>NW_011494821.1:347307-347733 GCF_000754665.1 Bison bison bison | reverse complement strand
CATCTGGTGATGTCCATGTGTAGAGTCTTCTCTTGTGTTGTTGGAAGAGGGTGTTTGTTATGACCAGTGCATTTTCTTGGCAAAACTCTATTAGTCTCTGCCCTGCTTCATTCCGTATTCCAAGGCCAAATTTGCCTGTTACTTCAGGTGTTCGTTGACTTCCTACTTTTGCATTCCAGTCCCCTATAATGAAAAGGACATCTTTTTTGGGTGTTAGTTCTAAAAGGTCTTGTAGGTCTTCATAGAACCATTCAACTCAGCTTCTTCAGTGTTACTGGTTGGGGCATAGACTTGGATTACTGTGATACTGAATGGTTTGCCTTGGAAATGAACAGAGATCATTCTGTCATTTTTGAGATTGCATCCAAGTACTGCATTTCGGACTCTTTTGTTGACCATGATGGCTACTCCGTTTCTTCTGAGGGA
>NW_011494821.1:343181-347207 GCF_000754665.1 Bison bison bison | reverse complement strand
GAGGGATTCCTGCCCGCAGTAGTAGATATAATGGTCATCTGAGTTAAATTCACCCATTCCAGTCCATTTCAGTTCGCTGATTCCTAGAATGTCGACACTCACTCTTGCCATCTCTTGTTTGACCACTTCCAATTTGCCTTGATTCATGGACCTGACATTCCAGGTTCCTATGCAATATTGCTCTTTACAGCATCGGACCTTGCTTCTATCACCAGTCACATCCACAGCTGGGTATTCTTTTTGCTTTCTTTTGCTTTGCTCCATCCCTTCATTCTTTCTGGAGTTATTTCTCCACTCATCTCCAGTAACATATTGGGCACCTACTGACCTTGGGAGTTTCTCTTTCAGTATCCTATCATTTTGGATTTTCATACTGTTCATGGGGTTCTCAAGGCAAGAATACTGAAGTGGTTTGCCATTCCCTTCTCCAGTGGACCACATTCTGTCAGATCTCTCCACCATGACCCGCCCATCTTGGGTTGCCCCACGGGCATGGCTTAGTTTCATTGAGTTGGACAAGGCTGTGGTCCTAGTGTGATTAGATTGACTAGTTTTCTGTGAGTATGGTTTCAGTGTGTTTGCCCTCTGATGCCCTCTTGCAACACCTACCGTCTTACTTGGGTTTCTCTTACCTTGGGCATGGGGTATCTCTTCAGGGCTGCTCCAGCAAAGCGCAGCCATTGCTCCTTACCTTGGACGAGGGGTATCTCCTCACCGGCACCCTTCCTGACCTTCAACGTGGGATAGCTCCTCTAGGTCCTCCTGCGCCCGCGTCAATCAATAAGGAAATCAGTCCTGACTATTCATTGGGAGGACTGATGCTAAAGCTGAAATCCCAATACTTTGGCCACCTGATTCGTAGAACTGACTCATTGGAAAAGACCCTGATGCTGGGAAAGATTGAAGGTGGGAGGAGAAGGGGACCACAGAGGATGAGATGGTTGGATGGCATCACCGACTTGATGGACATGAGTTTGAGTAAACTCCAGTAGTTGGTGATGGACAGGGATGCTTGGCGTGCTGCAGTCCATGGGGTCTCAGAGAGTCGGACACGACTGAGTGATTGAACTGAATGAGTGGGAGGATTATTCCAACTATTTCGGGGAAGGGGTGGAGATTTCCAGGATTTGGGCCACTGACCACTCTTTGGTCTTTTAACAGTGGCTTGGAGCTGTCAGGGGACCTCTGAGTGTGTCATTTCACTTGCTGATTGAGGATCAAGGTCTAGTCTTATCTGCCATCTTGGTCCCATTTGATTCTAATCAGTTTATGTTGTGTCCTTGGTCTATGTCATTCTTTCAAAAGTTGTGCCCTGCCCCTTTCCCTCCTGTTACACTTTCAGTTATCTAGATAATGTTCTTTCTTTGATCTGAGGTGGGATTTAATTTTTTTAGAGTAAGAAAAGATTAAGTATAGGGACTTCCTTGGTAGTCCAGTGGCTAAGACTCTGCTCACAATGCAGGGGGGATGAATATGATTCCTCATCAGGGAACTAGATCCCACGTGGCACAATTAAGAGTTCCACAGCCACAACTAAAGACCCTACATATTGCGATGTTAGGCAAATTAAGAGGGAGGAAGTCTTGTCCAGGCTTCAGAAACAGGAGAGCAGGCCCTTGACCTTGCTTCTGATCTGCCTGGACACTGTCCAAATACTGCCTGGATTCCATGCCTGCCCTCAAGCACAGCACTTGAGATAAGAAAAGGAGTGGGTCTTGGAATTCTAGGGCTCCTGGAGTCTGGCCAGCCGCTCAGGGTTTAATGAAATCCTAAGACTCACAAGATAAAACACACCGCATTGCAACAAGGTTAAAGTGAAACCAGTACTACATTTTTGCGCGCAAACTGCTGATGATATCAGTTTGCGGCCTGGGATTACAAGCGGGAGCCCCTGAAACTGCAATCTGAAGTCTCAACCCATGGAGTGGATGCACTGCCCGGGACCTTTTCCCAATTAGGATTCCAGATTGCTGTTACTCGGGACTTCTCAGAGCTGTTACTCCGAAATTTGAAATTCATAAGAGCACATACACAGCCTCCCTGCAATTTTCTTGCCTCCCTCAAATAGCACTCCAGGATCCCAACAAAGTTTGCAGCTTAACTACGGGCTTCCCAGGTGGCTCAGTGGTAAAGAACCTGTTTGCAGTGCAGGAGACGCAGGAGACTTGGGTTCAGACTCTGGGTTAGGAAGATCCCCTGGAGAAGGAAATGGCAATCCATTCCAGTATTCTTGCCAGGAATATCCCATGGACAAAGGAGCCTGACAGGCTACCATCCATGGGGTTGCAAAGAGTTGGACATGACTGAAGCAACTGAGCACATTGGGCTAAGAGGAGGTAAAGAAGCGGTCCTCTCCCCTTTATGACTGTCTGGCTACTTGCACGAATTCCCTCGAAATCATCTCGACTCCCTACTTTTCACTTACAGAGTCTGGGAAGGAGAATGGTTTCTTTTTTATCACCTCTTAGTATGTCCTGTGGAGAAGGCAATGGCACCCCACTCCAGTACTCTTGCCTGGAAAATCCCATGGATGGAGGAGCCTGGTAGGCTGCAGTCCATGGGGTCGCTAAGAGTTGGACACAACAGAGCGACTTCACTTTCACTTTTCACTTTCATGCATTGGAGAAGGAAATGGCAACCCACTCCAGTATTCTTGCCCGGAGAATCCCAGGGACGGGGGAGCCTGTTGGGCTGCCGTCTATGGGGTCGCACAGAGTCGGACACGACTGAAGCAACTTAGCAGCAGCAGCAGTAAGTCCTGACTCCATGTCTCCTGCTCCTCTCTGAGTTTCTTCTCCAGGTTTATGGAGATATAATTGACATGTAACATTGTGTAAGTTTAAGGCATACAATGTGTTGATTTGATATATTTATAAGTTTTAAAATGACTGTCTCCACAGTATTACCTACCACTTCCAGCTCATTTCATATTTACCATTTCTTTTTTTTTTGGTGGTGAGAATATTTAAGAACTCCTCTATTAGCAACATTCAGGTATATGAATATAATATCATTAGATATGATTGCCATGCTGTACATTAGATTCCCCAAACTTGTGAATCTTATCATGGAAGTTTGTGCCCTTTGACCTATATCTCCCCATTTCCCCCATTCCTCAGTTCTTCTCGGCTTTAAATGTATTAATTGAAGCATTTGTCAACAATCATTCTCACTTTGCAGAATTCAACCAAAGTTCTATCAAAACAGGAAAAGCATTACTTAACTTCCTATTTCAAATGGCCTTGCCATGTCTCTCATTTCCTTAATTGGGCTTGGCAAATTTTTATTTATCCCATTAGTCTTTTCAGAAGTGAGATTTTGGGAACTACCTGGTGGTCCAGTGGCTAAGACTCTGCACTCCTAATACAGGGGGCCTGGGTTCGATCTCTGGTCAGGGAACTAGATCCCACGTGCCACAACTAAGACCCTATGCAGCCAAAAAAAAGATGTGAGATTTTGTTAAAAGGATAAACAAGCCACAGATTTGGAGAAACTTCTTGCAATCCACATCTTCAACTAAAGACTGATATCTAGAATAAATAAAGAATTCTAAAGACTCAACAGTAAAAGAAAGAAAATCCAACTGGAAAATGGGCAAAAGACATGAAGAGACATTGTGTCAAAGAGGATATACAGATGGACAATAAGCACATAAAAAGATGTACAATATTAGCCATCAGTTCAGTTCAGTTCAGTTCAGTCGCTCAGTCATGTCTGACTTTTTGCGACCCCATCAACTGCAGCATGCCAGGCCTCCCTGTCCATCACCAGCTCCCAGAGTTTACCCAAACTTTGTCCATCTAGTCGGTGATGCCATCCAGGCATCTCATCCTCTGTCGTTCCCTTCTCCTCCTTCCCTCAATCCCTCCCAGCATCAGAGTCTTTTCCAATGAGTCAACTCTTCGCATGAGGTGGCCAAAGTATTGGAGTTTCAGCTTTAGCATCAGTCCTTCCAAAGAACACCCAGGACTGATATCCTTTAGAATGGACTGGTTGGATCTCCTTGCAGTCCAAGGGACTCTCAAG
>NW_011494821.1:336271-342597 GCF_000754665.1 Bison bison bison | reverse complement strand
GCTTTAAGCCAACTTTTTCACTCTCCTCTTTCACTTTCATCAAGAGGCTTTTGAGTTCCTCTTCACTTTCTGCCATAAGGGTGGTGTCATCTGCATGTCTGAGGTTATTGAGATTTCTCCAGGCAATCTTGATTCCAGCTTGTGCTTCTTCCAGCCCAGCGTTTCTCATGATGTACTCTGCATAGATGATAAATAAGCAGGGTGACAATATACAGCCTTGACATACTCCTTTTTCTATTTGGAACCAGTCTTTTGTTCCATGTCCAGTTCTAACTGTTGCTTCCTGACCTGCATATAGGTTTTTCAAGAGGCAGATCAGGTGGTCTGGTATTCCCATCTCTTTCAGAATTTTCCACAGTTTATTGTAATCCACACAGTCACAGGCTTTGGCATAGTCAATAAAGCAGAAATAGATGCTTTTCTGGAACTCAGTTCCTTTTTCCATGATCCAGCGGATGTTAGCAATCTGATCCCTGGTTCCTCTGCCTTTTCTAAAACCGGCTTGAACATTTGGAAGTTCACAGTTCACATATTGCTGAAGCCTGGCTTGGAGAATTTTGAGCATTACTTTACTAGCGTGTGAGATGAGTGCAATTGTGCGGTAGTTTGAGCATTCTTTGGCATTGTCTTTCTTTGGGATTGGAATGAAAACTGACCTTTTCCAGTCCTGTGGCCACTGCTGAGTTTTCCAAATTTGCTGGCATATTGAGTGCAGCACTTTCACAGCATCATCTTTCAGGATTTGAAATAGCTCAACTGGAATGCCATCACCTCCACTAGCTTTGTTTGTAGTGATGCTTTCTAAGGCCCACCTGACTTCACATTCCAGGATGTCTGGCTCTAGGAGAGTGATCACACCAGCATGATTATCTTGGTCATGAAGATTTTTTTGTACAGTTCTTCTGTGTATTCTTGCCACCTCTTCTTAATATCTTCTGCTTCTGTTAGGTCCATACCATTTCTGTCCTTTATCGAGCCCATCTTTGCATGAAACATTCCCTTGGTATCTCTAATTTTCTTGACAAGATCTCTAGTCTTTCGTATTCTGTTGTTTTCCTCTATTTCTTTGCATTCATCACTGAAGAAGGCTTTCTTATCTCTTCTTGCTATTCTTTGAAACTCTGCATTCAGATGCTTATATCTTTCCTTTTCTCCTTTTCTTTGTGCCTCTCTTCTTTTCACAGCTATTTGTAAGGCCTCCCCAGACAGCCATTTTGCTTTTTTGCATTTCTTTTCCATGGTGATGGTCTTGATCCCTGTCTCCTGTACAATGTCACGAACCTCTGTCCATAGTTTATCAGGTGCTCTATCTGTCAGATCTAGTCCCTTAAATCTATTTCTCACTTCCACTGTATAATCATAAGGAATTTGATTTAGGTCATACCTGAATGGTCATACCTAAAGTGGTTTTCCCTACTTTCTTCAATTTAAGTCTGAATTTGGCAATAAGGAGTTCATGATCTGAGCCACAGTCAGCTCCCGGTCTTGTTTTTGCTGACTGAATAGAGCTTCTCCATCTTTGGCTACAAAGAATATAATCAATCTGATTTCGGTGTTGACCATTTCATGATGTCCACGTGTAGAGTCTTCTCTTGTGTTGTTGGAAGTGGGTGTTTGCTATGACCAGTGCATTCTCTTGGCAAAACTCTATTAGCCTTTGCCCTGCTTCATTCTGTATTCCAAGGCCAAATTTGCCTGTTACCCCAGGTGTTCCTTGACTTCCTATTTTTGCATTCTAGTCCCCTATAATGAAATTAGCCATCAGAGAATTGCACATTAAAACCACAGTAATATATTACCTCACACCTATCAGAATGGTTAAAATTCCTTTTAAAAATAGTGTGTGCATGCTAAGTTACTTCAGTTGTGTCTGACTGTGTGACCCCATGGACTGTAGCTCATAAGGCTCCTCTGTCTATGGGATTCTCCAGGCAAGAATATTGGATTGGGTTGCCATTTCCTTCTTCAGGGGATCTTCCAGACCCCAGGATCGAATCCACATCTTTTAAATCTCCTGCATTGGCAGACAGGTTCCTTACCACTAGCACCACCTGGAAAGCTCAAAGCAATTAACACCTCTGGAGGCACCGCTGGGATTAAAAAATAGTGATAGCAACCAAATGCAGGTGGGGATGTGGACAAACCTCTCTGGAGATTTCCATAGGAACCCCAAGGGCAATGGGCAAGGCAGAACCCAGCATGGGACACAAGAGCAGAACTCGAGCAAATAGCATCAGTACCTTCATGATGGCCCCAAGGACCACCAAGCACCTGGCTGGCAGCCACGCATCCCTTACACCATATCTTTCCTCCCTCCCAGATGAAAGAAGCCTGGAGAGAGCTAAGTGTAATGACTGTGAGCCCCCCAACTGAGGCTTCAGTGGTGATTTTCAGACCCGTGTGATAAAGGGAACATCACAAAGTTGGGGAGGAATTTCCTGTCCAAGAGATCAGGCCTAGAATAGGGTCAGCTCTCGCTGCAGCACATTGCAAATGGAAAACGTGGGAAATGGTGACAGATCATTTTCAACCTAGAATTCCATATTTCCACAAACGATCAATCCTTCTATCCCAAAAGAGTCCATTCCTTTCCCAGGAAGCTACTGGAGGGGATGCTTCAACAGAACGAAGGAATAAACCAAGAAAGAACACATGGATCCAGGGAAGAGAGGATCTAGCCCAGAAGAAAGAGGTGGTCCAGGGATTTCTCAGGAGTGGGAAGTCCCAAGAAAACTGCTGGCAGGGGGAGGAGAACGGAAGGGGGAGCCAAAGTTACAGAAGTGGATCAACAGGAAGTCTATGGGAGCTTGAATTCAAGGGGCCAGCTATAGGCCCCTTACAACGTCTCTGAGGTCATGATCACAATTTTTTTTTATATAATTATGAAAACAACTAACTGACTATTGACTTAGCCACTGAACAACCACAACAACATATATAATAGTCAGTTCTTTGCAACCCCATGGACTACAGCACACCAGGCTTCCCTGTCCTTCATTATCTCCCAGAGTTTGCTCAAACTCATGTCCATTGAGTCAGTGATGCTATCCAACCATCTCATCCTCTGTTGCCCCCTTTACCTCTTGCCCTCAATCTTTCCCAACATCAGGGTCTTTTCCAGTGAGTCAGCTCTTCGCATCAGGTGGCCAAAGGATTAGAGCTTCAGCTTCAGCATCCATCCTTCCAATGAAGATTCAGGGTTGATTTCCTTTAGGATTGACTGGTTTGATCTCCTTGCTGTCCAAAGGACAATATAATATATATAATAATGTATATTATTATTATAATATAATCAGTTAGGATGACCACCATCACTTTCCACTTCAGTTTCCCCTCCTTCACATCTTCCTCTGTGTCAGGTGGCATTTTTTTTAATCCAACCAAGAAATTGGGTTGGAAAAACAGGTTTGGCTTGAATGGAGAGGGACCCTGTTATTTGCTTTACAGTCAATTTATCCTTAGGGTTGGCCCACCTACCCAGTCATGGCTTTTGGGGGTACTGTTGGCACCCATCGTGTAGACTCCCTTAGGGGTGAATGAAGGTGGGCCATGAGCCTCCCTCAAGCACTGGCATCAGTAGTAAAGAAGAAATATGCTGGAGGATACCCACAATGATCTTTCTCTTCTGAAAGTCTTACAATACCTTTGTCACAGGCAGAAGGAAATAATAAGTATGCAGCCAAAAAGCAGAGGAGGCGGGGAGAATGGATTTCACAGGTGTATTGGAAGGTTATTAAAAATGTTATATCAGTTGTCTGGATTTTGTGATGTTTGTAGTAGCTTTCAGCTTTTGGGCCTTCTTTTCTTTATGTTTAATTTTGTATCCACAATTTTGCATCTTTTCCTAAGGAGGGCGCCCCAAATCGTGTACATTTCATGCCCTGTAAAACTTGGATTCACCCTGATGGCTCTTGGAAAAGAGTACAACTGAAGTACTGGTGACGTGACCAGATCACATGTGCAGAATATTACATTGTCAGGCTTTTTACAGTTAAGGAAGACTTAGTAATTGATTCACAGAATCTGATGCAAAATTTTCAAGTATTCACTTCAGAAGAAACAAAAGTTGTTCAAAAAAGGAAATGTAAGCATATTATACTACTTGGTTCAGCAATTAACAATATTGCCACAGCCCTAACCAACACAGATTCTGAATTAGGATTCAAGTAAAAACTGTTACAGACTAAATTGGAAAATTATACCCATCTACAAGATAAAAAGTGACTGAATAATGTCTACAATTGATAAATAAAGAGGTATCAATTTGTGTGTGTGTGTTGAAAGTACAAATGTCTAAGGGAAATAGCTAAAATACTGAAAGTGGTGTCTCAGAACAGCAGGGATGGCTGAAGGAAAAAAACAGGGTCTGGTAACTGCTTCTAGCCCTATAAGACTTTAAATTGTATGTGTTATTTGTGTCATAAGTGTTTAAATTCAATGCCAATTATATACATTTTGAAGGAGAAGTCCTAGAAAAATTTGCAACTGAAAATTGGGAAGTCTTGACCCAGAACAAGCTTAGATGCAAAAATTGCTTGAAGTATTAGATGTGAAAACAAAAACAGCAACTACTTGCCCACCACAGAGGATGATTTAATAACATCTGGCACATCTATCGGAGAAGGCAATGGCACCCTACTCCAGTACTCTTGCCTGAAAAATCCCATGGATGCAGGAGCCTGGTGGGCTGCAGTCCATGGGGTCACTAAGAGTCGGACACGACTGAGCAACTTCACTTTCACTTTTCACTTTCATGCATTGGAGAAGGAAATGGCAACCCACTCCAGTGTTCTTGCCTGGAGAATCCCAGGGACGGGGGAGCCTGGTGGGTTGCCGTCTATGGGGTTGCACAGGGTCGGACACTACTGAAGTGACGTAGCAGCAGCAGCAGCAGCAGAACGTCTATATTTTGGAATTCTCTACCCCGGCTAAATTCAATGAATTAAAACCTCTCAGGGAACAGCATAGACTGGATCAATGTCCATAGGACATGGGAAAGTGAAAAAAGCTAACTACATCATGATACGCGGTATTGCATATGGGCACGTACGCAGGAAACTTCCTACAGAAACCCTGAAATGGTTCATTTTTATGTGTCAGCTTGACTGGGACACAGATGGTGAGTCCAACATTATTCTGGGTGTGTCTGTGAGGGTGTTTGGGGATGAGATGAACATTTGAATTGGGAAAGCAGATTGCTCTCCCTAATATGGGCTGGCCTCCTCCACACCATTGAAGCCCTGAATAGATCCAGAAGGCCGGTCCTCTTAAGGTAAGAGAGAGTTCTTCCTGCCTGGCCCTCTCCAAACTGGGACAACGGTTGTTTTCCTACCTGCAGACTCAGGTGGAGACATTGACTCTTCCTGGGTCTGGAGCCTTTAGACTCAGACTGCATCTTACTCTGATGGATTTTGGGGGTTTCCAGATCACCGACTCATCTGCAGAACTTATCCATACTCCCATGAGCCAATATATCTCCTATTGGTACACACAGATCCCATTGGTTCTGTTTCTGTGGAGACCCTTGACTAATACAATATCCATGAAATGGTTAACTCTGGGTAGAAGTAGGAGTGGTGAGGGGAGGACACGCGGTGTGTGTGTGCGTGTGTGCAAAACATTTTTTACTATTAGTTTATACTACTTTTGTAAATAAAAATAAAATCAAAAAACCTAATTGCTTCAAGACTCGTTTAAGGTTGGTCGTAGTGATCTTGGAAGGTGCAGTTTACCCACTGTGGAGGCTGTTGGAGACACCCTTTACTGGAGAGCTGTCTAGGTCAGTCTGGGGTCTTTTCAATCCTGCTTCTCTTAGCAAACTTTTTCACTGGCCTTTGCCAGCCCAGTTCACAGTTCCCAGACTGACAGGGTGTTCTTTGGAACAGGGATGTTCAGTGGAGCAGGGGTGTTCTTTGAAACCTCTTTTGCAGTGAAGCCCTCAGGGCAGACTCTGTGGCCCCAGCCATGCTGGCTCCACCCCCACCCCACGCCAGCCCCACCAGTGCCATCCAGGGGCCCCTCTGTGCCCATCTCTGGCCTGTGTGCTTTAAGATTAGGTGTTGAACATAGAGCGTTGGTTACCAGGGGTTGGCAGGGGAGGGGGAATCGATGATCAAAGGGTACATGCTTCCAGTTTTAAGAGGAATAAGTTCTGGGAATCTAATATAGAGCACGATTATTATAGTTAATAATACTGTATATGTAGTTGAAGGTTGCTAAGACAGTAAATGTTAAATGTCCACACTGCAATAAATGGTAACTGTTTAACATGAAGGAGGTGTTAAATAAAGCTATGGTGGTAAAAAAAAAAAAAAAAATTAGGTATC
>NW_011494821.1:319908-336171 GCF_000754665.1 Bison bison bison | reverse complement strand
GATTAGGTATCAAGCCTTATTTTATATCCCTGGATACATTCCAGTGTCTCCTGGTTTACAGCCTATGGGAACTTGAATGGAATTTGCATACTACTGTTGCGTGAAAACTGTATAAATATTAATTATGTTAAATTGGTTCATAGTGCTTTTCAGGTCTGCTAGAGCCTTTTACTTTTCTGTCTATTCAGTTTATTAATTTTTGAGAGTTTGATATTGAAACTCCAATTAAAAATCTTTAAATATTTAAAAAAATAATTTGTAATATATAGTAAAACTATATATAACTTTGTTCTGTATTTTCCAAGTCTCTTATAAATGTGTTATCATACTTCCATAATTCAAAAAATAAAAAAATTAAATATTAA
This sequence comes from Bison bison bison, assembly GCF_000754665.1. Classification (NCBI taxonomy): domain Eukaryota; kingdom Metazoa; phylum Chordata; class Mammalia; order Artiodactyla; family Bovidae; genus Bison; species Bison bison. The sequence goes on along the minus strand of NW_011494821.1, from coordinate 335,806 downwards.
AAAAAACAGCAAATTACCAAGCAAATAAGCAAATAAAAATATAAAACTTCATAGGTAGGGGAGCGTAAGAAAAAAGATTAAGTGTCAGGGACAGCTGTCCAACGCTTGAGCTCTCTCTTCGAGACCCTCTCCCTCCCTCTTCTTTGAATCCTACACTTCCCAGTTCCAAATAACCAGTCCACACAAAGTTTCAAGTATTTGTCCTTTTCCTACTCCCTGATGGCTCAGCAGGTAAAGAATCTGCCTTCCATGCAGGAGACACAGGAAACGTGGGATCGATCCTTGGGTTGGGGAGAACCCCCTGGAGAAGGAAATGGCAACCCACTCTAGTATTCTTGCCTGAGAAATCCGATGGACAGAAGAGCCTGCCAGGCTACTGTCCAATGGGTCGTAAAGAGTCGCACATGACTAAGTGACTAAGCACAAGTTACACACTACACCACTGAGGAAGCTGAAAATTATAATAATAATAATCACAGTGAATTTCAGAAGAAGGCAGCAGCTGTCTCCCCAGGGTCAGAGCTTCTTCAGCCCCCCGCGTCTATCCCTCTTCAAGCTCTCCCCATGCTTCTAAAGACTCTCCTCTCCTTCCTTTCTTCAAAATGCCCAGGCAGGAGGGTTTGCGGGTCAGAGGTCTGCTGGAGGCTGGGGGAGGTGGGCGGCTACATGGTGATGTTCCGCTTTGTCTCACACACCCAGCGTTTCACTTGCTGGCAGAAATCGTCATTCCAGCGCCCATCCCATCTGATCTCTGCACAGTCCTCGCTGGCCCCCAGCTCGTGCCCCCGCCAGTCATCGGGCTGAGCGGGATCCCAGTTCCTAGGAAGGCAGGACAAAGCTCCGCTCCAGATGGCCCCCTCATCCCAACAACCCTCACCCCCCATCTCAGAAATGCATGGCTTTTTGGGGTTCAGGGAGCCATGACTGCAGTCTTGGGAGCTGAGAATCTGGGTGAGGCGGGAGATGGTGGGAGAATTTGGTCCCTGAGGGACGAGTGGGAGTGTACCGGGGGCAGAGACCAGATGGCCATCCCCAGGACAAATTAATGGGGAGAGACAAGGAGAAGCCACTTACTTGTAGCTGTGCTTGTAGTCTGTGCCGTCCACCCATTTCCAGGAGCCATCGCTGTCAGTGAGACCTATCCAGACTCTAAAGGGGTTTGTGTGTTGTACAATGAACTTCTGGAAAACAGGTGGGAGGGAAGTTTCTAGTCCCTTGTGCCTCCATTCAGGCCTTAGCTGTGGCGCCCTCACCTCACCCCCAGTCTGATCTGTCCCCACCTTGAAGCAACAGCTCCCAATACAAGTTCCTGGCTTTTTCTTCTGCAACCATATCTATTATTGAGTGAACATTTACTGGGCTAAACATTGTACTAATTGCTTTACAAGGATTATCTTATTTCATCCCCATAACGCTCTGTAAATTGGACACCCTAATGGTTTACACTTTACATGTGAGATTAAGGAACTGAGGGTATCTGTGGAGCCCAGGGTAACAACCCAGGGTCTGAGTTGGTGACCCTTGTCCCCTGACCTGTCCTCCCACTTCATTCCTAACTCACGGCTGCTAGACCCCTATTCTAATCTTTTCCCTGTCTTCTGCCCACAACCTCAGACTCTGGGATCCTGACCCCTGCCACCCTCAGGGTGACCCAATGACCCAGTAAAGATCTGGGTTTCACTTGCCTCTCACGTACATTTATCTGCTCCTACTTCTACATACAGGTTTACCTGGTGGCTCAGATGGTAAAGAATCCGCCTGCAATGCAGGAGACCTGGGTTCAATCCCTGTCTTGGAAACATCCCCTGGAGAAGGCAACAGCTACCCACTTCAGTATTCTTGCCTGGAGAATCCCATGGACAGAGGAGTATGGCAGGCTACAGTCCACAGGGTTGCAAAGAGTCAGACGCAACCGAGCAACTTTCACTTTCACTTCACTTCTACATACAGCTGCCACGTCTGTTGTTCTCCAGGCCCTACAGCTTCCAAGCTCGGACCCACTGCTCAGAGCTCTGTTATGACTTGGCTACAGGGGCTCTGGCAGTCTGGCTGAAAATAAGAAGATGCCCTATATGTGAGGGACAGCCAAGCTGTCCAGCTGGTGGGCGTGGGACAAAAGTGGTTTTTGAGATAGCTTCCCAGGATCCATGCATACCTCCTAAGAGGAAGTGGCTTTCTCTTAAGAGATATGGCTCTTTCTGAGGCCTTAAGAGGGAGGTGTGGCGTGCTGCAATTCACGGGGTCACAAAGAGTCAGACACGACTGAGCAACTGAACTGAACTGAGGCCTTAAGCCCCCTGGCTTGGGAGGGCAGCAGCATAGAGTGTGGTCACCTTGTTTTATGAAGGAAGCAGAGGGGGTCGGTTCACCAACATGCATATGTAGCAGTTTCCTTTGATAGCATATGAAGGGTCTCCAACTGCATCTGGAGGAAAATTTCCTAATTCCACTTTCCCTTCCTAGACACTTAATTAAAACTGCAGTTAGTCACCTCATCTGAAGGCAGATACAGTAGCATTCTTGAATTCTAGACTCCTGCAAATAGTCAATATCCTGTACATGAAGGGACAGCTCTCAAGGGCTCCTAGGGCTGTTCCCCAAATTCAGGAGGGTCAACGAAGCTGGAGGGAAAATGCCTGGAGGCAAGATATTCTCTTTGCTGCTGCCCACTGCCCCAGTCCCCTCTTCCCATCACCACAAGAAGTTGAATAACTGAATGAACAATACAAAGCATCAATATCCAGCCCCCTGTGTTGAAGACTGAGTGTGTGTGCACGTGTGTGCTCAGTCATGTCCGACTCTTGGTGACCTCATGGTCTGTAGCCCACTAGGCTCCTCTGTCCATGGACTTCTCCAGGCAAGAGTACTGGAGTAGGTTGCCATTTCCTACTCCAGAAGATCTTCCCAACCCAGGGACTGAACCCGCATCTCCTGTATCGTCAGGCAGATTCTTTACCACCGCGCCACCTGGGAAACCCAGGTGAAGACTGAGGGGAGGGATGAAATAGTGTCAGATGATCAGAAAAGACAGTCCATGAGAACACTTCTGCCCTATTCATGAGTAAATAACAGGCAAGAAAGAATTCAGCCCATTCAAAGAAGGAGCCTGGGGGAGTTTTATCATGGAAACTGAGAAAAAATAAAGAGGATGGAAAGGAAGAGGAGGAAGAAAAAAGCACTGTGATATCAAGAAGAGAAGTGAAAAATATACTTTGTAAAGAAAGCATGTTTCTAAACCTAAGAAGCTATTGGAGAATAGCTTATATCCTCAGAAACATTAAAGAGGAGATGAACGACATAAAACTACAAAAGAAAAATCAAAGAAGAAAGATAACAATGATAAATAAAGAGAAGAAACTGAAAATTTTGAGCTACATTAAAAAAAAAAAACCTCAACAAAAAATCAAGTCTGAGATACAAAAGACAGTCATGAAAAAAGAGCCCAGAAAACTAAGGAAAAGAGAGGAAGAAGGTGAAGTGAAGTCACTCAGTCGTGTCCAACTCTTTCTGCGATCCCATGGGCTGTAGCCTACCAGGCTCCTCAGTCCATGGAATTTTCCAGGCAAGAGTACTGGAGTGGGTTGCCATTTCCTTCTCCAGGGGATCTTCCTAACCCAGGGATCAAACCCAGGTCTCCTACACTGCAGGCAGACGCTTTACCATCTGAGCCACCAGGGAAGCCCAATATTTCTTTGAGCCCCTTTTTTGGGGCAGGGGAGGCAAGAATACTGGAGTGGGCTGCTCCCTTCTCCAGGAGATCTTCCCAACCCAGGGATTGAACCCTGGTCTCCCGCATTGTAGGCAGATGCTTTTAAACAGTAACGAGATGAAGGCTATGGAGGGTAGACAATGGAGATCATTTTGAATGGTGTGCTCCAGAGGAAAAGAGAACAAATGGGCAAGAAAAACTATTCAAATAAATGGCTTAAGAAAAATTTCCAAAACATATGAAAATCTAACTTTATGTGTTAAAAGAACTCTCCTAGCCTCAGAGCAAAAATACAGAGAATGTACAACACTGGAATATATCTGAGATTAATGAAATTCAAAGAAAAACTATTTGCACATACATGTAAGGAATGTGAGAGAGATATGAATGAGGCGTTATAAACTTCAAAGTTGCTAAGAGACTAGATCTGAATTGTTCTCAGTGAAAAAGAAATGATAATTGTGTGACATGGTAAAGGTAAGAGCTAACACTACTTTATTCATAATATTGCAATATGTAAATATATCAACCGAGGGTGTTGTGCACCTCAAACTTACAGGGTTACATGTCAATGATATCTCAATTTTAAAACCGAGAAAAGATTGAGGCGTGAGAAGAAGTGTACTGGTTTCCTCATCTTTCTCATGAAAGTTATATAAATTCTTTTATTTTTTAAAGCCAAGAAGTTTCAGCCCATTATTTAAAGTTATGACAGTAATTACTAGTGTAGCTAAAAACAAGCCACATTTAGTCCAAAATAACACAGTGGAGAAACCAAAAAGAATACATCTCACATAGCAAATGGGAGAAAATAAAAGAAGCATATAAAACAGAAAAGAATTAGACTGATTAAAGATATGTATTTTAAAATAAATGCAAGTGCGAGAGCCCAGAAATAAACCCACACACCTACGGTCAATTAATCTACGACAAAGGCGGCAAAAATATACAATGGAGAAAAGACAGTCTCTTCAACACGGTGGTGTTGGGAAAACTGGACAGCTACATGTACATCAATGAAATTAGAACACTCCCCCACACCATATACAAAAATAAACTCAAAATGGTTTAAAAACCTAAATATAAGACACGACACCCTAAAACTCCTAGAAGAGAACATAGGCAAAATATTCTGGGACATAAATCACAGCAGTATTTCTTAGACCAGTCTCTCAAGGCAAAAGAAATAAAAGCAAAAATAAACAAATGGGACCTAATCAAACTTAAAAGCTTTTGCACAGCAAAGAAAACTATCAACAGAACAAAAAGACCACTTATGGAATGGAAGAAAATATTTGCAAATGATGCAATTAACAAGGGGTTAATATTCAAAATATAAAAACAACTCATACAACTCAACATCAAAAAAACAACTCAACAAAAAAATTGGCAGAAGACCTAAACAAACATTTCTCCAAAGAAGACATACAGATGGCCAGCAGGCACGTGAAAAGATGCTCAACATTGCTAATTACTGCTGCTGCTGCTGCTGCTAAGTCACTTCAGTCGTGTCCGACTCTGTGTGACCCCACAGGTGGCAGCCCACCAGGCTTCCCCGTCCCTGGGATTCTCCAGGCAAGAACACTGGAGTGGGTTGCCATTTCCTTCTCCAATGCATGAAAGTGAAGTCGCTCAGTCGTGTCCAACTCTTACGACCCCATGGACTGCAGCCCACCAGGCTCCTCCATCCATGGGAGTTTCCAGGCAAGAGTACTGGAGTGGGGTGCCATTAAGGGTGGCTAAACAATAGAGTAGCATCATTTATGGGGGGTGGGGGTGCCTAAAAAATTATCAATACTCAGGATGAATCCAAGATTAATTAAATCAGAACCTTTGAGTGCAAGACCAAGTGTCAATATGTTTTAAACTCCTCAAGAGGTTACAATACATTGCGATGGCTGAGAATCATTCATCTAAAACAGAGACTCAAAACGGTTGGAAATAAGAGGGATGGGCAGAGATACACGAAGCAAATGTAAGTGAAAAGAAATCAAGGACCAGTCCCTTCATATCACATGAAGATGAATTCAAGGCAAAAAGCATTAATCAGGACACTGATGTTCATTTCACAATAATAAAGGTACCATCCCATCCTCCATAAAGTTGTAGGTAGCATGAACTTGTGAGCCAAATCACAGACTGAGTCTTAGGTTGATTCACATGAAACTTTATAGGCCAATACAGATAGAATATTGGCAATTTCAACCTGATCAGTAAAGTAAAATATGTCCGTAATCCATATCCATATATATATCTCTACCCTCACCTCAAAGTGGGGATAACAAGAGTGCCTGCTCCATAGGGTTGTGAGGGTTAAAGCAATGGATATATGAAAGTGCCTGACACATAGTGAGGGCTCAGTAAATGTTATCTTTAATACCCTCCTTTGCCCGAACATGTCCACTTGTTCGAATGGGTTGAGTCTTCCCTCTGGACTTTGGAGTTGTGATCTGGTGGCAGCAGTGGGCAGGGAGACTCGGGGTGCTTTGGAGGGACCCAGTAACTCATGCCAGGTGTGTTCCTGTGAATCCCACCCACTCTGTCCCTTTCACGCAAAGACCCATCACGTTCCCCAGGCCAGCACAGAGCAAGCAGGGACTGTCAGCGCCTCCACAGTGTTCTCCACAGAAGTCCTGGCCCTTTAGTTCATCCTGCCACTCATTCTGTCTCCTGCCCTGATCCTCATCACCTGGTCTCCTGGCTCCTATCCTTTGCCCTGGCTCCTGGATGTAATCTCCCACCTCTTAGAATCAATGGCTGCTCCATCATGAACCTCCCAGAGTGGGGACAGATTTCTGCTTCTGGTTTCTTCCTCGGGTTAGAAAAAAATAACAAAACAAGCCTGACCCAGCCTCCCAGAGTTTGCATTCCCAAGGTTTCCTCCTGCCTTTGGGAAGGTTGTGGTTTCACCTGTTCCTCTCTGGAGTTGATGACCACGAGGTGGGCATTCTCCAGCTGGCAGTACTTCTCAGCCTCGAGCCAGGGCTTCCCCGAGCGAGAGAACCAGTAGCAGCTGCCATCATGGTCCACCCAGTTCACTGGGCAGCATTCTGTGCCTGAGGGGGTTGGAGGGACAGAAGGAGATAAGATCCAGCTGGAGGGGACACGCAGAGGGACTGGAGACGCTCACCCCCCAACCCCGCCCCACCACATCCCTACCATTGCTCTGGAAGTGTGCCATCTGACAAGTCAGTGTGCGCAGATCCATGGGGAAGTGCTTCAGATGGAGCCGCAAAGTGGCATGATCTAAGGGTCAGAGTGTGGCAAGGGTGTGGTAGGCCGTGTGCATGGCCCCACAGACCAGGACTCCAGCGTCTGGCTGGGGAGATACACGCTAGCACACACACGCACACTCAGGACAGAGTCTCTGACCTGCTTTCAGGTCTTGCTGCTGTTTTCCCAGCTTGGCTTCCAGAAGTCTCACCTTGTCACCGGCGAAGCCTCCTGCAACAGAGGAAAGTTAACCTGTCTCCCTTCCACTCTGCCTCCCCAACATTTCTCCATCCTTATGCCACTGACACGTCAGTCGGGGCCACCATCACCTTGACCTAGGATGTTGCACGCTTTGCTCTCTGTTGCATGCTCCCAACCCCACCCACTCTTCTCTTGGCTGCACGGTGGTGTTCTGAAGCACAACCTGCTCAGGCCACTCCCCTGTTAAATCCTTCCCGTAGCTCCCTATGTTCTCAAAGTAAAGCCTCACGAGTTAGCACAGCTTGCCTGCATGGCCTGGCCCTGACCCACCTCTCTAGCCCACCCTTGGCCCACCCCTCCAGCCACACTGGAAATGTTGAGAGTCTAGGACATGCAGTGGTCTTCCTCATGTCCTGGTCATCAGACTCTGCTCTCTACCTGGTTCCCACCTCCATCCTCTACTCTAACCCTTACTCATCCTTCATGGACCCTCGGCTCAGGAAGCAGCATCCTTGGAACCCTTGCCTGGCTTCTCAGGTTGGGTTATCCGCCCTAGTCTGTGCTTCCTTCCCAGTACCCCTAAACACTCCCCTATCGGACCCAGCATGCATGCGTGTGTGTTAAGTCACTCAGTCATGTCCAACTTTTTGCAACCCCATGGACTGTAGCCTTCCAGGCTCCTCCATCCTTGGGATTCTCCAGGCAAGGGTACTGTACAGTGGGTAGCCATCCCGTTCTCCAGGGAATCTTTCTGAACCAGGGATCGAACCCAGCTGTCATGTATTGCAAGCAGACTCTTTACTGTCTGAGCCACCAGGGAAGCCAGCAAGGGGCCCAGCCAACCCTCGCTGCTAAACCAACCCCTCAACCACCCAGCACATCCCAGTCTCTCCCCTTGGGGCTCTCCCACTCACCGTGGGAGCTGAGATTCAGGATGTCCATCAGGGTGCCCGACGAGAAGTTGCTGAAAGCTTCCTGTAGGGTCTGCAGCTCCCCTTGCAGCTGTGCTCCTTGTCAGGAGACAAAACAGGACAAAGTGGATCGCACTCTGTCCCACCTGACAGCCCTCATCACTGTCTGTGGGATGGTCTCCTTCCCCGCCCCAGCACTGCCTCCATCTCTTCCCTATCGTGGCTCACTGGCCCCAGCACTGCCCAAATCCGCGCCCCCACTGCTGCCCCACCCCTGCGACCCTCACTTTGGGACCCTGTCACACAGATAGCCACCAGCAGCAGGACATTGAAGACCAGGACAAGCAGACTGAGGCGGAACTTGGAGCAGAGACGCTGCAGCACAAGAGGCTGGGGAGGAGGCATCCCTGCAAGAGAAGGGGTGTCAGGACAAGGGGCATCAGAGGCAGGGGGCCAGAGAGCCAACCTCATGGAGCGTCAGAGGAGCAGAGCCTGAAGAAGTACAGCCTTGCTGGGCGAGGGCAGGCGGAGAAAGTAGATTCCGAGATGAAAAACACTCTGGATAAAATTAATAGATGAGACAGGCATATGTCTCAATGAACTTGGAGGCATAGCAACAACAACTGTATAAAAAGAAACGCCAGGAAAGAAAAGAATCCCACACTCCCCCATAAAATAGGAAGAGCACCAGTGAGCTGTGGGGTCATTAACATATGCATAATTGATGGAAAGGGGAGCTGGAGAGGCAGAAAGAAATTTTTTTTGAGGAAACAATAGCCAGTGTATCTCCAAATCTTCTGAAAACTCTAGGCCTATAAAAGCCTGGGAAGAGTGGAAGCTGCTCCCAGGTGAGCAGGTGCCAGCTGTCAACCCACTTTCAGGCGGCAGAGGCTGCTAGAGGCTGGCTGATGGTTGCACCCCTCAGGCACGCTCTGCCAGGCTGTCCATCCTGCCTCTTTCAGGCGAGCCCCCTGTCCCGTGAAATCCAAAACCGCTGGACTCTCTCCAAGCCTCCTGCTGAAACACGAATCCTCTCATTCTCAGAAGATCCAACAATCTCCAAAGTTACTTTTGTGTGTTCACTACCTACCAGGCAGCTTGTGGGACCTGAAGGGGCAGAGGGGTGTAGGTGGGTGTGGCCTCTGCCCCACGCAGCCTGTTGAAAAGGCTTGTGAACCTGCTGCCGGGGAAAGGAGAAGCCTGGTGGGACAGCAGCCTTCTCCCCTGCCCAGCTCCCACCCTCAGCTGCAACAGGGGCAGTTCTTCCAGCCTCAGGCAGGAAGGGGTCCCTCTTCCCAGCCCAGGCTAACCAGTCCCCCTCCTTGAGCTTCAACCCCCAACCCCTCCTGGTCTCCACAGAGCTTCACTCCATCACCACCACCCACACCTGACATCCCCTCCCACATCCTGGCTCCCGCCCTTCACCTTGGAAATGGCTCAGCTCTTTCTCGCCTGAAAACTTTCTCCTAGACACTTGGGGACTTTGGTCAAGATTTGCTAGAGAAAGATCCAGGCGGGGGGCTTGGAGGGGAAATTTCTCTGTGCCCTTTCCCTCCAACACACCCTTCCCCTACCCCCCATCACACACAGCACATACTGGTCAGGTTGGAAGGAAGAGGGGAGACCCCTTTCCTGGGATCCTGGGGATGGAGAAGGGGGTGAGGTCAGAGGATAGTCCCTGGTCACAGGGTGAATGTGACAAAGGCCTCAGAGGGACAGAGAGTGACTGGGAGCTAGACTAGGGTGGAGGAGAGCCCCAGATACCAGAACTTGCCTTTCCAGAATGGTTCTCTCCTGGGGCTGTGCCCACAAGTGCCTGGGCCCTCGCCTCTGCCGAGCTGGTGGTCATTCTCCTCTGAGTCCAGCTGCTGGATGTCCTGGAAGTCCCTGGCCATGCTGGGTCCTGTGTGTGGCTGGACCCTGCCTGGGTTCGGGGCTGCTTTAGGGCTGGGACTGAGTTGGGGTTGATGCTCCTGCTAAGATGATAATTGAGGTGGAGGCTGATGGATGTAGGCTCAGAGTGGGTCTAGGCGATGGCTTGGGTTGGATCTGAGGTTGGAGGGGAGATGGAAGCTGAAATGCTGCTGGGTCCCATCCCCTCTCAGGAGACCGCTTGGGCCTCGAGCCTCCCCTCCACACATGCCAATCACCCCACAACTTCCCATCGACTCCCCCCCACTGTCTCTGAACCAGGGTCTGTCTAATTCCAGACATCCCCAGGCCCACCTGCCTCCCCAGTGACCTCAGTTTACCTGTTCAAGGTCTAGAAGGCCGCCCAGGCCCCAGGACGCAGGAGGGCTTGAACCAGGAGAACTGGGGACCAGGTGGTGCTGGAGGAGAGGAGGGAAGGGGTGAGCACCATTTCAGGTGAGGGCCCTGAACCCGTGTGCCTGAGTGTCCAAGCGCTTCTAACTTGGCATCTCCTGCCCCTGGGACTTTGGACAGTAAACAGAGTGGAAACTGAGTTGGAAACTCAGTCAATATGTGGTGGGGGCAGAGGGCAGGACTGTGTCTCTGTCCTTCACAGAGAAGGGGTCTCCTGGCCTGACCCTTCTACCCTCGGAAGCTAGTCACCTCACTCTTCACGGAACATTTGGGAGGGGGGCCAGCCAGGAGGAACCAGGGTGCAATTGGCTATTTCCTCTCTATCCCACTCCCATTTCACTTCCTGCCTCAGATTCCTGGAATTGTTAGTCAGACAACCCTGATGAGGATTGGAGGGGCCACTTCTGTGCTCTTGCCCAATCTGGCATCTGAGCCAAGGCCCCACGTCCTGTAGGCCCAGCCATCAGGCTTCCCAGCTTTGGGCCAACTGGCTTCACTCTCCATGGGAGTAAAGCCCCTCAGAGACTGGAAATTCAGGGAGGGCAGAGAAGAGGGAAGAGCATCCAGAAAGCGGTGGATAGGAGAGGTTCAACCTTGTAAATAAGCCCCTTCTGTGGCCCTGGTTGGGCTTCCCTGGTGGCTCAGTGGCAAAGAATCTGCCTGCGATGCAGGAGACACAAGTATGATCCCCGGGTCAGGAAGATCCCTTGGAGGAGGAAAGGGCAATCCACCCCAGTATTCTTGCCTGAGAAATCCCATGGACAGAGGAGCCTGGTGGGCCACAGTCCGTGGAGTCACAAAGAGTCGGACACGACTGAGCGACTGAGAGGCCCTCTCGTGGCCCTAGCTCCAGAAGCTTTGGGCCTCACATCCAGGCACGGTGCTAAATGACCCACAGACATGCTCTCTGGTAACTCTCACAACATGTTGCAACAGATCACTTCTGCTGATCCCACTTCACTTCTGCTGATCCCACTTCACAGAGGAGGGAACAACCTGGAGGAGATTAAGTGACTTTACTGTGTAGCAGGGGACGGGGCGGGGCAGGGGGTGGACAGTGGGAGGCAAAACGGATGGAGGGAAAATGCCATCCCATCAGACTGGGGGGTCTTCACAGTCCTGTGAGGAAGACAGGGCTTCACGAACCGAAAAATCAGAGCTCAGTTGGTAAAGAATCCGCCTGCAGTGCCGGAGACCTGGGTTTGATCCCTGGGTTGGGAAGATCCCCTGGAGAAGGGAAAATCTAGCCAATCCAGTATTCTGACCTGGAGAATACCATGGACTGTATGGGGCTGCAAAGAGTCGGATATGACTGAGAGACTTTCACTTTCACCATCTACACTTGGGCTAACAACAGCTTGGGAGAGAAAACCCAATTTTCATTCCTGATTTTATATACATATATACACATCAGTTATTTGGCTGCACTGGGTCTTCATTATGGCATGAGGGCTCTTCAGTTGCAGCATGTGGGATCCAGTTCCCTGACACCATATGGAGACAGAGAGAGCACAGAGAAGAACCAAGGCCCCCCACACATGAACAAAGCCTTCTGGGAGCTTCCAGTCTAGCCAACAGCTGAATGCATCCAAGTGTATGACCCTAGCCAAGACCACATGGTCTACCCAGCCTAGCCCTGCGCGGGTTCCTGACCCAGAGAATCTTGAGAAATAAATACAATTGACCCTTGAATGGTGCAGGGATTAGGGGCACTGACCCTCTCCCTGCAGTTGAAAACTTGAGTATGACTTTACAGTACCCTTTGTATCCCCTGATCCGTGTCTGCAGATGATGTAACACATTTTTTGTGGAAAAAAATCTGCTTATAAAGTGAAACTGTGCAGTTCAAACCCATTGTGTTCAAGGGTCAACTGTAGTTGTTTATTTTAGGCCACTGGAGCTTTGGGTTAGACTGTTATGTATCAATAGGTAACTGAAATAAAATATATCCTTAAGTATGCATCCTTATCAAATATGTGGCATAGTTTGCGTGCCTGTTTTTTAGATAGATAAGTGAAGCTTTCATACATCTCATTTGTTCCCGACTTTTTCACACAAGAATAAATGTTTAAGATCTATCTGTGTTGCTATTTGTACATCTGGTTTGTTGCTATGAACCTCTGCACAATATTCAATGGTGCGTATCCGTCATTGTATATTTACCCAGTCCCCAAATGAGAAACACCCAACTACTGCAATGGACACAGCATGTCCCCATGAGGACCTAGGTGAGACTATCTCTCAGGACTATATCCAAGACTGAAATTGCCAAGTCACAGAATATTCTCACACTTAATTTAATGCATACACACACACCATTTTTTTCCCCATCAGTGAGATCATATTCACAATACTCTTTTGCAGTACAGTTTTTATTCCCTTTCATTTCTCACTTGCCTCATGCTCCTCATCCACTCACTGCATCCTCCATCCTTGCCCCTCCTGTGATATTAATGGCCTTCTGTTTTATCTCTGCTATTAATGCTTCATCAAGTTCCCACGTGGAGCTTGGTGAGAATTTCCCTGTGAACCATATCCGGGAGTGAAAGTGTCATGTCACAAAGGATTCTCAAGCTTAATTTCACCCGAGTCCAGCCAGGCTATACCTCTTCCAGAACGGCCATGCCTGTTGACACTCCCATCACCAGCATATGAGGGCTCCCTCTTTTGCGTCATCCTTCTCAACACTTCTCAATACTATTCAGCTTCCCACCACCCTGATGACATCTCACTGCTCTTCTATGCTACATTTCTGGTTAATAGAGGGTTTGAACATTTCTCCATCTATTTTCTATTCGCTCAGATTTCCTCTGCTATGGGCAGCTTTTTCACATCCTATATCCATTTTTCTATTGGGTTTCCTGGATTCACTTTGCTGACTGGAGGCATATCTTGTATATTCTAGATACATGTTTAGAAAACAAGAAAGGTCTTTTGAAAATTAAAAACAATTTTTTTGTTCTTAAAGCCAAAACAGTTAATAGAAGTGCTGGAAGATAAAAATCAGGAAATCGTTCCAAAAAAGGGACAAAGCTGTTTTTTGTTTTTTTAAATGAGGAAACAGCTAAATTGAGGGCATTTTTTTACCCCCTGGCCTCATGTTTCCATGTATACTTCCTGCTAGGGAACTCTCCAGGCCTTTCTCAAACATGCCCACCACACCTCCCCAGGAGAGGAAGCTTGCCTGTGGGCTCTCTTTGGTTCTCTCTGCTCAGCCAGTGATCTGTGTTCTGCCAGGTGACACTGAGCCCGCCCCTGCAGAGAAAACCTGCTTTGCCCAGCTCTGCCTGTGACTAGGTAAATATGTCTGTCTAATTCTTGGATGAAATATTAACAAGTCCTTTTGATTTAAGGGGCTTCCCTGTAGCTCAGCTGATAAAGAATCTGCCTGCAACGCAGTAGACCCCAGTTCGATTCCTGGGTTGGGAAGATCCACTGGAGAAGGGAAAGGCTACCCACTCCAGTATTCTGGCCTGGAGAATTTACAGTCCATGGTCTCGCAAAGAGTCAGACATGACTGAGCGACTTTCACTTTCACTTGATTTAAGGTTTGACGCCAAGTCCACCTTAACTGTATATCAGCAAGAAAGCTAGCAACTTGACATCATTTATCTGTCTACTGTGTCTTGGTTCTCAATTGGTTTCAAACTTGAGAGGAAAAGAAAGCACCCCGCTCTTTTTTCACCAGCCTTGTTAAATCTCCAAGAATAATATAAAAGATCAATTGATCCCAAACATTCAATTAATAGTTCTAGAAGATACAGAAGGAAGTAAAAGGAAATAATACAAGATTGTTACTTAGAATTAAAAGCATGAGGCTCCAAATTTAAATAACCTACTAACTGCCCATCTTTTCATTAAAGAATGACCAAAGGACATAACTGTGAAATTTCAGAATACCAGCAATAAAGATTCTAAAAGCTACTGGAGGCAGGGGGAAAAAATCTCTTATAAAGAAACAAGAACTGGAACAGATTCTGCTTTCCAGTTGTTACACTCAACATCAGAAGATAGGACAATGCCTTCAAATTTGCAAGGGAAATTTTTTTCAACCTAGATTTGTCAGTGCAAATGATCATTGACATGAAAAAATAGGGGGAAAAAAAGAGAGTTTTCAAGGACTTCCCTGGTGGTTAAGACTCCATGCTCTCAATGCTGGGGGCCTGGGTTGAATCCCTGGTCAGGGAACTAGATCCTGAATGTAGTAACTAAGACCCAGCACAGCCAAATAAATAAATTAAATAAATAAATACAATTTTTAAAAACTTAAAGAACTTTCAGACATTCCAAGGCTCAGAATATTTATATCATACTTCTACTATGTTTACAAGTAGCCTAGAAAGTGAAGAAATAATCCAGAAACAAGATACATAAAAGAATATCTCAGTATGGGACTTTCTGTTATTATTAAATAAAATTTTATTAAACTCTTTCTGTATTTCTGTCTACAAGTTGACTTTTTGTCTTAGAATGCTAACTAGTGAAATTTGAGAGCCTGGCCTTAAAAATGCAAGTCATAATAATAAATTTAAGAGATCTAAGGAAGAGATGGAGGGCTTCCCGGGTGGCTTAGTGGTAAAGAATCCACCTGCCAATGCAGGAAACACGGGTTCAATCCCTGGTCAGAGAGGATACTACATGCAACTAAGCCCTGTGCACTACACTATTGAGCCTGTGCTCTAGAGCTGGGGAACCTCAACTACTGAAGCCCTTGCATCCTAGCGCCCGGCCTGTAGAGACGGAAGCCATCCCAATGAGAAGCCGGAGCATCGCAACTAGAGGGTAACCCCCAAAAGCCGCAACTAGAGAAAAACTCACACAGCAACGAAGACCCAGCACAGCCAAAAATAAATAAATAAATGTGGTCAGTCTTATTTAAAAAAAAAAAAAATACTATAACAGGCTTTCAAAGTCACTTCGTGTTTTGGTTTACTCTTTCTTAAGCAGCTAGGTTTTTCTTTTTGCTATTATATTCCTAACATCCAGGATAGTAGCGCCACCTTGTGGTCATACCTGCATGATGCACGGGTCTTCGAGGAGGGAGACTGCCAGCGACCTGCGCCTTAATATTCTTTTAACTTCTTCAGTTCAGTTCAGTCGCTCAGTCGTGTCCGACTCTTTCCGACCCCATGAATCGCAGCACGCCAGGCCTCCCTGTCCATCACCAACTCCCGGAGTTCACTCAGACTCACGTCCATCGAGTCAGTGATGCCATCCAGCCATCTCATCCTCTGGCGTCGTCCCCTTCTCCTCCTGCCCTCAATCCCTCCCAGCATCAGAGTCTTTTCCAATGAGTCAACTCTTCGCATGAGGTGGCCAAAGTACTGGAGTTTCAGCTTCAGCATCATTCCCTCCAAAGAAAGTCCAGGGATGATCTCCTTCAGAATGGACTGGTTGGATCTCCTTGCAGTCCAAGGGACTCTCAAGAGTCTTCTCCAAAACCACAGTTCAAAAGCATCAATTCTTTGGCGCTCAGCCTTCTTCACAGTCCAACTCTCACATCCATACATGACCACTGGAAAAACCATAGCCTTGAGTC
>NW_011494821.1:318477-319123 GCF_000754665.1 Bison bison bison | reverse complement strand
CCAGATGCCATGATCTTAGTTTTCTGAATGTTGAGCTTTAAGCCAACTTTTTCACTCTCCTCTTTCACTTTCATCAAGAGGCTTTTGAGTTCCTCTTCACTTTCTGCCATAAGGGTGGTGTCATCTGCATATCTGAGGTTATTGAGATTTCTCCCGGCAATCTTGATTCCAGCTTGTGCTTCTTCCAGCCCAGCGTTTCTCATGATGTACTCTGCATAGATGATAAATAAGCAGGGTGACAATATACAGCCTTGACATACTCCTTTTCCTATTTGGAACCAGTCTTTTGTTCCATGTCCAGTTCCAACTGTTGCTTCCTGACCTGCATACATATTTCTCAAGAGGCAGATCAGGTGGTCTGGTATTCCCAACTCTTTCAGAATTTTCCACAGTTTATGAAAGCCTTCCTCAGTGATCAATGCAAAGAAATAGAGTAAAACAACAGAATGGGAAAGACTAGAGATCTCTTCAAGAAAATTAGAGATACCAAGGGAACATTTCATGCAAAGATGGGCTTGATAAAGGACAGAAATGGTATGGACCTAACAGAAGCAGAAGATATTAAGAAGAGGTGGCAAGAATACACAGAAGAACTGTACAAAAAAGATCTTCACGACCCAGATAATCACAATGGTGTGATCACTGA
>NW_011494821.1:311358-318377 GCF_000754665.1 Bison bison bison | reverse complement strand
AAGTCCAGTGGGACTTAGAAAGCATCACTACGAACAAAGCTAGTGGAGGTGATGGAATTCCAGTTGAGCTATTTCAAATCCTGGAAGATGATGCTGTGAAAGTGCTGCATTCAATATGCCAGCAAATTTGGAATACTCAGCAGTGGCCACAGGACTGGAAAAGGTCAGTTTTCATTCCAATCCCAAAGAAAGGCAATGCCAAAGAATGCTCAAACTACCGCACAATTGCACTCATCTCACACGCTAGTAAAGTAATGCTCAAAAGTCTCCAAGCCAGGCTTCAGCAATATGTGAACCGTGAACTTCCTGATGTTCAAGATGGTTTTAGAAAAGGCAGAGCAACCAGAGATCAAATTGCCAACATCCGCTGGATCATGGAAAAAGCAAGAGAGTTCCAGAAAAACATCTATTTCTGCTTTATTGACTATGCCAAAGCCTTTGACTGTGTGGATCATAATAAACTGTGAAAAATTCCCAGCATCAGAGTCTTTTCCAATGAGTCAACTCTTTGCATGAGGTGGCCAAAGTACTGGAGTTTCAGCTTCAGCATCAGTCTTTGCAAAGAACACCCAGGACTGATATCCTTTAGAATGGACTGGTTGGATCTCCTTGCAGTCCAAGGGACTCGCAAGAGTCTTCTCCAACACCACAGTTCAAAAGCATCAATTCTTAGGTGCTCAGCTTTCTTCACAGTCCAATTTTCACATCCATACATGACCACTGGAAAAACCAAAGCCTTGACTAGACGGACCTTTGTTGGCAAAGTAATGCCTCTGCTTTTGAATATGCTATCTAGGTTGGTCATAACTTTCCTTCCAAGGAGTAAGTATCTTTTGATTTCATGGCTGCAATCACCATCTGCAGTGATTTTGGAGCCCCAAAAAATAAAGTCTGACACTGTTTCCACTGTTTCCCCATCTATTTCCAATGAAGTGATGGGACCAGATGCCATGATCTTAGTTTTCTGAATGTTGAGCTTTAAGCCAACTTTTTCACTCTCCTCTTTCACTTTCATCAAGAGGCTTTGAGTTCCTCTTCACTTTCTGCCATAAGGGTGGTGTCATCTGCATATCTGAGGTTATTGAGATTTCTCCCGGCAATCTTGATTCCAGCTTGTGCTTCTTCCAGCCCAGTGTTTCTCATGATGTACTCTGCATAGATGATAAATAAGCAGGGTGACAATATACAGTCTTGACGTACTCCTTTTCCTATCTGGAACCAGTCTTTTGTTCCATGTCCAGTTCTAACTATTTCTTCCTTACCTGCATATAGGTTTCTCAAGAGGCAGGTCAGGTGGTCTGGTATTCCCATCTCTTTCAGAATTTTCCACGGTTTATTTTAACTTCTTACCTCTCTCCAAATAGCTGAAGCTAACATGAAACAGCAAAAGGGATCATTCTGCTAGCTAAAAATTTCCCACAAATCAATTCCTGGGGACAATGTGGCAACTTCTTCCTCTGATCAATTTGTCTTTTCT
The DNA here is from genome assembly GCF_000754665.1 of Bison bison bison. Taxonomy (NCBI): domain Eukaryota; kingdom Metazoa; phylum Chordata; class Mammalia; order Artiodactyla; family Bovidae; genus Bison; species Bison bison. The sequence goes on along the minus strand of NW_011494821.1, from coordinate 316,900 downwards.
TAACTTTCATTCACTTAGTTCCAGTCCTATACACTTTCTGGTTACTCTGAGTTAGAGTCAGTAAAGGTTTGCAAAGACCCTGAAGGTGTCGCAGGGGCATGAGAAGATGATAGTTTCTGTGTAATGACCAGATCCAATGAACTCAAGTTCAGAAACCAGGATGACTGAGTTTATAAGCCCCAGGTTTATAAGAAAGGCCTTCCCAGGTGGCTCAGTGGCAAAGAATCTGCCTGCCAATGCAGGAGACATAGAAGATGAAGCTTCAGTCTCTGGGTAGGGAAGATCCCCTGAATGAGGAAATGGCAATCCACTGCAGTATTATTGCCTGGAGAATCCCATGGACAGAGGAGCCTGGTGGGCTACAGTCCATGGGGTTGCAGAGTTGGACACGACTTAATGACTGAGCATGTGCGCCCACACACACACACACACAATCACACACACACAGGTTTACAAGAACTGGAGTGGGGAGGGGTTCTTGAGTTCTACTTTTGTCAACTACAAACGTGCTTGCCAAGGGCATTTGGCATCTGCCTCTGTAGAGACTGAACCCTGTGCTGCTGCAGCTATTGACCTTCAACATCCCCTGAAGCAAGTCCAGGGTGGAGAGTGAGGCTCTCTGTGCTCCAGGGAAATGGGTGGAACAGGTATTTAGGTAGTTAGGTATTTTCAGGAACTGATTTCATGATCCCAATCCTTGCATCTCCTCATATCTAGAAAAGCACGAAATCCCTTCATGGTGACATCAGCTCCTCGTGACTAGCAGAAAATCTTTTGTAAAGTAAGTGCTTGATTGCATTGAACTCTCCCTTTCACCCAAATCATATATATTGACCTTGCCCCACTACCTCTTTCTCAGAGCTATCTGAGATGCCGTCTCCTGGGCTGCAGTCCTCAATTTGCTCCCAAATAAAACTCAATTTGCAACTCTCACCTTGTGCATCTTTTCAGTCCACACTTTCCACAAAAGGACTTAATTACTGGGCAGCTTCTATCAGATCTTTGCTTCCCTTCTGTCTCTTAGTCAAATTAGGAAAGTGGAGGGACCTACACAGAGCAACTCCACTCTCCTCCTGTCTTCCTTCTCCAGGAAGGAGAGCCTCTTGGCTTTTGTGGGAGAAAGATGGGCCACTCCTGCCAAGCAGGATCAACAAACACCTCCAAGGCCAAGGCACCTCTGCCAGCATCACCCTGCAGATGACTCAGCAGCCTGGCAGCTTGACAACCGGCCTCAGGGAACCCTCGAGCTATTCCCTTTGGGGTAAGACGTAAGCATATCTTTGTTGCTGTTTTTCAGTCGCCAAGTCGTCTCGGAACTCGAGACCCCATGGACTGCACCCGCCAGGCTTCCCTGTCCCTCACCATCTCCTGCAGTTTGCCCAAGCTCATGTCCATAAGCATATCTTTACCCATCATCCTTTTAGCATCCCCCTTGGCAAGTTTCTGACAGGGAAATTCCATGTGGTTTTGCAATATGCAAATCTGCCTGAGAGCACCTGAGCAGAGGCTGAGGAGGCCAGTGTGCTGGGAGGCCAGCGGGACCCAGCGGCCTTCGCCCACATTGGAATCTCCCCCCCCCCCGCCGTTTCCCAAAGTCTGTGCTGGAGGTGGAGGTGGGGGTGCCCTTGTCACCAGCTCCGTCCAGAAAGCGTGATGCAGGGCATCTGCCAGGCCTCGGGGTGAGGGTGAGGGGTGGGTGGAGGTGGGGATCTGTGGCCCACTCCCTGCTCTACCCCCCTCTACCTCCACTAGGGACCCTCAGTTCCCCCACCCCATCCGGAGAGTACCCTCCGTCCTCTCCAGGCCCAGGCTCAACTCAGACTCGTCTTGGGCCTCCTCCTGGGCTGGTTCTGAATGTAAACCGCCATCCGGGTCTTCAACTGGTCTGCAGGTGGCGGTAGGTGAGTTCTACACTTCCTGGTTCCAGCTTGGATTCATCTCCCAGGTTGCTCCCCACGCCTTCACACCACACAGGCCTCTGGGGTCTGTCCACTGACGCTCCCAGTCCAGCCCCCTGCCTCCAGCCCCCGTTCAGGGCCACCTGGCTGCCTGTGACCCTTCTAGGCAATAGCTTTTCTTCTAATTAACTTTTTGTTTTGTTTTAATGTGGACCACTTTTAAAGTCTTTATTGAATTTGTCACAATATGACTTCTTTTTTATGTTTTGGTTTTTTGGCCATGAGCCATGAAGAATCTTAGCTTCCCAACCAGGGATGGAACAAACACCCCCTGCATTGAAAGGCGAAGACTTAGCCACTGAACCTCCAAGTAAGTCCCTTTAATTAACTGTTTATGATGAAACACGATGTCTGATTAGAGGAACAGAAGCTTGTTCTGTTTGCCCAAGCTAACAGGTAAAACTTGCTAACAAATCCTCTGTCAGCAAATTACCTTGCAAGGGATGGTGCTCTGCTAGAAGACCTGCAGCCCCTCCTCAACTGTTTAAGTCGGGAGCCCAGCACCCTGCCAGAGGAGGGAACGCAGGATCTGTCCCCAGGTTTGGCCAAGACCACTCCTGTCCAGAGGCCTTGGTGCAGAGAGGCTGCTGAGAGGACGCGGGGACATTCCACTCACCCCTGCGTATACTCTACCTCTGGCAAACACCAGTCTGTTCTCTGGATCTGTGCTTTCAATTTCTGTTTGGGGAGGTTTTTTTTCTTTCAATTCCACATGTGAGTGAGATCATGCGATATTTATCTTTGTCTTATTTCATTCAGCATGATGTCCTTGCTGTTGTCAAAAATGACAGGATCAAAAGTCTTCTTTACTTGAGGAAATGACTTAAAAAAAAAACAAAACCCAGTTAGGCCCTCCCTAGAGCATCCCTGCATGTAAGTCACTTCAGTCAGGTCCGACCCTGTGCAATCCCGTGGACCATAGCCCTCCAGGCTCCTCTGTCCATGGGATTCAAGCAAGCATACTGGAGTGGGTTGCCATGACCTCCTCCAGGGGACCTCCCCAACCCAGGGGTCAAACTCGTGTCTCTTAAGTCTCCTGCATTGGCAGTCGGGTTCTTTACTACTAGTGCCATCTGGGAAGCCCAAACCCAGAAAGGGCTGATGACAAAAGAGTTTACTTGTTTCTAAAACAAACCTAAGTTATTATTTCCCTCATGGGAACGTGACCCTCTTTTTCTTTTTGAGGTCCTTGATTGTTTGCAATAAAAATACAGTTCGATGTTTGTTTAAGGACTGAGCCTCTCCCTTGAACCACAAACCTTGTGGTTGGAGCACCATCCTGTTGTTAAGGGAGGTTAGAATATCTTTATTATGTTTCTGAACAGTATCCAAGACAAAGAATACCAGTTGGACTGTTGTTGTCGAACTGGAGTTGTTAGATCAAAAAGTATTATTTATACGTTGAATTGAATTGCAAATAACTAATTTTGTATTTTAGTTTGTGAGTTGTTCTCTTTTTCTCCCTAAGAGCAGAAAACACAGTCCTGCTTCGGGAGTGGTTGGGAGGGCAGAATGGTTTCCCCACGCAATAAAGCTGCCAACCGCAGGAGAGAGAGAAGGAGCTGGCTGAGAAGGATGACAAAATGCAAACCGAAGTTCAAAGCTGCCTGTTGAACTTTTGCTCCTTTCACTCCAGAAATTTCTCCACAGCAAAACAAACTGCTGAAAATACAAGGCCGGCTTGTTTGATAGCAAAGCCCCTACTCCGCTTTATGGATGATGGAATGCCAGTCGCTATGCCGATGAGGGTTTAGATTGGAGGAAAGAAGGCTTTTCCTCTGCTGCATGGCCTAGAAACCTCAGAGGGGATAGGGTGGGGGCATGTGCCTAAAAGGCCACAGGGAGCTAACCTCTTGATAGAGCTCCCAGTGTACATCTGTGTTCAAAGCAGTGCTATCCTGGGACTTGCCTGGTGGTCCAGTGGTCAAGACTCCATGCTCCCAAAGCAGGTGGAGCAGGTTCAATCCTGGTTAGGGAACTAAGATCCCATATGTTACAGCATGGCCTAAAAAAAAGAAAAAAAGACAGTGCTATTCTTTCACGTCGGCCTTCTCTGCCCACACTGACTTCATGCAAAGGAGAGATGCCATCAGTCAATTGGGATTCCAAAACAGGAATACATTAGTACAACTCTTGCTGAGTGCCTTCCTCCCTTGTAGGGTTTTATTCCTTAATAATCCTAAATGCTTTGGAGAGAGATTTTTTATTGGTGGATTTGGTTCTTTGGTAGCAGCACAGGTTTTCAGAGGTGCCTGAATTTTACAAGCATCCATCCAGGAAGGAAGTTGCCTTTGTTTGCTAGTGCGGCTGTGACAAAGTACCGCAGACTGGAGGCTTTAAACAACAAAAAGTCATTTTCTGGGAACTTCCCTGGTGATCCAGTGACTAAGACTCTGCTCCCAACCGAGAGGCAGGGGACCCGGGGTTTGACCCCTGGTCAGAGAAGCCGACCCCACATGCTGCTAAGATTCACTTGCCGCAGTTAAAGATCCCTCACGCCACAAAAGAGAAGATCCCACGTGCTGCAGCTAAGATCTGCACAGCCAAATAAATAAATTTTTAAAAAAGAAAGTTGGAGACCAAGGTGTGGACAGGGTTGATTCCTTCTAAGCGCTTCTTTCCCTGGCTTGTAGACCGCCGTCTCCTCCTCTGTCTTCATGTCATCTTCACTGTGTGTGTCTGTGTCTAAATCTCCCCTTCTCAGTTGTATGGATGGCATCACCCACTCAACAGACGTGCATTTGAGCAAATTCCGGGAGATGGTGAAGGACAGGGAAGCCTGCCGTGTTGTAGTCCATGGGGTGGCAAAGAACTGGATACGACTGAGCGACTGAACAACAAGGATGTCATGTGGATTAGCGCCCACCCTAATTACCTCTCTTTAACTTAATTATCTATTTAAAGTTCCTGTCTCTCAATACATTCACATTCTGAGGTACTGGAGGTTAGGACTTCTGTATGCATATGAGGGGGACACGACACAGCTCATACATAGTAAGAGTATAATGCAAAGTTTATGCACCTAGTCTCTGATGGCTAACTTGAAGATTTGCTTTCTGGACAAGCAAAGGCTGCATTTGAGGACTGCTTCTGTATTTGTACACAGGTAAGGAATGGCCTCTGAATATAGCTCTTTCTGTGGCTTTCAGTTCAGTTCAGTCGCTCAGTCGTGTCTGACTCTTTGCGACCCCATGAATCGCAGCACCAGGCCTCCCTGTCCATCACCAACTCCCAGAGTTCACTGAGACTCACGTCCATCGAGTCAGTGATGCCATCCAGCCATCTCATCCTCTGTCATCCCCTTCTCCTCCTGCCCCCAATCCCTCCCAGCATCAGAGTCTTTTCCAATGAGTCAACTCTTCACATGAGGTGGCCAAAGTACTGGAGTTTCAGCTTTAGTATCATTCCTTCCAAAGAAATCCCAGGGCTGATCTCCTTCAGGATGGACTGGTTGGATCTCCTTGCAGTGGCTTTACCCCCCACCAAAAAAAAAGAAAAGAAACTGACTTTCACTGACTGTTGTAATATTGACCTTTGGTTTCTTGGGCTCAGGGAGGCCAGTCCTAAAGTCTTTGTTCGTAAAT
>NW_011494821.1:300811-311258 GCF_000754665.1 Bison bison bison | reverse complement strand
GAGACAGAAGGACTCTGCAGTCCAGAGGAGTCCTCCTGACTCCCCCTGAGAGATGCCTGCCTGCCCTTCCCACCTGTCCAGGGCTCTCCTCCCGCTGTGGAGGTCTGCCTGTGACCACCTTGAGGCACCCTGGGGTGACCCACAGCCAATGAAGATTTGACTAGGAAGCTGTTCCTGATCTGATTAAGCACAAGCTTCCATGGTCACGACATGGCCAGGCTGCCGTTGGTGACATAGAGGAGACTTTCACCATTGCCCATTTCAAGCCATAGGATTAAAGAGACAGGTCTGTGTAACACCAGTTATCCCAGGTATTTTATTGTTACAAATGTACTTTTGAGAGATTCTGGCTTCACTGAGTTAGTCAAAGGAGCTGAGAGCCGCTCTAACAATTTGGTTGATTGAAATCTGGTGGAGCTTGTTGTTTGTTGTTCAGTCACTAAGTCCTGTCTGACTGTTTACAACCCCATGGACTGCAGCAAGTCAGGCTCCTCTGTCCTCCACTGTCTCCTGGAGTTTGCTCAAATTCACGTTCATTGAGTTGGTGATGCTATCTAACCATCTCAATTGTCTGTCACCCCTTCTCCTGTTGCCTTCAGTCTTCTTTCCCAGCATCAGGGTCTTTTCCAATGAATCGACTCTTCACATCAGGTGGCCAAAGTATTGGATCTTCAGCTTCAGCAAGTGTCCCTGGTATCATGCAGAGGAAAGAATACAAAAGCTGGACCTCATGCTGGGGCTGTTTCCCCTGGTTGGAAACCAGCCAGTCACCCACCTAGTAGCCCTTTAGCAGGTTAATGGTGTTAGACATCGTGGAGGGGGCAACATATATATCAGGTCGTTATTCGGCATATAGATTTGCCTTCACTGCCTACAGTGGTTCTGCCAGCACCACCATCCATGCCCAGACTTTCAGAAAGCCTTACAGAATGATGGATCGTGGTTTCAAGGTAGAATGGGATTGCTGCTACACAATGGGTGCAGGGAAGAGTATATCTAGAATTTAAGGGATTTGTGGGCAGCCCTTGGTCCATCCATACCTTGTAGTAAAACTTACTAGAAGACTACAACAATCTAATAAAGGCAGAAAAACCAGAGACTCAGACTCTTCAGGAATGAAGGTTTGTGTTTCCCACAGAGAAAGGAGCCCTGTCTGCCTGCTACAGCGCTTGCAGAGGGCAAAGGGAATAGGGGATGGGTAAGTGGAAGAATGACATTATAAAAATGAACTATGGGAGACTTCCCTGGTGATCCAGTGGTTGAGATGCCATGCTTTCAGTGCCAGGGGCATGGGCTCAATCCCTATTCAGGGAACTTGGATCCCGCATGCTGCCTGATGTGGCCAAAAAAAATTTTTAATAAAAATAAAATAAATAAAAATGAATTACAGCTCTGTACCCACAACAGAAATAAGGACTGTAGCAGATATGTATTTCTTCTTCCTTACTTGTTACAAATTTCAATACATTAACCAAGTATTTCCTTTTCCCCCTCCCCACCCCCTCCTCCCATTTCATATAAAGAGTGGTGGTGGTGGTTAACTTTAAATATTATTTTCCAGATCACATAATATCCCAATGTGTTTGTGACAGAGCTAGGACAGAAATTAGCACCCAATGATAGATAAAGGGGATTGCTAAGACTTTCTGTCTCCTCTTCTTTGGGCATCTTTACTGGGATGAAAAATAGTTGTCCCATGTTGGGTAGAAGTGTAATACTGTTATTATTGTATGGAAATTAAACATGAGCAGAAGGGCGATAATACTGAACCGTCGCTAGATTTCCTAAATAAAGTCTATTTGGTCATAATGGTCCCAATTCTTTTTTTCAAACAATTTTTTAAACTGAAATATAGCTAATTTACGGAGAAGGCAATGGCACCCCACTCCAGTACTCTTGCCTGGAAAATTCCATGGATGGAGGAGCCTGGTGGGCTGCAGTCCATGGGGTCGCTGAGAGTCAGACATGACTGAGCGACTTCACTTTCACTTTTCACTTTCACGCATTGGAGAAGGAAATGACAACCCACTCCAGTGTTCTTGCCTGGAGAATCCCAGGGATCGGGGAGCCTGTTGGGCTGCCGTCTTTGGGGTCGCACAGAGTCGGACACGACTGAAGCGACTTAGCAACAGCAGCAGCAAGCATAGCTAATTTACAATGTTGTGTTGGCTTCAGGTATCCTGCAATGTGTTTGTGTGTATATATGTATTCTTTTTCAGGTTCTTTTCCATTACATATGGACAAGATAATGAATATGGTTCCCTGTGCTATACAGTAGGTCCTGTTGTTTATCTATTGTATACATAGATATTGGGTTCCAGTTCTTTTAATGTGTTTCTGGATTCCATTTGCTAATATATTATTTATCAGTAGTATTTTGTATCAATATTTATAAGTAAAATAGGTAAATAATAGTTAAATAGGTAAATTCTTATAAAGCTTTGGAATTAATGATGTATCACCTTAATTAAAATAGTTTGGAGATTTTTTTTTCCCCCCTCTTTTTCTGTGCCCTGGAACAGTATTCAAATAATCTCTAAAGGTTTGTTAGAATGTTTTGCAAAACCACCTGAGTCTGATCCTTTAGGGAAAGCTGTTGGCTCTTGGAAAACTCTCTTTTATTAGAAATGTGTTTAAATTTCCTCTCTTCTGGGATATTTTTGATGAATAATTTTTAGAAAATGATGCAGCTTTTCAAATGTATTTTTTGTGAACAATGAATAAATTAGCTTACAGTCTCATCTTCCCTCCTTCCCTCTCTCAACTCTACCACCAACTTTTTGTTTTAGTCTTAGTTCTGTGTTAATTATATTCAACATTCACTCCCCTCCTCTTGCTAAAATTTACTCAGTTATCCCTTGGTTGACTCCAGTTCATCCTCTAGTAATTTCTTCAAGAGCTAATGAGAACAACATTCCTAAGATTGTACATCTTCAAAACTGCCGATGATTTAGAGAATAAAAAGACAAACCACAGTCTGGGAAAAAAGTATTTGCAAAATATATATCTGATAAAGGACTTGTGTCCAAAATTTACAAAGAACTGTTAAAATCAACAATAAAAAAATAAACAGGGACTTCCCTGGTGGTCTAGTAGTTAAGAATTCACTTTGCAATGCAGGGGATGTGGGTTCGATACCTGGCTGGGGAACTAAGATCCCGTATGCCATGGAGCAACTAAACCCACGAACCACAATTAGAGAAGTCATACACCGAAACAAAAAATTCCATGTGACACAACCGAGATCCCACAAAGCTAAGACTAAGAGTTGATTCAGCCAAATAAATAAAACATTTTTTTGAAAAAAGAAAAGAAAATGAACAGGAATTTTCTTTGTGGTCCAATGGTTAAGATTGTGCTCCTAGTGCAGAGGGAGTATCGATCCCTGGTCAGGGAACTAGATCCCCCATGCCTCAGCTAAGACCCAGTGTGACCACATAAATATTTAAAAAGAAAGAAAGAAAACAATTCAAAAATTAGCAAAAGATCTGAACAGCCATCTCACCGAAGAAGACACATGGATGGCAAAGAAGTGTCTGGAAAGATGCTCCACATTATTTTTCACTAAGGAATTCTGTATGAAAACAACGGTGGGTGCCATGTCACACTTATTAGATGGCTAAAATCCAAAACACTGGCAGTGAATATTGGCAAAAAGGTGGAGCAACAGGAACTCTTATCATCTCTGGTGAGAATGCAAAACAGCACAGCTTCTTTGGAGGATAATTTGGCAGTTTCTTTCAAAATTAAACGTAGGCTTACCTTACGTTTAGGTAAATGCCCTGGGTGTTTACCCAAAAAAGTGAAAACATAAGTCCGTGTATGTCTACAGTAGTTTTATTCATAATTGCCAAAAATTGGAAGCAACCATGAGTAAGTGAACTGTGGCACTTCCCTGCAATGTAATATTATTCAGTGCTAAAAAGAAATGAACTATCCAGACACACAGGAAATTTAAACGCATATTACTAAATGGAATAAGCCAATCTCCAGAATTCCTTGGTGGTCCACTGGTTAGGACTCTGCACTCCCAAGGCAGGGGACACAGGTTCAATCCTTGGTCATGGAACTAAGATCCCACGATCCTCTCAGCCCAGCCAAAAAAGAAGCAGCAGCAGCTAGTCTATAAAGGCTATATGCTATATGTTTCCAACTCCGTGAAGTTTAGGGGAAAGAAAAACTATTGAGACAGTAAAAAGATCAATGGTTGCCAGGAAGAGTGGGAGGTGAAGGAGAGAAAAAGTGGCCTTTTTATAAAAATCCTGACTCATATTTTCTTTCCCTGAATATTTTGTGCCATCTCTTCTGGCATTTGATCTGGGTCTGCAGACATCCAAGCATAGCCTGTTTTTTTATCCCCTTATAAGTGACTTGACCTTTTTTCCTGGCTGCTCAAAAAATCCTGTATTTTTTAAAATTCAATAACTTGATCAGTTTTTCCTGGCACTTACCTTTTCTCTTTCACTGGATAGAGTCAAGTCTCCTGTATCTCAGAAACACTTTTCTTGAATCATATATTCAAATGTGTGTTCCCCAAACTTCCTGTTTCTTTTCTCTAATGTTTGTGTGTTTTTCTTCCATTGCCTCCTGTAATCCAGTCAGCCCTCATTCCATATGCCGCTGTTGTCCCGTGATCTCTTTTCTGAGCAATTGCATTTCTGCCTTCTCATCTTTCTTCATCAGAATGACTGCTTAATGATTTTTTTTTTTAATTCCTAGCAAAATGTTCAGTCATTGCTTTCAACTGCTACCTGGCAAAATTTTTCCTGGTGAGTACTCTTCACCTGTTTGTGAATTTTACGCCTATTTCTCACATTTTGCCCCCTTTGGTATATCTGCTCGACGCTGTGCTAGTTATCTTTATGGACTCATCATTGAATGAGTTGGGTTTTCCTAGATTAATATTTGCAGTGTCCTGTCCCGCATCACAGCCCGAGGCCTCTCTGTCTTGGACTGCTTCCTCTAAACAAGACTTCACTATGGGAGTCTATGCGGAGCCCCAACTCCCCTGCTTCACAGAACAGACAGTGAACAGAATAACGGCTCCAGCCTCACTCCCTCTAGTTTCTGCTTCCTGCTCTACCACAAGGATACAATAGAACTGGCATCGTGAGACTTCCCTGAAGGTCCAGTGGTTGGGACTTCACCTTCCAATGCAGGCTGGGGCAGGCTCAATCCCTGGTCAGGGAGCTGGGATCCCACATGCCTTGCAGCCAAAAAGCCAAAACATAAAACAGAAACAACGTTGTAACAAATTCAATAAAGACTGTAAGAATGGTCCACATCAAATCGAAAAAAAAAAAAAGGAATGGTCCTCTCACCTTCTGAAAGCATATTTTTGTTCAGACTCTCAGAAAAATGCAGCCCCCCTCCATTCGCTTGCCTTGTTTCTACCTTCCCTTTCTCCTAATCACTGTCTCTGCCTTTCACAGCTGGAATTTTGGTGTCTGTGAATAGGTCTATTCTCTCATTTTGTTGAAAATGGAATTTTCCATTTTCTTTATTCCTTTTACATGATCTTCAAGAAAAGCATCTAAAAAGCTGACTTCTGCAGCCGTGTTTGGATTGGAAGTCCTTTCTAGAGATTTGAGGATGCTAAAACAGAATGGTCAGCAGCTGTGGTTGTGGCCTCATGGTGAAGTGGGTCTGTCAGAAAGACGCCACCATGAGGAAAAAGAGTGTCCTAACAGCATTTGGGTTCCTTCCAGGAGCCTCAAAGATCAGCTCCACCTCTGTCCTTCACAAGGTTTGGTTTTACGAGTCAATAAATTCTCCTTTTGGTTTCCGTCACTTTCAAAAAAGGAGTTCTGGCTAATACAGGAAGTAGCCGCGCCCCCTGGTCATCTTTCCCTGTTTGCTTGGTTCCTCCATGGCCCGCTGCCCCAGGCTGACACATAACACAAAGCGGCTGTTGATCCCCAGTAGGCGTATAAAATAGGTCCCCTCCTATAAACCAGCATCAAACAAGCCAGGATGTGAGAAACAGCCAACCACTGGGAGCCCTACATCCTTCTACCTTGTCCAGCATGTCACATCCACCCTCCACGCCACGTTTCCTGCATTGTCACCACACTCTCTCTGTCCCGTGTTCCCTTTCCACCTTGGACATCATTTCTAGGCTTGGCTGTTGCTCCCAAGGCTACCTCCAAGCTCTCAAAAGGATGTGTTGGCTAGCGGTCTTGGACCCACAGAAAAGGCATTTCAGAGTTAGAGAGGCTTATTATAAATGATCAAAGATTGATGAAAGATATAACAACTGTAAGATCTTATGTACTCAATGAAATCACCTCAACAAATATAAAGGGAACACTTACTAGAACTACAAAGAGAAACTGACAAATCCACCATTGCAGTGGAAGATTTCAACATGCTTCTTGCAATTATAGCAAAGACACGGAAGCTCTGGAAAACCCAATTTAAAAACTCAATTTGATAACATATATAAAGTCCAATGGAGAAGGCAATGGCAACCCACTCCAGTACTCTTGCCTGGAAAATCCCATGGACAGAGGAGCCTGATGGGCTGCAGTCCATGGGGTCGTGAAGAGTCGGGCACGACTGACCAACTTCACTTTCACTTTTCACTTTCATGCATTGGAGAAGGAAATGGCAACCCACTCCAGTGTTCTTGCCTGGAGAATCCCAGGGACAGAGGAGCCTGGTAGGAGGCCGATAAAGTCCAAAGAATTAAAGATTACACAGTCTACTTGACACCTGGAATCTATACTAAATTGGCTGAGTAACAGGCTGGAGGCAGATCTCAACAAGTCTCACAGAAAGAACATCATATACATCTCTCACCGAAACTCAGAAGAGTCAGAAGTCGTTAACAAGTAGAGAAATTGAAACATTCTTGTACAGTTGGAAATTTTTTTCTGACTGCACCTCGAGGCATGCAGAATCTTAGTTCTGACCTCTGTGAGACGATGGAGTTTTATTTTTAATTGGAGAATCACTTGAGTTGGTTGGTTTCCCTGCTGCCAGGAAACATCACAGCACCTTTACACAGCATGGAACAGAGCTGGGGCCGTCTGCCCCGTGGCTCTTGGGGTAGGGTTCAGGGTTCAATCCCTGTGTCAGGAAGATCCCCTGGAGAAGGCTCTTTCCAGAGGGAAAGTCCTCTCAGGGGACACAACAGGGTGGGGGGTGGCAGGAAAGGCTAACTTGAGCTCTCTTCTGACTCCCCTTCCCAGTATGCACATGTGTGTGTGTGTCTGTGCACATATACATACATACACAAAGAGACATGCACACTTACACACAGACACATATATACACATACATACACACACTTACACAAACATACAAACCTACACACAGACACATAAACACACACATAACACAGTGACCCATATATTCTTGAGTTTTCCAGCCTCCGGTGCCTTACAATCTCTTTTAGTGCTTCTGACAAGTCTATGACTCCTCAGTCCTGCAACGCCCCTCCAAGTCTGCCTCCCTCAAATCCAGGCCACAGCCCCTCCCTTTACTCCAAAAAGCAAGGTTAGCCTGAGGCCATAAAGGGGAAGATAAGACAATGACTGCAGAGGGAACAGGAGGTCAGATGGGGAATTTTTGATGAAAAAGCCTTTGAATGTGGAGAGCATCCATGGAGAGGGAAAAGATGAAAACATTGAGAAAAGCAACAATCAGTGGACTGATTTAAGAAAATATAGAGCAACTGGAGGGATTTTTAAGAATCTGCCTGGAATGCAGGAGATCCGGGGTTCAACCCTTGGGTGGAGAAGAGCCCCTGGAGAATGGAATGGCAGCCCACTCCAGTATCTTTGCCTGGAGAAGTCCATGGACAGAGGAGCCTGACAGGCTACAGTCCATGGGATCTCAAAGAGTCAGAGACAACAGAGCAACTAACTCACTTTTCACTTTATTATACATAGATGGGATTATATTGTACATATTATCTTGCAACCTGGAATTTTTTTTTTTTACTTAATTTCTTTCTTTTTTTTTAAGATTCTTTTTTTAACCTGGACCTGATTTTCTAAAGTCTTTACTGAATTTGTTACAATATTGCTTCTGTTTTATGTTTTGGTTTTTTGGCCAGTAGCAATGTGGGATCTTAGCTCCCCTACCAAGGATCGAACCTGCACCCCCTGCATTGGAAGGCAAAGTCTTAACCACTGGACTGCCAGGGAAGTCCCTCTTCTGCTCCAACTACTCCCATAAATTTGCATCTTGCATTCCAGACTCTGTGCTCTAGGGGAAAGGGTCCAGTGGGCAATACCTAACATACAAGACCATCCCAACTACATCACGGAGGCGAGGGGGCCGATATGGTCCCCCTTGGGTTTCTCGTGCCCTCAAGCATGCACAGAATGAGGGATTCCCTAAAACCGATGACAAGTGTTTACTACAATATCCTGCCTCTCTGTTGGGCTTTTTTTCCTTCTTCTTATTGTAGGAGTTCTTTATACTCTGAATATTAATTACTTGTTATAAATGTTGCAATTATTTCATCCAAGTCTACTGCTTGTTTCCAATTTTAGTGAAGTCAAATCTGTCCATATTTTCTGGAGAAGTAAAATATCATTTCCCCATATTGCACTTGTAAAAAAATCTACAATGTCCTGTATTTCTGTTAAATCATATCTGCAGATCTGCATTTTCTGTTTCAACTGTAGTGAATAAAACACATACAAAAGAGAGAGAATAGTACGATGAACACCCAAGTACCGTCGCTCCCCTCAACAATCATCAACATAGGACGGGTTTTGTTTCTTCTACACCCATCCCAACGTGCCCCCCCGACCCTGCTGAACTGTTTCAGAGCACATCCCAGACATGTGATTTCACCTGTAAAGATTTCAGCGTGGATATCTAAAATAGAGAATCTTCTGGTGTTTTGGCTGTGCCCTGTGGCATGCGGGATCTCAATTCCTCGACAAGGGATTGAACACTTGCCACCTGTGCTAGGAGAGCGGAGTCAACCGCTGAATGGTCAGGGAAGTCCCGATTCTGTTTTTAACTTAACCAAAACACATCCTATTATACCAAAAATAACTGACAATAATGCCTTATCCAGGTAGTATTCAAAATTACCTGGTATTCCCATTATGTCTTTTTTCAAAAAAGTTCTATTTTTATTTTAACTTAATTTTTATTGGCATATAGTTGATTTAATGCATGCGTGCTTAGTCGTGTCTGACTCTTTGTGACCCCATGGACTATAGCCCACCAGGCTACTCTTCATGGGATTCTCCAGACAAGAATACTGGAATGAAAAAAAAAGAATAATATTGGAGAGGATAGCCATTCCCTTCTCCAGAGGATTTTCCGGACCCAGGGGTAGAACCCAGAGCCAAAAAGATTATAGCCCACAGGGTTGCAAAGAATCAGATGTGAATGAAGCACTACACACACTCACCTGTTTTTTTGTTTTTGTTCTTTTCCTGGGCTTCCTGGTAGCTCAGATGGTAAAGAATCTGCCTGCCATGTATATATACAGTAGTGTGTATATATCAGTCTCAATCTGCCAGTTTATCCCTCTCCCCCTTCCCGCCTTGTACCATAATCTTAGAAATTTTCTACATTCTAGAAAATAAAGTTTAGAAAATAAACATAAGTTTATTTTCTATATCTATGGCTTCCCTTGTTAAAGAATCCACCTGCAATACGGGAGACCTGGGTTTGATCCCTGGGTTGGGAAGATCCCTTGGAGAAGGGAAAGGCTACCCACTCCAGTATTCTGGTCTGGAGAATTCCATGGACTGCATAGTCCATGGGGCTGCAAAGAGTCAGACATGACTGAGAGACTTTCACTTTCAACTTTCACTATGACTCTACTTCTGCTTTGAAATAAAGTTCATTTGTGCCGTTTTTTTTAGATTCAACATATAAATAATGTCATATATTTGCCTTTCTCTGTCTGACTTACTTCACTTAGTATGACAATCTTTAGGTCCATTCATGTTGCTGCAAATGGCATTATTTCATTCTTTTTTATGGTTGAGTAATATTCCATTGTATGTATATGTGCTGATGTGCTCAGTCGTGGCCAGCTCTTTGCGACCCCTTGGACTGTAGCCCACCAGGTTCCTCTGTCCATGGAATTTTCCAGGCAAGAATACTGGAGTGGGTTGCCATTTCCTTCTCCATGTATGTATATACTGCATCTTCTTTATCCATTCATCCACTGATGGGTATTTAGGTTGCTTCCATGTTCTGGCTATTGTAAATAGACCTACAATGAATACTGAGGTGCATATATCTTTTTGAATTATATTTTTTTCGAGATATATGCCCAGAAGTGGAATTGCTGAATTATATGGTAACTCTAGTTTTAGTTTTTTAAGGAACCTCCATACTTTTCTTCATAGTGGCTGCACAAATTTACATTCCCAGCAACTGTATAGGAGGGTTCTCTTTTCACCACACTGTTTCTAGGATTTATTGTTTGTAGATTTTTGGTGTTGTTGGAAGAGGGTGTTTG
>NW_011494821.1:282839-300711 GCF_000754665.1 Bison bison bison | reverse complement strand
CTGTATAGGAGGGTTCTCTTTTCACCACACTGTTTCTAGGATTTATTGTTTGTAGATTTTTGGTGTTGGCCATTCTGATCAGTGTGAGGTGATACCTCATTGTAGTTTTGATTTGCATATCTCTAATAATTAGTGACAGTAAGCATTTTTTCATGGGCTTTTGGGCATCTGTATGTCTTCTTTGGAGAAATGCCTATTTAGATCTTCCACCAATCTTTTTTTGGGTTGTTTGGGGTTTTTTTGACATTGAGCTGCATGAGCTGTTTGTATATTTTGCAGGTTAACCCTTTGTTGGTCACTTCCTTTGCAACTATTTTCTTCCATTTTGTGTGTTGTCTTTATTTTTATGATTTCCTTTGCTGTGCAAAAGCTTTTAAGTTTAATTAGGCTCCATTTGTTCATTTTCATTTTTATTTTCCCCATAATGTATTTGTACAATTGGTGTGTTCAAATCAGGATCTAACATCCCCACATTGCACATACTGGAATGCCTCTTAATGCTCTTTTAAATACATGACAATTCCCCCTCCTTCTTTGTATCCTTTGTCATTTATTTGTTGAAGAAACCAGAAATTGGCTCTGTAAAATCTACCCGCTACTGGATTTGACAGAATGCATACCTGTGTGCCTGCTCCTCTCCCCATTAAATTTCCTGTAAGTGAGTAGATAGCACTAGAAGCTTAATTAGATTCATGTTCAAGGTTCTCTTAGAAAACGCTTTCCCAGGTGATGTTGTTTAGCCCCCATTGCATCAAAATGGGAGATACATAATGTCTGCAATTTTTTAAATTGACCTCCTTCTTTCAATCATTTTATTCTTATTTCTCGCTCTGGATCAACGAAGTCCAGGTGATGATTCCCCTCTTTTTCTGGGTTCTGTTTCTTGAAAGTGAAAGTTGTTTAGTCATGTCCGACTCTTTGCAACCCCATGGACTATACAGTCCATGGAATTCTCCAGCCCAGAATACTGGAGTGGGTAACCTTTCCCTTCTCCAAGGGATCTTCCCAAGCCAGGGATCAAACCCAGGTCTCCTGCATTGCAGGTGGATTCTTTACCAGCTGAGCCACAAAGGAAACCCAAGAACACTGGAGTGGGTAGCCTATCCCTTCTCCAGTGGATCTTCCCGGCCCAGGAATCAAATCGAGGTCTCCTTCATTGCAGGCAGATTCTTTACCAACTGAGCTATCAGGGAAGCCCTGATAAGAAGCCCCTGTTTCTTATCTCTCCCCTTTAAGGACCCCAGCAGGGTGGAGGCTGAGATGTGCATGAACATTTTTCCTGGAGATGGACTAGAGGTGAAGTGTGCCCACTCTCAGCGCTCAGCTCCGGTCTATTCAAGGTTCTTCTCTCAGTGATGCCTCCTCTTATCCTGGTCCCGTCCTAGTCTCCTCCCTTCCTTAAGCAACCACTTGAATGGGGTTGACATGTCCTTGAAAATGTACAGATTCTTGAAATGTATGTAGTGCTACTGTGTGTGTAGACTATTGATTTTTATCAGTGTTCTTGTGTTCTAGGCAGCATTCTGTTTTTTAGTTTTTTCATTTAATGCTGATTTTAGGCATCTCTGCATCCACACTACATGTGTGGACATGTAGTCACTGCGGATTTTTTTTTCTGTGTGAGATGCTTTAGAAGTTTTTTTTCCAGGTTTATTGAAGTATGACTGACAAATAAAAATTGTGTATATTTAAGTTGTACAATGCGATTTTTAAAGGTGTAAAACAGGGTGATTTAATATGCATCTACACTGGAAAATGATTCCCGCAAACTAACACATCCATCACTTCACATGACTACCAATTGTGTGTGTGTGTGGTGAGGAAACTTAAGATTTACTCTCTTAGCAAATTTCAAGTATACAGTATGGTATTGTTAATTGTGGTCACCATGCCATACATTAGATCCCTATTCCATGCCATTGGTCTATTTGTTCTGTATCATTACCACAGTCTTTATGAATATGGCTTTGCAATATAGTCTAATAGTACTTCCCTGGTGGTCCAGTGGTTAAGACTGCGCTTCAATGCAGGGAGTGCAAGTTTGATCCCTGGTTGGGGAACTAAGATCCTACATGCCCTGTGGTGCAGCATGTGGGATATATAGCTGATTCACTTCGTTGTACAGCAGTAAGTAACACAACATTGTAAAGCAATTATACTCCAACCAAAAAAACTAAAAAGTAAAACTATGCATCTGTGTTTCCTTTATTCTCCTTCATATTTGTTTTCTACCTTTGCCTAGTATCAGATTTTCTTTTATTGATGATATCTACATTTTTATTTTCTAGTGTTTTAAGTCTTGCTTTAAAAAAACAAACAAGTTTCTCCCCCGCCCCTGCTAAAAAAAAAAAAAATCTCTTTCTACTTGGGGGGATTTATTGTGTCATTCTTTTTCTAAAGTTCTTTTTAAAATTATTAATTTTGGACTGTGCTGGGCCTTCATTGCTGTGCAGGCTTTTTCTCTGGTTGTAGCAGGCAGGCTTCTCATTGCAGTGGCTTCTCTTGTTGTTGGGCTCTAGGTCACGCACAGGCTTCAGTAGTAGTTGTGGTTCCCAGACTTTAGAGCACAGACTCAATAACTGTGGTGCACAGGCTTAGTTGCTCTGCAGCATGTGGGATCTTGCCGGGCATTGGCAGAAAGATTCTTTACCACCAAACCACCAGTGAAGACCTATTTTGTTATTCTTTTTCAAGTATCTTGAGTTAAAAATTAAGCTTCTTTCCATTCAACCTTTCCTATTTTTTCAAAATAAATGCACTTAAGTCTATATACTTTTCCTTTGGGTACTTATACTGTACCACAATCTCAGTATGCAGAGTTCTCCTTGTTCACTTCTAAACTGCTTGACTTTCATTTTTATTTTTTCTTAAATTCAAAGTTATCTAGAAAGATGGTGAGAAATGTATATGTTGATAGATCTTTTTTGGCTATACTTTCATATTTAAATCTAACTTCATTTATTTATTTATTTTGTGGTCGGAGCATTGCTCCTTTTTAGAATTAGTGGAGGTCTTGTTGGTAGGCTAACACTTTGTCTATATTGGTTGATAAACCCATGTTGCTGTTGTTCAGTTGCTCGGTCATGTCTGACTCTTTGCGACCCCATGAACTGCAGCACGCCAGGCTTCCCTGTGCTTTAACCATATCCTGGAGCTTGCTGTCCATTGATAAACCCACAAGTGTCATAAAGTCTTCAACTGTTTGTCCTGTTAACTCCCATCTGGGTTGTGGGTTCTATTTGTTGGGCTTTCTCTTCCATGGTATTATTGATTTTCCTGCCATGTTGGTGATTCTGGGTTGTGGGTTCATCTTTGCATTTGTTACCTATCTGTGGATGCTGCTTTTGTTCACATTGGGGTGGTTCTGTTCCTGTGGGCATTGCTGGAGGTAGGATAGTCCCAGTGAAACTGAGCAGGACCCTGCAGGGACCTCCAGATACAAAAGCTCCTCTGTATCCCCAGTCTCTTGTTTATTAAAAAAAAAAAAGCTGTAGACTCCCATGCCTCCCCTGAGTCACAAAAGAGCAAGCTCAAGAAGTTAACAATTAGAACAACAGTCACAGAATCTTTAGTTCCTCCCTGAAGGACATAGATAACAGTTTCTGATGCATATTCCTGAGTTGTTTTGCAGATACTAAAATTGCCACCAAATGAAAAAAGTTAACTGCATGATGACCTGACTGTAACCATGACATAGCTGCTCCATCTTGCACAGTTCAAGAACTGTAGGAACAAATCAGCTCTAGAACTGAAGATTAACTATACTTAAGACATTACAGAGTTTGGGATGGACGTGTACACACTGCTATAATTTAAATGGATAACCAACAAGGACCTACTGAACAGCACAGGGAACTCTGCTCAATGTTATGTGGCAGCCTGGATGGGAGGGGAGTTTGGGGGAGAATGGATAAGTGTATATGTATGGCTGAATCCCTTCACTGTTCACCCAAAACTATCACAACATTGTTAATCGGCTATCAGTTCAGTTCAGTCACTCAGTCATGTCCGACTCTTTACAACTCCATGGATTTCAGCACACCAGCACTCCAACTCCCAGAGCTTGCTCAAACTCATGTCCATTGAGTCGGTGAGGCCATCCAACCATCTCATCCTCTGTCGTCCCCTTCTCCTCCTGCCTTCAATCTTTCCCAGCATCAGGGTCTTTTCCAATGAGTCGGCTCTTTGCATCAGGTGGTCAAAGTATTGGAGCTTCAGCTTCAGCATCAGCCCTTCCAAAGAGTATTCAGGACTGATTTCTTTTAGGATTGACTGGTTTGATCTCCTTGCAGTCCAAGGGACTCTCAAGAGTCTTCTCCAATACCACAGTTCAAAAGCATCAATTCTTCGGCACTCAGCTTTCTTTATGGTCCAACTCTTACATCCATACAAGAAAAACCATAGCTTTGACTAGACGGACCTTTGTCAGCAAAGTAATGTCTCTGGTTTTTAATATGCTATCTAGGTTTGTCACAGCTTTTCTTCCAAGGAGCAAGCGTCTTTTAATTTCATTGCTGCAGTCACCATCTGCAGTGATTTTGGGGCCCAAGAAAATAAAGTCTCTCTGTTTCTACATCTATTTGCCATGAAGTGATGGGACCGGATGCCATGATCTTCATTTTTTGCATGTTGAGTTTATGTTATGTTGAGTGTTAATGTTGAGTGTTAATTGGCTATACCCCAATACAAAATAAAAAGTTTATATTAAAAATAAAATAAGAAAAAAAAGTTTAAAATATATGAAAAAGATGACACTGACCAGAAGACCATTGCATGACCAATTTC
The DNA here is from genome assembly GCF_000754665.1 of Bison bison bison. NCBI lineage: Eukaryota > Metazoa > Chordata > Mammalia > Artiodactyla > Bovidae > Bison > Bison bison. The sequence goes on along the minus strand of NW_011494821.1, from coordinate 295,926 downwards.
AAGACGATTGTCAGAGCTAACTCTGTTGTTATGCACGTAAAACCTGCCCCACCTATGTACCCATGAAACTCCCCTTTAAAAGCTCTTGCCCCCTGATCGGCAAGGAGGAGTTGATTTTTTGGGATATGAGTCACCTTCTTTCCTAGATTGCCAACTTCCTCAATAAAGTCATAGTTCCTTTTACTCATCTCTCAATATTGCATTCTTGAGAGATGAGCAACTGAACCTGAGTTCAGTAACAAATCAGTAATAATGCTATTTTACAGCTGAAACACAGAAAGCAGACTAGCTTGCCCTAACTTGTATACCTGTAAATAACAAATCCAGGCCTCTTGGCCCAAAGCACGGACAGTTCTCAGGATGACCCATTGCCTGCCCAAGGCTTCCTAGTGCTGACCAGCCCACTCCCGATTCCTAATCCCCAGCAAGCAGACAACTCAATGTTTTGTATATTTCTTTTCTTTTTACTCTAAAAAAATCCAGTTGACAATAATAACCTGCAAACCATAGAAAGCAGCATGGGTTTTAATCTCCTCGCCCCTCTAAACATCATTCTACATTCCTCAGACACCATCCTTTCCCCTTCCCTCTAAAATCTTAGATGAAAATTCAGAAGCCCCTAGATAGAAGGGCCCCAAACCAGGGCCCCTACAGCAGGTAAAGGCATTGAGGAAATAAATTAGGGGAGAGGAGGCTCTTAGCTGTCATTGCCTCCGTCCCGCTGGGCCTCACAGACCCAGCGGTAGGGCCTCAGGCAGACGTCATCATTCCAGCGGCCGTCCACCGTGATGTGGGCACAGTCTTCACCCCCTCCGAGCCCATGCCCATACCAGTCATCTGGCTGCTCTGGTGCCCAGTTCCTAAAGAAACCAGAGAGACGTGGACCCCAGAGCCTGAGACCCCAAGCCCAGCCGTGGACCCCCGGCCCCCGGGACCTGCCAGGCTGGGATGATGGGCCGAAGATGGAGGGGCAGAGCCTCGGGGGCACACACACTCACTTGAAGCCCGTCTCGTAGTCCGTCCCGTCCACCCATTTCCAGGGCCCATTTTGATCCATGAGGCCTATCCAGGTATTTACAGGGCCCATGTGGTGCTGGATAAATTTCTGGGGAGAGAGGAGGGGTGGTGACCTCTCCTTAGACCTGCCAACCTCCCAGCCGGGCCCTACCGGAACCTTACCTGCTCCTCCCAGGAGCCCACCACCACCAGGTGGGCATTCTCCAACTGGCAGTACTTCTCAGCCTCTGGCCAGGGCTTCCCGGAGCGAGAGAACCAGTAACAGCTGCCTTCATAATCGATCCAGTTCACTGGGCAGCAGGCTTTTTCAGAGCCTGGGGCGGGAGTCAGAGGGGGTGGTGAGGGGCTGAGAGGAAGTGGGTTGGGCAGGCAAGCAGGACTGGGCAACCCCCACCCCCTCACCATTGCCCTGGAGGACAGCCATCTGACAGCTCAGGCTTCGTAGGTCAGACACAAACTGCTTCACGTGGAGCAGCAAGCTGGAGTGATCTGGGGAGACAGAGGGCAGAGGTGGAGGGGGATGAGGGTAGGGGAAAGCAAGAAAGCCACGATGAACACTGGGGGCTGGGAAGGTTCTGTCATCTACCTACTGGGGCGTGAAGATAGATCGCAGATACTTCTGCCACAACGCCCCTTGGTTTGGTCTGAGAGACCGCTGTATCCTGCAAGCGCATGCGCACTCACACATACACGCACCCCTTGCTGACCTGCATTCAGTTCCTGCTGCTGTTTCTCCAGTTGGGACTCCAGGGACTTCACCTTTCTGCCCACATTTCCTCCTAGGGAAGAGACTTGCTCAGTGTCTCAATGGCCCTACTGTTCCCAGCCCCCCAGCCCCAGCCCTCCTCACCCTGAACGCTCAGGGCCTTGACCTTGGCCTCTGTGCTCACTGTGAGGTTGCTGAAGGTCTCTCTCAGGGCGCTGAGCTCCTCCTGCAGCTTGGAGTCTGGGCAGAAGAGGGTGCGGACAGGACAAAATGAGGGGGCTGCTTCCCACATCACAGCAGCCAGCTCTTCTGCCCCCCCGCCCCCTCACCATATCACCTTGCTCCCTTCCCAAACACCCCCTACCCCCTGGGGAACCCACTCTGGGATCCGATCACACAGAGAACGACTAGCAGCAGGAGGCTAAGGCCCATGGAGACCAGGAGGAGGCTGGGTCCGGTGCAGAGACGCCGACTGAATGAATGAGGAGGCAGTGGCCCTACAAGAGAGGAGGTCAGGGGCTCAGGGACAGATGGGAGCCTGGGGCAGCTCTGGGGTCCTAGGAGGAGGGCAGCCTGAGCCTCCTCTAGGAGACTAGGAGGGACTTTATAGATGAAGAAATCTGGGCTGTAGGTGACCGGGAGGAGCTGGATGCATCGAGAGGTGAGAAGGGGTGCGAATCTTTCTGCGGGAGCCCTACCCAGGCTCTAGGAGAAGGCGATGGCACCCCACTCCAGTACTTTTGCCTGGAAAACCCCATGGGCGGAGGAGCCTGGTAGGCTGCAGTCCATGGGGTCACGAAGAGTCGGACACAACTGAGCGACTTCACTTTCACTTCCCACTTTCATGCACTGGAGAAGGAAATGGCAACCCACTCCAGTGTTCTTGCCTGGAGAATCCCAGGGGCGGGGGAGCCTGGTGGGCTGCCATCTATGGGGTCGCACAGAGTCGGACAGGACTGAAGCGACTTAGCAGCAGCCCCAGCAACCCAGGCTCTAGGCCTTTGCTGGCACCTAGTGGCCAGATCGAGTCACTGCCGCATCAGAACGCAGAGCCTGGAGAATGGAGTTTGCACGCTGGAGACTGGGGGCGAGGGAGTCTAGCAGGTGAGGCAAGAGAAACGGGTTTCTTGCTCTCCCCGTGAATCCCACTCCTCTTTGTCTGGGCACAGGGAGTAAGAGTAACCAGACTTCAGGTCGACCAAGTTGTGCCCACCCAGGAGCACTGTCTCAGTGAGCTGAAATGCCGGGGCCTCCCCTCCGTTTTTGCTGGTAGTCCCTTCCCCCGCCATCGAAGGGCACTGCCCACTCCCTTCTGCCAAGCATTCCATCCTGGCTCAGCCCCAACAGAAACATCTCTGCTAGCAGGAGAAAGAAAGAGGGCTTGACTCATCCTCCTCCAGTCAGAACTCCCTGAGGCCTGCCACAAAAATTTTCTCCTTGACCCAAAGGATCCCTGACACCTGTGCACTCATACATACTCACACGCACACACACACTCACACACATACACTTGGCCAAGGCTCACGGGTGTTGGAAGAGGAACGAAGAAGAGGGTCTAACTTCTTGCAGTTAACCCCCACATCCCCTGGGCAACCCCCTCCCCAGGGTCCTGAGAAGTCGGTGACAAGGCGAAGGGCAGGAGGGTCATGAAGGAGCCTGGGGACAACTGCCACCAAGAAAGGGTCTCCAATCCTACACCCTGCACCTCCCCTAAGAGGGGTGGCTGAGACACCACCAACCTCGTGAGCCGGGCAGACCCAGGGAGAGGCGGGGTCAGGGGAGGGGGCGAGAGCCACCTAATGCTCCCCTTTCAGAAATGGGGGGAGGTGTCCCCTCACTTTTTCTGTGCTGATGGTCATTCTCCTCGTTGTCCAGATGCTGAAGATCTTGATACTCCTTTGTCATGGTAGGGCCGGCTGGGCCTGGGACCAGGTCAAGGCTGGTGTTAGGGCTGAGGCAGGGGCTGAAGAGCTGGGGTGTGGGGTTCGGTCCCTTTCCAGGTGATCAGCGACTGCGTGGAGATCTTTCTTCTTGCTCCCGTTCCCTCCAGGACTGACATCCAAAATCTATCTTCTGAAGTTTTTCCACTCCGTCTCCACCCCTCCAGACGTGGATTTCATTCATCCCCTCCCCCACCCCACTCCACAGTTAATTCCACCACCTCCTTTCTTCCCCCCACCCCCTTTTCTTCCCCTCTTACTTGCCAAAGGTCTCAAGGTTGACTTGTGGGTCCTTCAATCCTGCGCAGATCCCAGGCTAAGAAACAGGCTGAGGCCTGGAGAATTAGCACAGACAGCCCTGGGTAGTGGGAGGGGAGGGGGCAGGGTCCATTCAAGGGCCCTGAGCCCTGTGCGTCTGCCTGTCTGTGTGACTGTGTGTCCAAACACACCAAACCTGGCATCTGCAGTGCCCGGGACTTTGGACGTAAACAGAGGTAGAAATGGATTTGGAACTCAGGGAGGGTGTGGGGTGGGAGCGGGGGTGGCTTGCCTCTTTCCTTCCCAGGGATGGAGAGCCTCCTTGTTCTGTCCCCCATCCTTGCATGTAGCCACCCCACTCAAGGAACTGTTTGGGAGAGGTCCAGACCAGGAGGGGCCGGGGTGCAGCTGGCTGGTTCCCCTCTGCCCCACTCCCCTTTTACTTCCTGTCTCTGAATTTCCCAGAACTGTTGATCTCTCCAAATATCTCTGACCAGGATCAGAGGGGCCGAGCTCTGCTCTTGCCCAATCCAGACCTATGACCCTGGCATCTGAGCCTGGGCCTGGCTTCCTGGGGCTCAGCTACCAGACACCCCAGCCTGGGGCTGAATGGCTCTCCTGGGGAGTAAAGTCCTCCAAGCTGCCTGGGGGTCAGGGGGTGGGGGCAGCAGGAAGGCAGGCTTTTCCCCACTCAGCTGGATTAGTGCCAGCAAACCTCCAGTGACTCCTCTGCGCTCCCTTGTTGTGTGTGTCACTTCAGTCGTGTCAGACTCTTTGTGACCTTATGGACCGTAACCTGCCAGGCTCCTCTGTCCATGGGATTCTCCAGGCCAGAATACTGGAGTGAGTTGCCATACCCGCCTCCAGGGGATCTTCCCGACCCAGGAATCAAACCTGCATCTCCTGCATTGCAGGTGGATTCTTTATCCACTGAGCCACCTGAGAAGCCCTTTCCCTCATTACCTCCTCTCATTAGCCCCAGAGCACACCCCTATTTGATTCAGAAATGAGGAAACTGAGGCCCTGAATGGTATGAGCTTACCCAGAGTCCAAACAGCAGAAGCAAGCCTGGAATGTGGACAGCCGGACTCCCGGGACCTGTGTGCTGCTCCCAGAACCAGGGTCCCATCCTGTCACCACAGCTGGGCCCCGGGGTCCCAGAGATACTACAAGTGGTCCCTCACAACCCCATGGAGAGTTCACGGAGGGCTAAATTCTGGGAGTGTGTGAATTGGAATTATGCTAAATTAGAAACTGGGCTTCCCTGGTGGCTCAGTGGTAAAGAATCCTCCAACCAATGCAGGAGTCACAGGTTTGATCCCTCATCCAGGAACATCCCACATGCCAACTAAGCCCTGGCACTGCAACTACTGAGCTTGTGCTCTAGAGCCCACAAGCCCTAGAGCCTGTGCTCCACAAGAGAAGCCACTGTAATGGGAAGCCCAGGCACCACTAGAGTGGAGCCCCGACTCGCTGCAACTAGAGAAAAGCCCACACAGCAACTAAGACCCAGCAGAGCCAAAAATAAAATAATCAATAAAAAAAATTTTAAGAATTTGGACGATGTTAATGACGTTAGTAAATCTTGCTTTAGACCCCAAATATGACATCATGGGAATCCTATGTTATGGATACTTCAGTGAGAAAACTAGACCCCCCGAGTTAGAAGAGTTTACATTATGTGAGATATTCAGGAACATGCGCCTCGCATAAAATAAGTCCTGGCTGCACCCTCGTTTGTGTCTTGAAAAGCCTCACATTGTTTGCATGCACTGGGACTGTGGCCAGTAATTTTGGTGACTACTGGGCTATTGATTTGGCTTGCTCTGGTATTATCAGTTACAATCTGGTTTATTCAGGCAAACAAACCTACGCTGTTTTGGTCAGAATAGCAGTCACCCTTATAGGAGTGAGGATTGGAAGGAGTTTCTGGGGGATGGAAATGTCCCACTGCTTGATCTGCATGCGGGCTGCAAGGCTGCAAGTTTGTAAAACTGCTGAAACCCATACACGGAAGATCTGTGCATTCTTCTATTTGCATATTATACTGGAATAAGATGTTCTTACAAGCTGGTTCTACCCTATAACCATGTTCCCAAAACCATTGCTTAGGGAGCAGTCTGTGAACCAGTAACGAAAAACACCCCAAAGTCAAACAACTTTAGGGTGAGAGCCAGAGGTGATGAAACACCATGAGGAAAGCCAGATAAACAACATGAAACACCAGTGGCTGACTTACAAGCCAGCTCTCTGAGACCAGAGATAACCCTGAGAAACCAAGAAGTAGCTAAAAACAAAACAATGCCACATGGCGGCAGACACATGCACCCTGAGAACGCTTTACATCTGTCCCGTTAAGAATATATACCTTGGGAATTCTCTGGTGGTCCAGCGGTTAGGACTCTGTGCTTTCATTGCAGCGGCAAGGGTTTGATCCCTGATTGGGGAACTAAGATCCCGTAAGCTGTGTAGCACAGTCAAAAAAAAGAGAGAGAAAATATATACTTTGCAAGGTCTTCAGAGACAGAGCTTTATGTGTTCATTTTCTATCGCACCCCAAACGTAGTGGCTTGAAATGACACCCATTTATTAGCTCACAGCTCTGTAGGGCAGAAGTCCAAGAGGAACCCCAGCTGAGTTCCCAGCTCAGGGTCTCATGAAGCTGAGATAGAGGTACTGGCAGGACCGTATTCATTTCTGGAGGCAAAGGAGAAGAAGAATCTACTCTCAAATACATTCCAGTTGTTGACAGAATCCAGTTCCTCACAGCTATAGAACTGAGGACCCCATCTCCTTGCTGACTGGCAGCCAGGGGCCACCCTCTGTTCCTCAAGGCCACCTGCCTTCCTCATCACATGACCCCTCCATCTGCAAAGTCAGCAACAGTGCCTGGTATCCTCTTGGAACTCCAGATTTCTCTGATTCCCCCTGTGCTCGTGGGATTAGATTAGGCCCACCTGGAGAATCTTCCTGTCCTAAGGTCAGCCGTGTATACAACATACACAAAAACTTAAGAATGGGAGTCCAAGGGACTTCCCCGGTGGTCCAGTCATTAAGACTCCATGCTTCCAATGCAGGGGGTGCAGGTTCAATCCCTGGCCAGGGAACTAAGATCCTGTGAGGTACAGCCAAAAAAAGATCTTTTGAATTAAAAAAAATTTTTTTTTAATTGAAAAAAATAAAAGGGAGTCAGAGGTGATAAAACACTTTGAAGAAAGCCAGATGAAGGACACAATACACTGGATGCTGAATTAGAGGTCAGCCCCCTGTACAATATGTATGGCCATCTGTAAGTTTCACTACCTACAACATAATGATTGAGAGAGCGCCGGCAGCATGCTCACAGGTGCTGGGGAGGACAGCATGGAATGTCCGAGCCACTTTTAGGACTCCGCCTCATTATGCAGAGCAACCCTGTTCCCTCTGAGTACTCTTCCCCTCAGGATACCGAGCACCTGCAGAGAGCAATTCAGAGAGCCTGGGCTCCAAAACAGGGAATCCCACCTCCAGGGTGGTCGAGAAAGGCTCCCTAGAGGAGGTCTGTGAAGCTGGCCTGAAAGAACAGGAAGGATTTTATCAGTTGTAATAAGCAAGTTTCTCTTCAGTGGGATAAACGGCCAGAGGGGTGGCTTGGGCCGCCCTGAGGAGAGCCTTGAATCTCAGGGGAAAGCAGCTTGAATGTCATTCAGGAGCACAGAGGTCTCCTGACTGGGAGGACATGCGCCCCAAGGGGGTCACAAGATCGTCCACTAAGAGGCTGGCAAGAACATTTAGGGAATTTCCTGCCAGCCCAAGGGTTAGGACCCCATGCTTTCACTGCTGAGGGCCTGGACTCAATCCCTGGTTGGAGGACTAAAGTCTCAAAAGTTGTATGGTCCTGCCAAAAAAAAAAAAAACTTTATATATGTTTTTATCTCTTTTCTTTAGATGTCTACTTGGGGATATGCATTATAATGTACATAATAGACTTGTACAGTAGTATATGTGTATTAGTGATCTATTGCTGTAAAATGATCCCTCAAAACCTGAGCAATTTAAAACAAGGAATATTTATCATCTCAGTTTCTGGGGGTCAGGAACCTAGGTGCAGCTTAACCAGTTGGTTCTAGCTCAGAGTCTCTTATGAGGTTGCAGTCGGATGTCATTCAGTGCTTCATTTGTTTGAAGACTTGATCAAGACTGCAGGACCAGCTTCCAAGGAGACCCACAGGACTGGCAGGTGAGTGCTGACTGTTGGCAGGAGGTCCCTCCACAGGAGTGCTTGAGCGCCCTCACAACATGGCAGCTGGCTCCCCCCAGAGCAAATGATCCGAGAGCACAAAGTGGAGGCTGAAATTTCTTCTATGACCCAGCCTCAGAAGTAATGCTCCATCATCTCCACAATGTCCTGATGGTTCCTCAGTGCAGAGGGGAACCATGCAAGAGTGTGAATGCCAGGGGGGTGAGAATACTCGGGGGCCATCTTGAAGGCTGGCTGCCACAGAATGGCCAGAATTATCAGATGAGTGAATATACACTGGGGGACATTCACCTGAAAGCATTTTACCGATGTTGGCGCCTGAACAACAAAGTTAAAGACTGACTACAGCGGCCCGTGACATGTCAACCCACTCTAGTATTCTTGCCTGGGAAATCCCCATGGGAGGAGGAGCCTGGCAGGCTACAGTCCCTGGGGTCACAAAGAGTCAGACATGACTCAAGTGAGTTAGCATGTACACACGCACGCACAGGAGCCCATGAGGAGCTGCAGGTAGGGTAGTGGTGAGGTCAGAGCTGTAAACTGAGCAATGGCCCTGGCTTTGGGGTGGCCAACGGGTCAGAGATGCCCCCCCGAGAGGCAAAGAGCTCAGCCAGGAGGCCGCTGATCTGGTCCCAGTGAGAAAGTGTGAGGATTGAGGCCAGAGAGGGAAAGTAACCCGGACAAAAGTTTGCAGAGGACTGAGTGGACCTGTGGAGACCAGAGATTTCTGGTGATGATAAAGCCAGAGTCCTGGGTACTGCCCTGTGATGAGGGCACAGAGTGAAGAAAGCAGCCCAGGATGGAGTTTCCTCCTGTGGGGAGAAGCAGAAGAAAGAGCCCCAGGAAGTGCGGATGACCTTCAGGGCCAGATCTGGGGAACCCAAGTGCCAGATTAAAGATGGTCAAGGAGAAAGGGGACTGGGCCTCCTATCAGGGTGAGTCAGGAAGAAGGAAGTGCTTTTCTGGCAGCTGGAGGCAGAACCCTGGGCAGCCGGAGGACGAAGAAAGGGTTGGCGGGGACAGGGTGTGTGTGGACACTGGGAAGGAAGGCTATGATGGCCAGAGGTCCCCAGGAAGGATGTAAAGGGGATGGAAAACTAATGCAGCAGAAAGAACCTGGAGGCCACTGTCAAGATGGATCTGAGTTCATTTTATGTGGAAAGTGCTTTAATGCCCACCTGAGAGTCAGGTCAAGGTTAAATACGCTCATGAGTGGAAAGCCCTTAGCACAGTGGCACATACCATGTGCTCTGTGCACACAATTTTTATCACTGTTATTAGCAGGACAGCCAAGAGTTGCATTATCTCAGAGCCTCAGAGGGGAAGGCTGGTCAGCAGAGCACGGCGTGTCTTTCCCCAAATCCCAGAGGGTGTGAGCAACTTCCCTGGGACAGAGCTGGGGTCCTGGGGTGTCTCTCTGACACCCAGGTGTCTCAGCACTCTCAGTGCTTTCAACCTGGCATTTGGAGTGGACCCCGGACACAGAAGGTTGGAACAGCAGCCGCCTCTCATCACCCTGCAGGCTGCAGAGTCACATACCCAGCACCCCAATAGAAGAGGTGATGACAAACAGCCAGAGGGGCACAGAGGAGGCTCAGGGCCGACCTTCCAAAGAGGGTGACCTGTGGTTCCCCGGGTCTAGCCAAGGCTGACTTGGCCTTGAGTGGAGCTGACAGGAGAGGCTGGGGAGATGCACTTGGGCTGGAAGAGCTCAGTGCCAGGAGTTTAAAATGTGACCTGATAAGCCCACCCAAGGGCTACAGCATCCCCTCCCTGGGACAGAGTGAGAGCGCACCTGCCCCACGCCCTCCCCCTCCCATGGGTGGTCCTGGCCCTGGCTCCACTGTCTTTTGTGCTGGGACAGCCAGGACCCTGTGACCCAGGACTTCTCTGGGACGACTCCTTCCTACTTCGATTTAGAGGGTGAAATTTTTAGGAAATTTTAAAACTCCAAATGCTTCCAAGTTTATTTAACTTTCCATTTTACTCAGTAACAGAGAATAGATCAAGAGGCCAAGAGCAACCATCCTTTGACCAGGCAGTGTGCCAACGGTTTTATGTGTTTTTTCCCTTTATTCCTCGCAAGAATCCAACCAGGTGGTTACTGTTGCCATTTAACAGCTAGGGAAACCAAGACCCAGAGAAGTGAAGCTCTTTGGCCAGTGAGTGACACCGCATCTCTCATCTGAAACTCATGACCACCTCCTCCCTGGCTCTCTACTGCCCCCTATCGTACCTTCTCCACCAGGACCCTGGGCAACCTGGCCACTCCCATCTTAACCGCCCTCCAAGGGGACTTTTCGCAGCGTTTATAACATCCACGTGATGTTAATGTGACTACATGGAGAACACAGGTTTTGCCTCCATCACTGTAATTTTATTGCAGTGGTGACAGTGAGACCTGTTAACTTTTTTTTTTTTGCTAGGCTCATGAGTAAAAATTGGATATAACAAGGCTTTTCAATATTAGGAAAGATGAAGGAATAAATAGCAACCTACTTGCTACATTTAACTTCTAGAGTCTTAAAGTAAATTGCTTGAGGAAATTGGATCCCAAAGATTACAGGTGGGGAATTTTTAAGTGTGTCCATATTCCACTGGTGCTCAAAGAGGCTCAACTAAAAGAATTATGGGCTGACTTAAATAACAGCTGTGGATTGAGCAAAACTTTTTGAGCTATCTTATTTTGAAGATTATGACTGTGGAGGAACCAAGGTGATTGGCAGTGGAAAGAATCAGTGGAATTTTAAGGAATGCGAAATTCATTAAAATTTTATTGACTTAGATAAATTTTGCCTATGTTATACACAATTCAAAAGAAAGAAAAAAAAACTCTTTACACTTAAAAAAAAAAACAAACAAACCAAAAACCCACCTAAAGGCCTCAGGCCTGGCTGACTCCTCTGACCCACTTTCTACTTCTCTCTCTCCCCCAACCCTGCTCCACTCCCTGACCTCCTCCTGCTCAACACTACAAACTCTTTCCTACTTTACTTCCTCTACCTGGCACACTCCCCGACCCCAGACTTTGTCTCCTCTCAACTCAAAGGCTGCTCCAAGAAGAGACCTCCCTGACCAACCTGTGTCAACCAGCAAAGACACACCCCCAGCAGTCACTTCCTTTCTTCAACAGAATCATTACCTTAAATTCCCTGAACACCCTTACTTCCCACTGTCTGTCCCCACTGAGGAGACCCAAGTGCCCTGAAGGCAGGGATACTGTGTCCCCAGCATTTCAACACTGCCTGGCACCAGGGGAGATTCAAAATAAGTATTTGTTGAAGGAAGTAGACGGGGGTGAAGAGGACACAGGCTTTTTAAAAATAATAAATTGAAAAATAAATAAAAGTGGTAAGGGGGGAAGGAGTCAGCTTTTGAACTCATTGGAAAAGTCCCTAATGCTGGGAAAGATTGAGGGCAGGAGAAGAGGGCGTCAGAAGATGAGATGGCTGGACAGCATCACTGATACGATGGACATGAACTTGGGCGAATTTCGGGAGATGGTGAGGGACAGGCAGACCTGGTGTGCTGCAGCCCATGGGGTCACAAAGTCAGATATGACTGAGCGACAACTGTGTGGGAACCCACTGTAGAGAGCTCTTGATAGATTTGGAAGAATTCATCCCAAACTGCTAACACGCTTCTAAGGGGTATGTGGAATGAGACGGGGAAGGAATTTTTTAACCATATGTATTTCTATATTTATTTGCAGTTTTATAAGGTACATGTATCAGTTCTGTAATCTAGAACACAACACATGCACAAGTAGGGGGTTTTACCCCTTCTTGGTGAATTCTCCTTAACCCCTTAGATACAGATGCATTACCTGCATACACCTTCCTCGGCTCACAGCTTTCTCCCTTCGGGCCCAATGGTAGAGAATGTAAGCACAGCCTCAAACCAGTTGCTCCTACACAGAACCATGCTAAAAGAAGCGTTATTGGGAAAGTGGTGCTTTCCATCCAAGCAAGACCTCAGAATCACCTAGGAAGTTTCTTGAAAGGCAGACGGCTGGGCCCGGCCCCCAGGACTGGCCTCTACTGGATCCAGTGCTGCTCATAAAACCATGGGGCAGTCCAGAGAGGACCCTTGGTTTAAGGGTCACACCTCTGGGGACCTGTGCCTCTAGCCTTGGATCCAGTCAAGCTAGGGCAGCCCCCACCTCCCAACCCCCTTCCACACCTACCTCCTCACCCCCATCACCTGCACACTGCCCCTGAGGGTTAGTCTTTTCCATCCAACTCTTAACTTTGTCAGGAATGGCTACAAAAACTGCCCTTCTGCACAGTTCAGGACTTAACCACCCCACCTCAGCCTTCCTTTCTGGGGTCCCTGAATGAGAGAGAAATGGGTAGGTGGGATCCCCCCAGAGGTGCCAGCAATGGCTCATTTATGCTGTAGTTGAGGCTGGAGTAAGAGGAGCCTGTCAAGCATATGAACTGTGGCAGAAGGGAAGCTGGGAACAGTATCCAACAGAGCACCTGAGAAGCTTCAGTTAGGACCAAAAGCCAGGAACATCTGACTCCCTGAAAGAACCACATTTTCTCCTTCGTAATATATTTTATATGTATGCATATACATATATGCACGTATGCATTCTTAGTCGCTTAGTCATGTTGGACTCTTTGGGACCCCATGGATGTAGTCTGCCAGCTCCTCAGTCCATGGGATTCTCCAGGCAAGAATATTGGAGTGGGTTGCCATTACCTTTTCCAGAGGATCTTCCCTGACCCAGGGATCAAACCAGGGTCTCCTGCATTGCAGGCAGTCTTTACCGTCTGCACCAAGAGGGAAGCGCACATACATACACATATGCACATATACATATATATAATGGACCATTTCCCCCTTTTGGAGAAGGCAATGGCACCCCACTCCAGTACTCTTGCCTGGAAAATCCCATGGATGGAGGAGCCTGGTAGGCTG
>NW_011494821.1:282552-282739 GCF_000754665.1 Bison bison bison | reverse complement strand
CTTTCCCAGCATCAGGGTCTTTTCCAATGAGTCGGCTCTTTGCATCAGGTGGTCAAAGTATTGGAGCTTCAGCTTCAGCATCAGCCCTTCCAAAGAGTATTCAGGACTGATTTCTTTTAGGATTGACTGGTTTGATCTCCTTGCAGTCCAAGGGACTCTCAAGAGTCTTCTCCAATACCACAGTTCA
>NW_011494821.1:279673-282452 GCF_000754665.1 Bison bison bison | reverse complement strand
TGGAGAATCCCAGGGACGGGGGAGCCTGGTGGGCCGCCGTCTATGGGGTCGCACAGAGTTGGACACGACAAGCGACTTAGCAGCAGCAGCATTTCCCTTTTTGCCTTGTGTACCAGGGAGTTCAGAAATCATATTCATCCTCATAGCTAACACATCTGTTTCTATTTTTATCTTTGGTATCGCATTCTATTTCCCCACCCTTATTATCTGCAAAATTGCTTCAAATATCTCCTACAGAGAGGGGGCAGACATAGAGAAATCAAATTAAAAAAAAAAAAGAAATCCAATGAATAATTATGCAGCATTTCTTATGGGCACACTTCTGTGAAGGTCATTGCCAGAGCCCAGCTCTGTCCACAGAGCTCCATGAACATGAATGAACTGTCTTCTGTTTTTCTTTAGAGACTGACAGCAGACTCTAGGCTGCCCGACAAGGCTGAGACGGCTCAGAAGAGGGGTCAGGGCTGGGCTACGTTTGCAGCTCCTCTTCCTGGCTCTATCAGGGACCTAGGATGGAACTCCAGCCCCGCCCCCACCCCAGGCCCATTCTTTGCTGGAGCCTTGATCTGCAGATTCCTCCAAGGCCCCCTTCAGGCCATTCTGTTGTGTCTCCGGGGAGGTGATGGGTGTGGGGGGAGAAGGATCTGACTTTACCAGACCCATCCCTATACTCCCACCCGGGTCTCCCTCCTCACCCGGGTCCCAAATAACCAGGCCACACACTGGGTTTCAAGTATCCGTCTCTTCCTTTCACTCTCTCGAAAGAAAAAATAAATAAATTGCAGAAGGCGGCAGCATTTCCAGTCTTCCCCTGGCTCCCAGACACCCGACCCCCAACCCTGCCCCCCCTACCCTCCCCCCCAACATTCCCACTCCCTAGACCCATCCCTCCCCGTTCCCAAAAGAAAAAAGGAAAAAAAAAAAAGAAAAAAATCCCAGGAAAAAAAAAAAAAGCCACAGTTAGACCTTCCACTCATGCAAACCGGCAAAGAAAAAAGGTAGGGGGCATGTGGAAGGCAGGGGGCCCATGGTGGAATCCCCCCACTAATCCCCCCAAAACCACCTTTGAGAAGAAAAAAATGGAAAAAAAAATGAGAAATCAAGGGACCTGGGGAGTTATGATGGGGTCAGGAGTGACCCCAGACCCTGCCTCGGGGGGAGCGCGGAGGCCTGCAGCCCTGCAATGGGTGCTCCTGGAGGGGGGCCCTGACTTTCGGAAAGTGTGTGGGAGGAGATGGGGGAGAGCAGGTGGCCCCCCAGTGGGTCTGTGTGTGCGTTGGGGGCGGGCAGGGGCAGGAGCAAGGGGTCCTAAGGAACCAGGGCTTGGGATCAGGAGCCCGGGGCTCCCCCTCAGACCCCGGGTTCCTGGGGTTCCGCAGCCCAGTTCTGGGGTGCAGGGATACATGCAGAGGAGTGTCCCCCCTCCAGTGGGCTGGATCCAGTTAGAAAGGAAATAAATAAGAAGGGGTGGGAGGGAGGCTGGGGGTTGGAAGGGCTTGGGCAATTCAGTCCAGACCAAGGGCCCAGGCGGTAGAGGCAGGGCGAGTCCAGGCCAAGCCAGGGCAGGAATCAGAGTCTCTCTCGGGCAGGGACCCAGATGTAGGGGCCTGAGAGGTCCTCGATGACTCGCTTCACCTTGTGGTAGATCTCCTCAAAGCTGTCGCCCTCCACGATGGCTGGGGGCGGGGGCAGGGAGTCAGGCCCAGGGCAAAGGGCACCTTCTCCTAATTCTCCAGTCCATGAGCCATGGGATGCACCCACCCAAAGGGGACACCTCCTTCTAAACCACCCACCCTGTGGGGGCCCCGCTTTTGAATCTGTGCCAAAGGCACCTCCTGTGCTGGCCACGGGCTAGCCACAGCCTCACCTGAGAAGCACTCTGTGAATTCCTGCTCCAGCTTGGTGGCTCTGTCGAAGGCTTTGCGGGCTTGCTCCTCTGTGATCCGCTTATTAATCTCTCTGTGGAGAGTGAGAGAGACACAGACCTGAGGGTGGGTCCTGCCCTGCCTTGATCTCCTCTGTCCAGGGATGTTAAGTTGCAACCACTATTTTCTTTTTTTAATTTTTTAAAAAATATTTATTTGACTGCACCAGGTCTTAGATGGGGCATGTGGGATCTAGTTTCCTGACCAGGGAATGAACCTGGGCCCCATGCATTGAAAGTACAGAATCTTAGTCACTTGACCACCAAGGATGTCCCCACTATTTTCTTATTTAGAGCATGAAGCAAAAAATACAATTCCCAATACCCTCTGGGGCCACAGATGGGCCCCCTCCCCACGACCCACCCCAGCCAGGTGTGGCCACTTCAGGGACCTCTCCAGAACCTCATCCTTCCAGCCAGCAGCCCAGTGAAGGGATTGACTCTAACTCCCAAGAGCCCCAATGCCTAGCAGGTGTGTGCCCCAGGGGTTGCTGGGAGTTGTAGTCCCGCCTAGCCCAGGGCAGAAGAGGAGGGAAGAGGCCTGGGCTTCCCTGGGCCCTCTGGGTTCTAACTCCAATTCCCTTCAAAGGCTGCTGGAGCTGCTGTCCAGAGTTCTGACGGAAGAGCTCAACACAGAGGCCATCTAAGGCTCGGGGCTTGGTGTGGGAGAGCCGAGGGGAAACCCCCTGAGACCATACTCACAGAACATTCTCCAGGGAGCGGGGGCGGATGAAGATGGCGATAGGGTGCAGGTGGGCCGCCTGCAGCCGCCGCACGGCATTGGCCGAGACATCGAGGATGCAGTGCTTCCCCTGGGGGCAGGCAGGGTGGGTGGAGGGGGACCAGCAGGTGGTG
>NW_011494821.1:279467-279573 GCF_000754665.1 Bison bison bison | reverse complement strand
ATATATATAATGGACCATTTCCCCCTTTTGGAGAAGGCAATGGCACCCCACTCCAGTACTCTTGCCTGGAAAATCCCATGGATGGAGGAGCCTGGTAGGCTGCAGA
>NW_011494821.1:269516-279333 GCF_000754665.1 Bison bison bison | reverse complement strand
ACAGACAGAGTGAAAAAAGGAGAGGGACAGACGGAGAGCAAGGGAGGGGCCCGCACAGGAGGGAGGGGATGGAGGGAACAGGGAGGACAGGCAGGGAGGGGACCCAAAAGATGGCGCAGAGCAAGGCCAAGGGGGCGGAGCCAGGCAGGTGGGGCAAGAAAAGGAAGGAGAAAGGAAGTAGGATAGAGGGGAGGGCAGGGAGGACGGACAGAGGACAGACAGATGGAAGGAACAAGGAGAGACAGATGGGAGGGAGGAGAGGCAGATGGAGAAAGGGGCCGTGGAGGGAAGAGGGCAGGGTGGCGGCAGCAGGGAGAAGGTGAGGGCAGAGGAGTGGGAGAGGCAAGTGGAGACCCCAGGAAAGGTGAGGGGAGAGGGGAGAGGGCCAAAGGGAAGCCAGCAGGAGGGAGGGCCCGAGTTGTGGGGGGCCAAGCCACCAAGGACAAGGCCACAGGAAGAGAGGTGAAACGGGGCAAGGAGAGGGAAGAGGGGACAGATGGCAGCATGGAGTTTGGGGTCAGGGACCAAGGGAGGAGGGGTGGGGGAGCAGGGCACCAGAGAGCAGGCAGTCAGACAGAGTTGCCCAAGAGGAGGAGGAGGTGGGGTGGAGACCCAGCAGGGAGAGAGACAGAGAGAGAAAGAGAGTTAGAGAGCTGAGGAAGGCCATGGGGGGAAGGAGGAGGAGGACGGGCCGTGGCTCCTACCTGCTCTGCCACCTCTCGCACGGACTGGACGCTGGTTCCATACAGGTGGCTATTGTACTGGCCGGCCTCGATGAACTTGTGGGCCTGAATGTCCTTCTCCATTTTCTCCCGGGACGACACAAAGTGGTAATCCCGGCCATCTATCTCGTATTCCCGCTTGGGCCGCGTCGTATCTGCCAGGAAGTCACCCCACCCACCAAAGATCTAACCACCATCCCTCCAGCTTCAACCTTGCCTACAGCGACCCCCCAGGAGAGCCCAGCTGGTCCTCCAGGGAAGGGGGCTGCTGGGGAGACCGAGGCCAGGAGAGAGGGGTGGAGCTGCCTCCCCCAGCACCTCTGGGTCGTCCGAGTCTCCGGCCTGGGACGGTCCCGGTGGACGTGAGGGTGGCTGAGCAGCACCCTTGTCTGAGAACCCCTGTGTTCGGAAGTGACTCTGCCTGTGACCCCTTGGGCCCCACCCCCCACCGCCCCCCAAGGCCCTGCACTTACGGGGAACACAGGATCCGAACTTGTCGGGGAACTCGGAGAGGAGATCATCGTTGGCGCGGTCCTTGGTGGGCCCGAGGATAATGATGGGGCGAGCATAGTGCACTGAGGAGAGCGTGGTGGTCAGGCAGTGGCAGAGATCAGGGTCAGGCAGGGGGGAGGGGCAGAGCCGGGGCAGGGGGCTGGGCCAGGGCGCGCTGCCAGGGCTCACCTTCCATCTGTGTCACTGTCTCGTAGCTCAGAACCGAGTCTTCTCGACCTAACAGGAGGCAGGGCATCTACAAGTGCCTTGGAGGCAGGGGATACAGGGCCCCCACCGGCCTTCCCGAGGACTCAAAAGAAGCCCAGGGCCCCTCTCCCCGCAGGTCTTCCCAAACTGACCCAACCTACCCTGTGATCCAGAGCTGGAGCCCCAATCCTACGGAGACAGAGCAGGCCATGCAGTTGGTCAGGAGTCCAGACCCACGAGCTCCACCGCCCTGCCCACCTCCGCTCTTGCACCAGAGCTCCCGGCCTTCTCCACTTACCTTGGCCTTTAACCGTGACCACTCCCGTCGCTCAACCCTGAGGAATACATGGAGGGACGGGGGTAGAGAAATGCCCAGTGAAGGGCCCTCTTGCCCCTACCCCCAGGGCAGCCGAGAACTCCGTCTCCCAGCAGCCCCTGGCCCCACGCTCCTAAATGCGGTGTTTGTCCCAAGGGCTCACGTGAGTCGTGGTGCCCACAAAGGGTCAGCAGACAGATCCCCAAGAAGTTGGGGGTGGACCCACACCCTCCCTGCTGGCTGCCCACCCTGGGGCCCTTGGGAGCTTCAGGGGCAAGAAGGCTCACCGGCGCTTGCTGGGGATAAAGCCGATGTCATCAGTCTCGCTGTCGGAGTGGACCCGCCGTGCCTGCCACCACTCCTCATCGCTGGCATCAATGACATGAAGCACGTCCCCGAAGCGGAAGCTCAGGGCCTGGCTCAGGAAGCCGCAGTCCTTGGTCTTGTCATAGTCAAACAGGGCCCTGGAGGGCAGGTAGCCTCCAGTCAGTCTGGTGAGGGCCAAGGCCCCTGAGAGCCCAGAGGTTCTGCCTAGGGGTCTACAGACCCGCATGGCCACTGGTGGCTTTCCCAGAGATGCTGTGGATTCTGATGAACCCCAGAACTGTGTGGGAACCTAAAGCTCTACAACTATGAACAGCCATTCAATCCTCGCTATGTCAGGGATCAGACAGCCTACGGATCGGGGGCGATTTTGAGAGTAAGATTGAGAACAGCACCCTCCTAAGAAAGCAGCTGCCACATGCATGCACGCCAGTCACAGGGGTAACACGGACCCAAGTCCGGCTACCCTCAGCAGTAGAGTAGCCTTAAGTGACAACCTGTAAGTGACAACTCCAGGGTCAGGACAAGGGAAGGAATGACTGCAGAGATACCAGAGATGCCAAGCAAAGCACCAGGGCTAGAAAGATGGGAAGGGACTCCAGGATCATCAGCATCATCTGGGAGTCAGAACTGACCAGCCCCGGGAGCTAACTGGACCCGACAAAGAGAGAAGGGCCGAGCGAGGCTCCGGTTTGAGCCAGGTGTCTCGGCAGACAGTGGTGCCATTCAGGAAAAGAGACACCGACTGGGCAGGACAGAGAGCACGAGCGCACGGGAGAAGAGATGAGCTAGCTCTGGGGCATGCTGAGTATGAACACCTGTGGGACAACCCAGGGATGTGTCCAGAAAGCAGATGGCTGGAGCTGCAGGTCTGGACCATGGGGAAGAGGTCAGGCCTGGGCTGAATGCTCTGAGAGACACTGGCAGAGCGAGCAGAAGGGGAGGCCATGTGAGCAGACCGGGAGCCCAGAGGGAGGGAGGGGAAGAAGCTCAGACAAACCGCCTACACCTGGGCAGACAAGAAAAAGGAGCCAGTGGGAGGAGCCCTAAGAAGGTAGCAAAATGCCACCTGGGAGACAGGGTCAGCTTGGAGAGAGCGGTGGTCCACTTCCCCTGGAATGTGTTATCCCATGGGGCTGGGCAATATTCCAAAAGTTGAGAGGCCCCCTGCTCTGCCAGGCATTAACCTTTGAGTTACCAGACTGTGTGGCAGCTGGGGGTCCTGGGGGAGTTGCCAGGGTGACTAGGGGCTAGGAAGCAGTAGGGATCACTGAGGCTGAGGCTGTTTTCTAGTCGCTAGGGAGTGTTTCTCAATGCTAACCTATGCGTCTCCAGCCCTGGAGTGGGAGGTAGGACAAGAGCCAGGCAAGACTGAGGAGGGAGAGCTGGCTGGGGGATGAGGGGCCATGAAATGAAGAGGGGCCCAGCCAGGAAGCATCCGACCTGATATAGAAACCCCTTTTGGGGTTGCTCCGCAAGGAGGCAGTCCCTGAACCCAGGCTGCTGTTCATGAGCTGTTCCCGAAGGTCATGGATCTTGGCCTCGAACCGGCTGTACTCTGAGGAAGGACAAGAAGGTTCCTGAGCTCTGGCCTCCCTACTGTCTCCCTCCCTACTGTCAGCCTCTCCCCTCCCCCTCCCCCGAACTCTGCAGAAGCCAGGAGACAGAGTTCTGAGCACCATCTGAGAGGCGGAGCTTCAGGCTTGGTTATTCCTGTTTAGTTACTCAGCTGTGTCTAACTCTTTGCAAACTCATGAACTGTAGCCCGCCAGGCTCCTCTGTCCATGGGATTTCCCAGGCAAGAATCCTGGAATGGGTAGCCATTTCCTTCTCCAGGGGAATCTTCCTGACCCAGGGATTGAACCCATGTCTCGGGCCCAGTACCTTCGGGTTTATACTGAGCGATGATCGTGACTGTCTGACCCGCGTTCTTCAGGGCAATGGCAGCCTGCTCGTGGCTGGCATTGCGGAGGTCAACGCCATTGACCTAGAGAGAGCGGGGAGAGCTTGAGTCACTGGAGATGGGGGCCGGGCTCCAGCCTACATGAGCCCTGGCTGGAGGGGAGGGGGTGGTCCGGGCAGGGGCTGGTCTTCCCTTACCGAGAGGATCTGGTCCCCCTTCCGCAGCTCCCCACTGAGGTCTGCGGGGCCGCCGGCCAGGATGAAGGAGATGAAGATGCCTTCACCGTCCTCGCCACCCACGATGTTGAAGCCCAGGCCCGTGGAGCCCCGGTGGATCACAATCCGCCTCGGTTCTCGGGGGACGTCTTCCTCCCCCAGCAGGTCCTTGGCCACGGGGGAGTAGCGCCGAGGGGAGGTGGGGGTCATGGCGGTGGGGTAGTCAGTGCCCAGGTAGCTGCTGTGACTGATCTCATTGTCCAGGTGCTGGGAATAAGCTGAGGGAAGACATGGGCGGAAGGACGGATGCAATGGAAAATGCACGGAGGGAGACAACGCCCACCACTCCACCTCCTCCCGAGGAAAGCAGCAGAACCAGGCTCAGGGGAAGGGCACGTCACTATGCCAGAGAAACAAGGCTGGGGTGTAAGGGAACATGATGGTCACAGCAATGTCAGGGAGCAGGAATTCAAAGGGCATGGTAGGGGTGGGTTCTCCTAGGGGCGAGTGGATCTGAAGGGTACATGACCTAGGTATGCCAGGGGTATGGAGCCAAGGGGAATATTAATACCAGGCTTTGGGGCTTTTAGTTCAGTTGAACCATCTCTCATATCATCTATAAAATTCCTCTCCCTGTTTCCCCCACTTCCTGGTCATTCACTTGGTGAGAAAACTAGGTCATTTGTCTAGCAGAATTTCCCACCTTCTTTTAGGAAATAGTGGGAAACCCTAACAAGTAGATCACTGCTTACATCCCTGCCCTGCATCTCCTGTCAAGTGGTCACCTGTGTAGAGACTCAAGTTCAATTTTTGACAGAATTATTTCCTAGATGCTGCTGCATACTTTCTGCATCACGACATGATGCGATGTCAGGTTGCGTTTTTTGAGATACAAATCCATAGGTTGGGGTGTTGTCAGCCTGATCCATTCATTATAAAGCTCGCCATTAGCCTCTCACCTAAGAGTTTTAGCAGCCACTGACCATCACTGCCTGGACTTGACAGTTCACTGAGGATGGCAAATAGTGCCCATGTATATTTCTTTTTTTTTTTTTTTTGAGGAAGGAACATTTATTAGTCAGAATTTGTCTGTAAAAAAGAATGTTCCCCGGTCAACCACTGGTCACTCTACGGTGCAATATGCATAGGAAAAGAGAATAAATGCTTGACTCTTACCCTTTGCTTGCCAGTATTCAGAATGTACAAGTTCCCTAGCATCTTCCAAAGGTACCTAGTTGTTTTGAAGTATCCTTATAATCCTGTAGATTTTTAAATATTTACTGAGTTTTGGTTGAATGGCCAGTTTCAACTTGGCTCCTGCCTTTGACACAACCCTTGAATATCTTCCTTGCTTTCTTCTTTTTTTAAAGGTTTAAAAGATAACTTGTTCTTTTAATGCTTTTGCTAGAAGATGGGAAAGTTCTCAAGTGAAAACTTGGTGGTTCAGATGGTAAAGAATGCACCTGCAATACAGGAGACCTGGGTCCGATCCCTGGGTCAGGAAGATCCCCCGGAGTAGGGCATGGCAACCCACTCCAGTTTAGCCTGGAGACTTCCACGGACAGAGGAGCCCAATGGGCCACAGTCCATGGGGTCACAAAGAGTTTTGCTAATATGAAAGATGTTACAAGTTCATCTTACACATTCCTTGCTCAAGTCTTAGATCTGGCCCTTTCTCCAAGGACCCAAGGTTCCCTCTGATAGGTTATAGTGTCTAGAAACAAGGCCATGTGATTTTAATATGGTCTTACAGTATGATTTCAGATTTGGATGAAGTAGTCACATCTCATTCTTTTCCAAAAATTTCTTAGCTCTTCTCCCAAATGTAATTTTCCAGTTGGGGGTGGGGGGTGGTGAACATTAACATTCTGATGAGGATTGCATAAAATTAGAGAAAAACTTGGAGAGGGTTGAGATCTTTAGCATATTATGTTTTTTGCATCAGGAAACATGCTGTGACTTTCCAGTTCTTTAGTGTTCTTTTATGCCCTACAGTAAAGTTTCATCATTTACCTGATATAAATCTGACACAGGTCATTTACTGATATAAATCTGCCCTCTGATCAAGCTTATCTTTCTAAGAATTTTTTTAGAGATGTTTTTAATGTGAACCATTTTTAAAGTCTTTATTGAATTTGTTACAATATTGCTTCTGCTTCATGTTTTGGTTTTTTGGCTGAGAAGCATATGGAATCATAGATCCCTGACCAGGGATTGAACTCATACCTTCTGCATTGGAAGGTGAAGTCTTAACCACTGAGCCACCAGGGAAGTCCTCTAAAAATTTTATAGCTTTTTTCCTATAGCAAAAAGGATCTTTTTACCCATTATATTTTCTTATTGCTAGGAAGTCACTAGTTCATGCTTTTTATCTTACATATAGCCACATTCTTAACCCTACCTATTATTTTTAAGGTTTTCATTTAATTTACTTAAATTTTAATCTAGATGGACATAAGTATAACTTACAAATAAGGATAAGTTTGATTCTCCCCACTGAAATGTAACATTTATTCTTTTTTCTCTTGCTACCCTGCCTGAAATCTTTACAGCAGTGATTCGCAGCAGGGTAATTTTGCAGCCCCCCTCACCCCCAGGGGACATTTGGAAAAGGGGATGACAGAGGATGAGATGGCTGGATGGCATCACCGACTCAATGGACTTGAGTTTGAGTGAACTCCCGGAGTTGGTGATGGACAGGGAGGCCTGGCGTGCTGTGATTCATGGGGTTGCAAAGAGTCGGATACGACTGAGCGACTGAACTGAACTGAACTGAAAGACATTTTTGGTTGTTCTGACTCGAGGGGAAGGGTCCACTGTCATCTGGTAGAGGCCAGGGCTGCTGTTAAACATACTATAGTGCACAGAACAACGCCCCCCACAACAAAGAATTGCCGAGTACAAAAATGTGAATAGCCCCAACGTTGAGAAACCCTGCTCTAAAGCAATGTGGACTAACAGTAGCAGGAAGAGGCTTCCTTGCCTAGTTCCTAACTTAATGGACACACAGATAGGATTTTATCATTACAATGTGTTCACTGTTGATTTCTGATAACACTTTTCAATCATGTTAAGGAAAACTCCTCTGTTCCTAGTATACTAAGTTTCCCTTTCAGAATATGACGTTGAATTTCATCAAATGCCTTTCCCACATCTGTGTGAAATGAACTTACTGTTTTTTCTACCTTTTTTTTTTTGCCAAGCCACGTGGCAGATGGGATCTTAGCTCCCCAAAGACCAGGGATCAGGGATCGAACTGGTGGCCCCTGGAGTGGAAGCATGGAGTCTTAACTGCTGGACTGCCAAAGAAGTCCTTCCCTCCCTTAACTTTTTAAATACAATGACTCATACTTAGAGGTTTCATAATATGGAAACACCTTTAATTCCCTGAAATGAACCCAACTTTGTGACAACGTTACTCCCTTAATATGCCCCTGTGTTTGTTTTGCAACTATGTCATTAGAAACTTTTACATCTCTGTTCAGAAGCAAAATTAACCTATACTTTCCTCTTTTTTTTTTGGCTGAACCATGGGGTTGCAGGATCTTAGTTCCCTGACCAGGGACTGAATTCAGGCCACAGCAATGAAAGCCCTGAATCCTAACCACTAGGTCACCAGGGAGCTCCCTACTTTCTTACATTATCCTTGTGACCATTTTCAGATGCCCTTATAAAATGAAATATGAAACGTTTTATCTTTCCCTATGCTCAGAAAAAGCATAAGAATTACCTAGTCCATGAGGATTTGATAAAATTAGCCATAAAACCATCTAGTGCCTTCGGGGGGAGGGACTATTGACAATCTTTTCTAGTTCTTTGACGGTGACCAATTTTCCATCTATTCTCCAACTAAAGGAAGTGATAGAGGTTCTGGCCAGTTCAGGGGAAGGATCTGAAGAGGCAGGGTCAATGGGGATGTCATGGGGTGACTGGTGGGGGGCATGGGGAGCTCCAGGGTTTGGAGGGCTCTCACAGGTCGTGATGTCTGGGGGAGCATAGCTGTCACTCAGGTAGGCATTGCTGGGCTTGGCCACCTTTAGGTAGACCACATCGTACGTGTTCTTCAGGGCTGCCACGGCATCCTCATGCATGACGTCCTCCAGCCCCACGCTGTTGACCTGGGGCCAAGGGAAGCAGAGCTCAGACAGAACCGGAAACAACCTCAAGATGGACGTGCTGAGGGCGAGCCCATCAGGAAGGTTGAGCAGGCACCAGGCCAGCAGGCAAGACCCAGGTGTGGGCTAGAAGAGTGATGGGGGCCCCCACTCACCGCTAGGATCTTGTCTCCGATCTGTAACCTCCCGTCCTTGTGGGCAGCACCCCCTTCGATAATCTTGGTCACATAGATGCTGTTATCTCCAGGGATATGTTGGTTCCCGACACCTCCAGCGATGCTGAAGCCAAGACCTGGGTGGAGGGAGGGCAGAGGTGAGTCCCCAGGTCCCCTGGGGCAGAGGATAGCGGGAGGGGGGTGGCAACCTAATTGGGTCGCTACCTTTAGGCCCCTTGATGAGCTTGATCTCCATGAGCTTCTCAGCCGGAGGCTTCCGGCGCATGACGTAGAGGCGGACAATAGAGCCTGCCTCTTTGAGGGCCTCCACCGCCGCTGAGTGGGTCACCTCCCGCACGTCCACTTCATTGACAAACAAGATGCTATCGTTGACCCTGAGGGCAGCAAGGTGGGCCTGAGCCAGGAGCTTCCTGCCGCCCTGGTCCTCCCTTTCAAGGGAGCCAGCATCCTAACCCGTCTCCTCTCCCCACCTGAGACGGCCGTCCTGGGCTGCAGCCCCACCGGGAATGATCTTGGTGATGAAGATGGAAGGGTCATCGCCGATGTGGGGGTTATCAGTGCCACCTGCGATGCTGAAGCCCAGACCTGAGTTACCCTGGGCAGAAGGAGGGGAAGAGGGTCAGCTCCCCTCACCGCCTACTCTAGACTGGGTGAGAGGGGAGGGGAGAGGGTTGGGGAGCTGTGACCGGAGCAGGAAGGGACAGGGTTAAGAGGCTGGCCACTGAGAAAACACGGGCACAGAGAGGAGCACAGACAGGGGGCAAGGGGGGAGGACCTGGGCTGCATGAGCCTGCTCACCCTTTCCAATGTGATCTCCTCGTATTCCATTTCCCCCTCTGTCCCGTTCACCTGCAACTCCAGCACGGGCCAGAAACACAAAAGCCATGAGACAGACTTCCTGCCTGAGCACCTGACCCTACCCTGCTGCTGGGACTTGGCCTTCCCTCCTCCCTTCTGTAAAAGCCCCAAAATCTAAACAACTCACATATCCTGGGGCTTCTAGGGTATCTGTGTTGACAATCACAGGGGGAGAATTGGCCTGTGAGGGAAAAAAGGAGATGAAAAGCTGCCTGAGCCTTGGCTCAAGAGGGAGCCCGTAACCAAGAGACCCCCCCACCATGGCTACCCTCTCAGCCTCTTAACCTGGCCCGCTCTGTTCCCCTCAACTCTCTGAAGGACCCAGCCTTGATCCACGTTACAAACACACAGGTACACGTGCTGGCCCCAACTCTGCCCAGCCCAGGCCCCCTGCATGTGGAAGGAGGTGTCTGAGAAGCAGGAAGAGAGAGACAGCCAGATGGGGGAGCAGCAGATGGTATAGAGCCGGGAGTTGGGGGGGGGCCGGCC
>NW_011494821.1:266603-269416 GCF_000754665.1 Bison bison bison | reverse complement strand
GAGTGCTACATGCCTTATGTACTACACACACATACCACAGGGCTCCTGTCCATTAGGTCCTACCCCATCCCTGTCCCTATCTACCCATCAACACCCAGATCTTTTCATAACCCTCCCTCAGACTTGCCCCTCATTTTCACACACATGTGCCCTAAACCCTGGGCCCCTGGAATCCGGGGTTCCCCAAGCCTGCAGGCCCCACCCTCCTTCTCGCTCACCCACCATTCAATCTACTCCTTCCTCTTGGGATTCTGTTGCCAAGCAACGGTATCTAAGCCCAGCCAGGGCCTGGGGAGACCCACCTCCTGGAGGCCTGTCGCCAGGACAACGGGAGGAGGAGATGGGGCGTGGCCTAAGAGCGACCAGATTCCCAAAGGCCCCGCCCCCCTCCCGCCCCAGGTAGCCCGGCCGAAAGAAGTCCTGGCTGAAGAGGTTTGAGGGCGCAGCGCCTCCTGAATAACCTTCCTTCCACCCTCCCTTAAGCCCCTCACCCTACGCAGTGGAAAGAACGTCAGGAAAGGGGAGTGGTGAAAGACATCCGGGTCCTAGTCTCTCATTACTCTTACCCCCACCCCTGGCCTATTTCATCCGGGAAAGGGTTAAAGTGGGGTGTGCCCAGTTCCCTGACGTCAGTCGCCTCGACACAGCAGGGTCTCTAGATTCTAGGGCAGGGCCGCTTTAGGCCGGTCCTAGGGGCTTCCCCAGTTGCCAGGGCAACCGAAGCCATGTTTCCATAGCAATGCGGGAAGGCAGCCAAAAGCCTCCTTCCGGGGTCCCCAACCTGTCTCCTCCTTAAACAAATATTTATTTGGAGCCTACCAAGCGCAAGGCACTCATCAAGGATTCCCCAGACTCCTCGCTCTCTCCTTCCCAAGGGGTCTTTCTTCTCTCCTACTGCTATATCTCAGTACTACGTATTTTCAAGCTCCGTAATAGATTTCATACCCATAAATATATTAAATCCACTCTCTGACCCTTCAAATCTCAGCAAATGCTACTGTCCAGCCAATAGCCACTGACCGCCAACATCCCATCCGCGTGTCCCTCCTCTGTCCCACAGCCTGTCCTCAATTGCCATCCCCATCCTTACCCTAGACGTTCCTGCCCCAGGCTCCATCTTTTATCCCCAACTACCTTCATCTCATCTCATCTGCGTAGCTGTAGATAAAACACCCCTCTCTCCACCCGACACGATAGATCTTCCAACCCCAGCCTCCATTCTCCATCCTCTTCCCCGCCCTGTGCCCCTGTCCAGGCCCATTCGGCATCAGTCTCCTGCTCTTATCCTCCATCCTAACTTATGATTCCTCAGAGGGATCACCACCACTCTCCCTTACTTCATTTTCTGACCCTCAAGATTCTATACCCAAATCACAATCCTTCATTCTCAACCCTCTGAAAACTGAGGCTTCTCCTGTCCCCCGGCTCAGGCCTTGTTGTGGGTCCTCCCTCCTACACCCAGGGCCTCCAGCACTCACTTCCCTCTGCTTCCTGGATGCAGATTCCAAGTCTCCCTACCTCTGTACGACCACTTTCGCTCCTCTTCTCCTCCCCTGGGGACTGAATGGCCCCATCTTGAGGAAAAAAAAGCATCTCTAGTCTTCTTTCCTTAGTCCTTGCAGCCCTCAGCCATCCACAGGAATCCTCTGCACTCATCTCTTCCTCTCCTTGCTCTCGATCAGCTCAACCTCCTCCCTGATACCACATCTCATCCTTGCCTGTCTCCTGTCCTAGGACCTCTAGGCTTCCTCTCGTCTCTCCACTTTTCTACCTGCAGGAAAATTGTATTTCCCTCTCCAACTACTCTCCTACCACCTCCTTCTCACCCCAGAACCTACTGCAGCCCAGCCTCTGCCTCCTTATTCCCAGGCTCAGGAACTCAGGAACCTCCTCTCCATCTTCTTGGTGAAACGTCGACAACTTCCCCCTTGCCGGGACATCCCACAAGATCCTAGAATCTCACCCCTGACCCCAGTGTTCCTCTGAATCTCACAGCCAGCCTGGTACACTTCATTCCTCCCAGCCTACACCCCCAGAAGAGGAGACTGAGGGGGAAGAAGATGGGAAGTGGCCTGGAGAATGGAAAATCTCAAAAACAGGGCCTCCCCAGGACTGGAGAAGGGAAAACATACTGTAGGCACAGAAAAGAAGGGGAAACAGGTGGTGGTGAATAATAATGGGGGAGGAGCACAGAAAGAAATCTGCATGGAGGTAGAATCCAAGAGGAGGAGAGAGAGGAGGCATAGGAGGAAAGGACAGAAGTGATGAGTAGGGAGAAAGGGAGCCGGCTGACCCAGGCAGAGGACTCATCCTGGCCAGAGCCTGAGCTGGGGATCGGGGAGAGGAAGAAGGAGAGTGCGTGGGAGGAAGAGAGAGACAGCATCCAGCACCAGCCAGCAGAGAGGAAAAGGCAGCGAGGAGGGAGGGCACAGGAGGGTGCAAAGGCCGAGGCAGGGGACAGAGGCAGAAACGCCGGGCAACCAGAAATCTCAGGCCAGGCAGATGGAAAAGGCTGGAGAGCCAGGCCCAGAGGCCGGAAGCGGGGGGAGGAGGCAGCGAAGGGCCAAGAGCAAATGAGGGCAGCAGGAGTTCTGAACAGAGCTCAGGACACAGAAAATGGAAACGGAGGTGGGGGTGTGTGAAGGAATGAAGAGGGCCCAGGCGCGGGGAGCATCCTGGGGAACGCACACATCTCAACGCACGTGCGCGCGCACACACGCAGACACACACGCACACACACAACGGCTGTAAACTCTACACCCTCTGCCACTTGCCTAGCCTCTGTTTCTCCTCTTTGGGAACCAGGTGTTTCC
>NW_011494821.1:263317-266493 GCF_000754665.1 Bison bison bison | reverse complement strand
CCCCCACCTCTGGCTCTCGCCCTACCGGGCCTTGGGGATAGGTGTAGCTCCGAGGCTCCGAGGGCTGCACTGGGGAGGGGGCCGCCTGAGTCTCCTACCTTGATGGGGGAGAAGTGGGCGTGGCCCACGACCCCTTGGACGGCCTCGAGGTGGGACAAGTTCCTCTCCGCCACGTGCACCAGCTCGGGGGCTTTTACCTGGTTGGGGAGGTGGGCCGGGCTGTGCTCCAGAGGGGGCGTGTCTTCATCTTGGTAGCGGTATTTCTGGGGACGGGGACCGAGGCGTCACGGGGGCCGGCCCAGCGCCTCGGGCTCCAGGCGGCCCGCCCCGGCCGCGCCTCCGCTCCCCAGCCTGTGCAGTGCGGAAGGCCCTGGGGCCTGACCAGCTCCTCCCCCTCCCTGTCCTCCAGCCCATTGGCTCCCCTCTCTCCACCCTCCCCACAGCCCCCTCTCCCGCCAGGTCCTTGGCACCTCTCCTCTCTTCCCAAATCCGCACCCTCCCCGCAACTCTTCCAACTCCCAGCCTAGGACCCCCGCCTTCTCCCCAGCACACCCCTCTTCTGAAGTCCGTTTCTTCATCCCTTCCCCAGAGCTCCAGCCCCTCGGCCACGTGCACCCCTCCCCTTCTCTACCTCCATCCCCAGCATCTTTGCTTACCTCATCAGCTCCCCCCCACCCCCAGCTTCCTCTATACCTTAAGCCCATTCCCCGTGTTGTAACCTCCCTCCTTCGAGTTGCTTCTCCCATTCGGTACTCCATCCCACCCCACTCCAGCCTCCTTGCCTCAGTCTCCCTACTGCAGCCTCTGCCCCAGGAAGAAATCACTCCCCAACACTTTGCATACCCCGGGCAGGGACCGCAGTCAAGCCCTTCAACTAGCAGGTACTTGGCACCAGCCCCCCTGGCAGGACAAAGTTAAACCGGTCCAGCTGGCCTTGCTGGTTCCCAAGTCTTCGGCAAGGGGGCCCCAGGACTCCCCCACCTCTACAAATGCCCAGAGGCCAGCCAGCTAATCGGATATACTAGAAGAAGGGGGAGGGTGGGGGAGGAACAGAGATGGTAGGGCTTAGAAAGGGGGCAAGAATGGATGCCAGCTTCCAGGTTCAGTGACTGCGGAAGTGGGTAGAACCTCAGAGTAAATTCCTGGTCTCCCTTTGGCCTTTACGAGTGAAAGACCCAACCTGACCCCTGATTCCCCTTCCTAACTCACTGCATACCATCTCAAGGGCCTCCCTTACTAGCTTAATACAGACTCCAGTAAATGAGATTAACGGAGGGACCAGAGAGGAGGGCAGCTGGAAACAGTAATGAAGGGTAGCGCCTCTGCCCCTCACAGAAGCAAACCCTCCCCAAGGCCAGGTTCTGTGGAGGAAGGGGAGGTTACCATGTGTAGGGCTCTCTCAGAGACTGCAGAAGACAGAATACGCTCCCCAGTACACATGGGTAAAAAGAGAAGGCAAGATTTCCCTCTCAAAAAAAGTATCTGAAAAGCTGAGAGGACCCCAACATTCGGAGGACAACAGTTACAAAATCAAACTGGAGGAAGCTTATCAAGGTCAATGCCTGACACAGAGTATGATTCTGAAAATTCTGAGGATGAGGAACCAAGGCTGAGGATGTAGTCCACTTTGGCCATGGTTAAGGACAAAGTAAGAGGATAGGAAGAGGAAAATGGTCCATTAAGAGTCTCCAATCCAGAACACAGAGACAGCTGAGATCAAGGAGCACCTTGATACACTTTGTTTTAAGGCTGCACCATTAAGCATGCAGGATCTTAGTTCCCTGACCAGGAATCAAATCCACGCCCCCTGCAGTGGAAGTGTGGAGTCATAACCACTGGACCCTACCAGGGAAGTCCCACCTTGATATGTTTGAAGTCTTAAAGAAAGAAAAGGGGCTCATCAAGGTACACTTTGTTTTCTGGCCTTGGAGACAGACTTGGAGGAAAAACTCCTAGCTCCCTCCAGGTTTCCATACGAAGAACACAAAAAGTGGAAAAGGGAAGTTAGGGGAAGTAGAAATTAAATAATCCTCCTCCAAGCTGGGCCCTCTTGGGTAACAGAATTTGATGAACTGAAAGAGGTTGTTGTGCCACATTCTGAAAAGGTGGTCTTCAGCCTGGATAGTGCAAGAGCTGAGGGACAGAGCCCCAAAACTGGAGGGACCAGGGAGGGAAAAAGGAGACAAGGAGATTGCTCTCTTCTCTCTTCACAAAGCCCCCAATTCCCTGCGTGACAACTGAGACAGGACCAAGGGTTGCAGCTTCAAGTTTTTGGAGTTTGGGACGCAGCAGGGAGGGTTTGAGCCCAAAGCCCCTCCATCTTCGCCCCACCTCACAGAGAAAATTCCTGAATCCCGATGAAGAAATGTCAGGATGCACACAATGAAAATGGAAGCGTGGAAAAGGACATTTCATTGTTTATTCTAGAGAGGAGATGAAAGAAAATTTGTAGCACACTGAGACTGCAGACACCTCTCCCTTCCCTACCCCCGTGGGGAGTGGGGTGTCTGGGACTGAGAAAAAGGCTCCTCCTGATCTAGTGACAAAGTCAGGGAGATGGGGAACAAGGAAAGGATACCAGAGTTCCCAGAATGTGGCTGAAAGAGGTTAGGGCCTATGTTCAGTCCCTGGAAATTTTTAAAGTAAATGTAGTAAGGAAAAACCTCTGGAGAGGTGGGGGTGGGAGAGTCATTAGGAAACTACAAACTGGGAGGTGGGGGTTGAGGTCAGCACCTCTCATCCCAGACTAAAGGACTACTAACGCAAGGCAGGCTAGGAAGGAGGGTCCCCTCTTTACGCTACTGGGGCTCAGGGCCATGACCAGCGACAGCTCCAGTGCAGTTGGGACCAAGTCTGAACCCCCAATATATTAAGGCACAGGTAATAGCATAGGATAAGCCAAAGGCCTGGGGTCGCTGTTGCTTTTCCCTTTGGCCCTCTCTTCACCGCCCCAGTTGCGAGAATGACCTGGAACGGAGGCTTGCACCCCCAGAATAGAGGGTTGTGAGTGAAAGTGAATGATCATAGGAGGGGCGACCCACTGCGCCTGTCCGCGAGACACTGCCACCCAAAGACCCCGCCAAGCAGAAGGAAGAGCGACAGCACTTGAAGGTTGCACCCCGAGATTTGGGGGGTCCGGAAAGAGGGGAGCGGGGCCGGAGCCCGTACCGCGGCAC
>NW_011494821.1:258503-263214 GCF_000754665.1 Bison bison bison | reverse complement strand
GCGGGGGCTGCGGCGGCCGCGGCAACTGGAGGCTGCGGCCGGAGGTGGGGGGGTGACGGCGCCTGCGCAGTGCGGGAGAGCGTCACGATGGGAGAGAAGGGGTGCGGGGAGACCCTCTTAGCCATCAACTTCCCCGGTTCCAGCTGTTTCTCTGTGAACTCCACCGTGCACAGTATACTCCTATTCATTCACAAATACAGACATTCCTAAAATTACCAATTTAACGCTCTGGTTCTCTGGGATCCCTTATGCTAGCTAATCTCCCACCCCTAAAATCACCAAGCCCCTATTACGAAAGCTCCCTGGACTCTCAGGGGGCAGGGAAGCAAGCAGCACTTCTCCCGCAGAAGGACCCCCAAGGGGTCTAAACTGCCTCCCACAATCCCCTGCACCCAACCTCCCCAATGACTGTTAATGTAGACAACATCCCCACAGATGTCAAGACGCCTCCTATTTTAACCATCGGTATAGCCCCACAGGATAGCCAGACAACGTTTTCCAAGAGTTGAAGGACCACAGATCCTGTTGTGCCCTCAAATTAATCTACCCTTTAAATCATCCCTTTTAAAATTATATCTGTTCCCCCAGTCTGCTAACAGAGACCTTGAAATTAGTGCAGCTATTACCCTTGTTCTAATGTAAACATCCAAATAACCAGTCCTCAAATTCATTTGGGGTCCCCTCTCCAAATCCTTGAACCTAATGAGATACTCATGACTTTTCTAACATACCATGCCCCAGTACCACCAGATCCCATTTCAGGGAATACTTAAGGGACCTTAAAGTTGACCTTCTGAATTCAGTTGCAACCTCTTCAGTTTATTACCAGACTTCTAGACTAAGAGATATTTCTCTATTCCTTTTCTGTACTCTTTAAATGTATACATTATTCCCTTTTCTGGCTGCCCTCCCCTACATCTCAACATTTCTACCCCCCCACCCGCCATGATTCTGAATTTCAACTTTGTTGGAAGATTACTCCCAAATATATCTATCTCCCCCACACCTACGTCTCAAAAAAATATTTACCAAAATAAGATCTGACCTGCAATTTCCAGTGGCCCACAAATCTTCCGTAACACCCCAAAATGACTGCCTCTGATTTCTTCCATTTTGTCCCAAACTGAACCCGAAAGCATCTCTTCTAAATATTCTCACATTGAACTCCCACCTTTTCAACTCTTAAAGCCCAGCGAGCAATCTCCTAAAATCTGCTTCTCTGGCTTTTCTAAAATGCCTACAAATGGTAGAGAGGAGGGATTTCCCTAGAACCTGACACATGCCCCCTCTCTTCCCGTTGACTGAAATCTGTTAGATACGCCCCCACGATGACCCCCAAGGTCCTAGTTTCATATCTGGATAGAATGCTTGTATCCTCAGAGGGAGCCAGTGCAGAAGGGGTTGAACTGGAAATTCCCTACAGAAAAGAAAATGCACAGGCCCTAG
Organism: Bison bison bison; assembly: GCF_000754665.1. Lineage (NCBI taxonomy): Eukaryota > Metazoa > Chordata > Mammalia > Artiodactyla > Bovidae > Bison > Bison bison. The sequence continues at coordinate 261,768 of NW_011494821.1, read as the reverse complement.
TTCTCCACCAGTGGGCGCTATGGCCATTAAGACCCTCCCCCATCCCCCATTTCCTTTTTCCCTCCATTTTCCGTTTCCCCGTTGCCTGGCAACACAGCAATCAAGGACTTTGCCGTCGCCTAGCAACCGTCTCCCTGGAACATAGCGTTGAGGTAGGAGGTTGTGCTCTGATGAAATCTTAACAGTCCTCCATCTTAGGAAAACTGAGACGTCAGATCTCCCAACCCCCGGATTCTCCTTTCCAAAGACCCCTGCTCCCCGCAGTTTCTTAGACAACAGGCCCCTCAAACCCTGTCTCCTCTTTGCACATGGGACCACGCCACGCCCCTGCCGGGTCAGCCCCGCCCTCATTTACCCAGTCCTAAGGCCCCACCCCTTTCTGAGGTTGTTTGCCCGCCTCCCTTGGTAGAGTAAGCCAGACCCCGCCCACCTGCCTACAGGAGACCACGCCTGCGTCCACTTCCCGCCCATTCGCTCCCCCGGCCTCGCCCACACTGCCCCTCCGCCACGCCCCAGTCGACCAATGAATGAGGCCGTAGGCCACACTGCCCCGCCCCCGACACCTTAGCTTTGCCCAATAAGGACCACCCGGAGGGTTTAACCGCTTCGCCTCCGGGACTCTAGCCAAATACCCCCAGTCTTTCCCCACTTTCCTCCCTCCCCCACTTGTTCTGCTCCGCCCTCCGCCACCCTCGCCCGGCCCTCAAGTCCGCCACGCAACTTCAGTCGTCGCCGGTTACCATGGCAACGGCGGCAGCAGCGCGGGGAGTAGGGGGAGGGACGGGGGCGGAGTGGGAGAAAGAGATGCTCAGAAACACCGGCAGAGAGCGAGGCACAGAGTAAGATTAAGTGATAGCTATAAGGCAGAGTTAGCGCAAGGCACAGGGCCTGGCACATAGTGGGCATTAAATAAATATTCCTTAAATTACTGCGGCAGAAATCTAAATATAAGCGATGAAAGATGGAGGAATCAGATGTAGCTGGGAAGCTCAACGACCGCAAAGCATGAGCACCCTCTACCCCACCCAGCATTCTGGGGGAACAAGTGCCATGTGCCCCCCCTGCTGGCTCTTCCAAAGCTAACCCTCCGCTGCCCTGGATAGAGATGAACCACAACTCCCAACAGCCCGAGGGGCAGCAACCCTCTAACATTGACGGTTCTCCTGCCTCAAAGCCTTATGGGACTTGGAGTCCCCGCCATCCGAGACGGACAAGTTTTCCGGCCAAGGAATGTGGCAAGCCTGGGTCTCCACGCCTCTGTAAAACCCCAAAATGCATGATCCTCTCTGCGCAAGACTCTTTCCTTCGGGGATGCTCAACCCTGAGCTCCATCGAAGAAGCAGGATTCTTGAAGGGAGATGAATAAACCCACCCTCCCAGAATAGCTACCAATGCAGACAAGGCCCTCACCCCCCCTCTCATATGTGCGTTCACGTGTTGGAAGCAGAGCCCACACATTCCAACTGGCTTTCTGTGTACACCTGCACATAAGGGACCATAGCCAGGAAGCCTAAGGCTAAGGGGCAGACTAAGGGCAGGAGTCAAGAGGAACTGAGGCTCAGACAGACCTTAAAGGAGAGAAGGCCAGAGAAACTGAGGCACAAAAATCCACTGCATGGGAAGAAGAAGGAATATGGGAGAAAGCCCAAGCCCACAGAATGGAGGATAAGCAAGTAGCCCTCAAGAGAGGGTAAGGACTTGGACCTAGAGGTCCTCAGCCTTCAGTCTCCTCCAACCATGCTCACACATGCACAACACATGTGTAGATGCATGTGTATACATGTATGTGAGTTTGTGGCAGGGAACATGTGTGTCCTCAGCTCCCTGCCCTGAGAATCTGCAGTTCCCACTAAATATAACCCCCTCCCCAGCCTGTGACTCACCCAGACCTCGCCTCCCCGGCCCCCACTTCCTGTCCCACCCCCCAACCCCCAGCTGCCTGCCACTCGCCCAAGCCTCCAGGCTTCCAGCTTTCCAGTCCCAGAGTCTTAGAGCCAAGACCCAGGTATTCTGCAGCCCACCAGAAGCTTGCCAGTGTTCCCCATCCCGGAGTTCCTGCACTTGGCAGGCTCACAGGGACACCCTTGTACAGATCTTCACTGCTGCCTGCCTGGCCCTCCTCCTACACCTTTTCACCCCAGTAATTTTAAATCCAGGTGTCCTCCCCCACCTTGATCCCAAGGGTCAGGGGTAACAGGAACATTCCCTTCCATCTGCTCGTCTCCCTGTTTCCCAACCAGGGTAGATACAGTGTGGGAGGAAGTGAGGATGCTGGACACCTGCCTGGGCCACCCCAAAAATTTTCACCACGCACCTGGTACCCCTCCTCAAATCCCCTCTCCCCAAGCCTCTCATCCTCTTCCAAAGAAGCTGGCAACCTCAGCTGCTGCAGCCTCCTATCTCCCCAGGGAGTACCCCAACCCTAACCTCACCTGGTCCAATCCCTCAGGTGATTCTCTCAGGTTCCAGTTCCCTGACAACTCCCAACTATCCCTATTCCATACGACTGACCCTGAAATTAACAGTCCCCTCAAATTAAGAGCACCCCCAAATGCATATAAGATGCTTCTTTTATAATCTGAAGGCCCACTCCTTCCCTGCCAGCTGACACCCCCAGACCAGTCAGGTACTCACAACCAGTAACCTTCTACCTTCAACCCAGGAGCCCCCTGAAATTGGACAAGGCAACTGGAAGCCAGCTTGTCCCCCAGGAGGGAAGAGGAACCCCCCCTCACATAGTCCACCTTCTAACATACACCAAGCAGGGCTCCCATGTGAGCCAGGCTTCTCCTTAAATAAGTCTCCCTCAACATCATTGATGAACCTCAAAATCCACCAGATCCCCAAGTCACAGAATACCCCCCAATTTTCCATTTCTCTACAGGTACAAAGGGATCACTCCAGGGGGCACCTGTGGCCAAACCCAGCATTATCTCAGATGTGAACCCCAAACTAAATTATGACCCCCCCCTCCCATCTGCTGATGCTCTCATTCCAGGGCCCCCAGCCACAGATTAGGCCTGACTAACCCCTCCCCACGAACTCATACCCTCTCCCCAGTTTACAGGCTCCCCTATCATGCTTACCTTGGTTGTCACTATACAGAGACAGTCCATGTTGGGGGGCCTGGCCGCGGCGGCGGGTAAGGGGCTCTGACTTCATCGGAATTTCGTTCCTCCCCTCCGTGGGTTCTCACCCCTCCCCCCTCCGCACCCCACTTTTGCAGGGGGGGCCAGGATGGGGGGAGGGGTGAGAGGGGAAAGAG
>NW_011494821.1:249725-258226 GCF_000754665.1 Bison bison bison | reverse complement strand
CGGGGGAGTAGGGTGGGGGGGTCGGAGGCGGCAGCGGCCGAGGGAGCCGTGGAGCCGAGGAGGGAAGGGGAGAGAGGAGGAGAGAGGAAGCAGGGGGAGGGAGGGAGGTAGCGAAGAGCGAGAATGGGGGGGTGCCTCGGTAGAGTTAACTCCTTCCGCGCTGGCAGGAACCCGGATAATGGGAAAGGAGATGGAGACAGGAGCCCAGAGGCCCTGAGGCAAACATGGAGTCCCGGCCAGCCACCAGCGAGGACAGCAGAGAGGCAGCGAGGAGGGAGTTTATTTCTCAGAGAAGGAAGCACCCACCCAGCCTCTCAAAGACTGGGAGCACCCAGGGTGGTTGAGATACTGGAAAGAGGCCATGGTAGGGGGTAGGGAGTGAGGGAGGGGCTGGCAGGATGGAATCCCTGGGGGCCTAGGGCTCCCTCAGGATTTATAGGAAGAAACCTGAAAATTGATTGTGTCCTCGACTCTTAAGTGCCTGAAACTGGGGCAGGTAAAGAAGAGGGGGAAGCAGGAGAGCAAATGGACTACAGGACTGGAAAGAGAGCACTCCCCTTGCCTCTGACTCAGGAGGCCGTCCCCGGGGACCCTCAAGTCTCAGGTTCTTATTAGCAGTAGTTTGCTCACCCCTCCAGCCCTGCTGCACCCTCAGGAATTCAGAGCCCACCCCCCAACTCCCTTACCTGACTCTCTGAGATGGAAGCCTCATAATAGTCCAGGATGTCTGTCACAGGAACAGAGCTTGAGTTACCCCTCCCACCCCAGGCCTCCCTGGCCACCCCTGCCATCACCTCACCTCCATCCCCATCAGGTAAAAGAGGAACTCCTCCAGTCAACACTGGTGGACACTGACCCCTGATTTCCAGGTTCCCAACCAGCCCCCAAGTTCAGTAATCGCCCTCGCAAGCACAGGCCAGCCCTTGTCACTGCTGCCCCTCAGAAAACTGGGGCTACTTACCCAGCAAGGCTTGGAAGAGGTCACTGTGCAGCACCGTAAGGAGAGGGGGTGCCCATCGCAATAGTGGGGGTGCTAGGAGCCAGAGGGCCGACTTGGGAGCTGGTGAAATGCAAGTGAGGGGGAGGGGTTGGGCCAAGGAAGAGACAGAGGGACCAACACACTCACACACACTCACCTCCTCTTTCCCAGCCTTTGCCTTCTCACCCCAAACTCTCTAGAAAGGTCCAGGGAGAGGGATCCCTGGGTCCCAGGCCCCACCCACCCCCAGGCCTCCCCTTCACAAGGACGCCTGTTTTTCACCTCTTGGTCCTGGTCCCTCAGACATCTCTCTCTCTTCTCACTTTAATCTCTCTAATCCACCAGGGTTAGAGTTGAGCTGTCTTCTCCCCACCCAGTGTGAGCTGTCAGGTAAAGTAGGCAGTCTCTGACCCACCCACCGTCCCATTCTTCTGGGGTCCCCAGTTACTATCACCACCACCACCTTCCTCCTTATACCCTTGGCCCCTCTCCCCAAAGCCAGGCATGACCACTACATTTTCCTGAGGGCCAGGAAAGAGGATTAGCCCCAAAGTGCTCTGCTTTGGAAGCCCTAAAAGAAAGGAAATTGTCACTGTCTCCTGGGTTTGTCCTCAGTCAGAATGGTAACAAGATGGTCACACATTACCTAGAATTTCCTGACCCAAAGCTAGACATGTTTGTGTGTGTGTGTGTGTGTATGAGTGTGTGTGCGTGTGTGTAGGGGACAGGACATGAGAACTCCTACAGTTCCTCTCAGGCTTGGGAAGAATCCATCTGCCCAGAGGTCCAGAGGTCTGGCCTAGCACATGGTCTCAGGGAAGAACAAGAGGGCACAGAGATGTTCAGGAAGGTGTCAGAGACCCTAAGGGAAAGGCAGCAAACCTGGGGGGTCCTCTCTACTGTGAAAATTTAGATGTTTCCAGATTTAGTGACAACTCCTAGGTCTCAATATAATATGCCTGGGCAATTCACACCCACCTGGAGTCACCCACTCCTTTATTCCCTCCCTTTTGTGTTGGCGGAGACGGATTTCAGCGGTATCTCAGAGTCCTCTTTCCATTCCCCTGCCTCTGGTATCTTTCTTACACTTCTCTCTTTCCATCTCTCCCTTCTAACTCCAGCTGGGAAGTCCTCTCTTCAGTCTACCCTCCACCCCTCTGGGGGCAGATGCCTAAGTTCCTCCCTCTTCCGTCTCAGCCTATCTCATCACCCCTTCTGCTGGCTACGCTCTGGTTCGTACAAATTAGTTCATCTAGTTCGGATGAAGCTGTTTGGGAGAAGACAACATTCGTTTGGAGATGACCCCTAGGTCAACCAGATTGCAGGGGCTATGTGGCGCTCCGGAACTACAACTCCCAGCATGCTCCGGTGGCCGGAAAGCCCCGCCCGCCGTGACCCGGTGCATTGTGGAGGATGAGTCAGGGACGGGGAACTAGACTTTGGCAGACCCTCGACAGCTCTAGGTCAGCGTTTAGGGCACCGGCGACCGAAGCGGTTCAGAGATGCGGGCAGCGAGAATGGCTCAGAGTACGGGGCGGCAGCTGCTGAGGCTGCGGGGCGTAAGGTGTGTGTGTGACAGAGGGGAGGGGGACAGAAAGCCGGGGCACTGAGCCAGGACTGAACACCTATTCCCCACAGCTCGTGGCCCGGTGAGCTCTTGGGGCAGCCCCGGCCCGGCCCTGCCCGGCGACCCTATGCCAGTGGGGTCGCCCAGGTAAGTGACAGCGAACTTTAAGGGGTGTGAGAGCCGGAGTCCGCTTCGGCTCCCACCTCCCCGCCGCCGGCAGGGGTCTCCCTCTTGGTCCCTCCTAGTCACCTGCCAGTCGCCTGGCGCCCAAAGTAGGGGAAAGGGCAAACCCGGGTGCCCTGAGGATGAAACTAGGGGAAAGGTGTCGGATGCGCCCTCCCGTCTTCCGCTTTGCTGTTTTGGGCACTTCGAAATCCCTTTCCCCAGGCGGCTGTGGACCAGTCTGATTCCCAGCCTTCTGAGGCTTCGACCAGGGAAAAACGGGCCAACTCGGTACGTGGCTCCGAGCTGTGGAGGGTTTAAACCAGGGGCAGACCCACCTCACACTGTTCCCTGATACCCCCTCTCTTCTCCCTACGCAGGTATCTAAGTCCTTTGCTGTGGGCACGTTCAAGGGCCAGCTCACCACCGATCAGGTGTTTCCATACCCGTCTGGTAAGGAAATGAGTAGGCAGAGCCGGGCGGGGGTTGGCAGCTTCCCCTGACCGCCTGGCCTGGCCTGACCTGTCCTGCCTTCTCACCACTCCAACCACCGCAGTGCTCAACGAGGACCAAACACAGTTTCTCAAAGAGCTGGTGGGGCCCGTGACCCGATTCTTTGAGGTAAGCAATGCCAGCCTGAGTAATAGAGGGCGTGGTTCCTGATGGAGAGAGGTTAAGGAGCCTTATTAAAAGGAGCCTAGAGGTGAGATCCTGTGCCTTCCCCAGGAGGTGAACGATGCTGCCAAGAATGACATGCTGGAAAGAGTGGAGGAGACCACCATGCAAGGTCTCAAGGAGTTGGGGGCCTTTGGTCTGCAAGTACCCAATGAACTGGGTGGCGTGGGCCTCTGCAACACCCAGGTGAGGGAATCCCCCCAGTCACCTCCTGCCTCCGTCTTCTACTTTCTTACCTCTGGGGCAAAGGTCTCTGCCATGAACTGCCCTGGGTGCCTGTGGGATGTTTCTTAATACGAAACTTGCAGTTCCCAAAGGTCGTGGACCTCACCCAGGTTCCCAAGTCCTAACGGATCTCGAATGTGGGGATTGTCTGAGGATATGGTAGGGTACTTGCCTCCCACCAAGACCTAGAATAGACCCGCCAGTGTCCTCTGCCATTGGCCCACATGCTCTGTCTACTCACTTTGCAGGGACACCCAAGTTCGGTTCTTTCCTGCTGCCCATGCTTCCCTGTTAAGGGCGGGTCCCCATTTAGCCAATTACAGCCCCCAATGCCTCTTTCCCCTCCAGTATGCCCGATTGGTGGAGATCGTGGGCATGTATGACCTTGGCGTGGGCATCGTCCTGGGGGCCCATCAGAGCATCGGTTTCAAAGGCATCCTGCTCTTCGGCACAAAGGCCCAGAAAGAAAAATATCTCCCCAAACTGGCATCTGGTGAGGCAGCCCTAGTAGAGCCGGAGATCGGGGCTTGGCAGATTAGGCTGGCTGAACTTAGATCACTGCATAGCTAGGTGTGTTGGCTGGGGCGGGGAGGGGGGGGGTGGTCAGAAGGATTCTGGGAAAGACATTCAGAAGTCACTGAATATCGCCAGAGGCCTTAAAGGGGGATGGGTGCTCCAGGGATGGGTGGTGGCACCAAAGTGCCTTCTGTGCCCATCAGAACCCAGAGTAAAGGAGCGCTCTCTCCAACAGGGGAGACTATAGCTGCTTTCTGTCTAACGGAGCCCTCCAGTGGATCAGATGCAGCGTCCATCCGATCCTCAGCTGTGCCCAGCCCCTGTGGAAAATACTATACCCTCAACGGAAGCAAGATTTGGATCAGGCACTCTTCCATTTCTCCCTCCTCTCCACCCTCTGCCCAATCCAGGCCCCACTGCTCCATCCTCTGTGCCCTGACCGCCTCTTTTTTCCACAGTAACGGGGGCCTGGCAGACATCTTCACGGTCTTTGCCAAGACACCGGTTACAGACACAGCTACGGGCGCTGTGAAGGAGAAGATCACAGCTTTTGTGGTGGAGAGGAGCTTTGGCGGCGTCACCCAGTGAGTGGGCTGGGGTGGAAGAGGGGGAGCCAGGGAGCCGGTGGTACTGAGTTCCAGGGCAGATGGCTGCCATGGGTCACCCTGGGGATGTGTGCAAAACCCAGAGCATCTGGACAGCATGTTCCCTCTGGGCCTAGTATGTAGGAAACCGACCTCATGTTTGGCTCCACCAACCATTGAGCTCAGAGCACAGCAGCAGGATAAAGCCAGACCTCCTCAGCCCTCTGGGTATGCTGGGGAATGCTGCCTGCACCTCTTTCGGGCTGGCTCATAAGGAATGAGGGACTAATTCCCCCCACCCCAATGGCAATTTCTCCATCCTGTCACAGTGGGCCCCCTGAGAAGAAGATGGGCATCAAAGCCTCAAACACAGCAGAGGTGTACTTTGACGGAGTACGGGTGCCAGCAGAGAACGTACTGGGGGAGGTAGGGGGCGGCTTCAAGGTCGCCATGCATATTCTCAACAATGGAAGGTTTGGCATGGCTGCAGCTCTGGCAGGCACCATGAAAGGCATCATTGCTAAGGCGGTGAGTACCCTGCCTGTCCCAGGCCAGCCTGAATCTAAGTCATATTGTCTCCCTTTCCATGTGCCCCTGTCCCCTGCAGGCCCTCCCTCCACAAGAGACCCCTCCCCACCAGCAGATTGCTTAGGTCTCCATCCATCCTAGACTGGCTCTTGACTGTGGCCAAAGCCCATCCCTCCCAGTGCAGCCCAGCTCCCCTCCCAGAAAGAGGAGACTAGAGAACCACAGTGGGACACATGTGTCCTCTTCCAGGTGGATCATGCTGCTAACCGTACCCAGTTTGGGGAGAAAATTCACAACTTTGGGCTGATCCAGGAGAAGCTGGCCCGGATGGCTATGCTGCAGTATGTGACTGAGGTGAGGGCCACCCCCTGTCCCCAGAGCCCTTCTTCCCAGATGGGTCAGACTACAACCCCCAGCAGCACCTGGGGCAGTGGGTCTCCAGCTTTACACCAATGCCCTAGGGGATGCGGGGAGGCATAGCCAGTTCAGCTTCTGCAGGATGGGGAGAGCCATGCTGTTCCACCGAGGTGCTTCCAGAGGTCCCTGAAGTGTAGTCTCTCACCCCACCCTCACCTCCTCACCCCTTCCAAGAAGTCAAATGCCTGCAAGCCCCTGATGAACTGACCAGGGGACCAAATACTCGGACGTGCCTAACCCATGGCATTGGAAGGTGAAGGGAAGGGCCAAAGGCCAAGGCAGACCTGGTCTTGTGAGATCTGGGTGACCAGATCAAGTCTGATGCAGCCTTTTTCCATTTCTCTTCCTATGTCCCAACCTCAGTCCATGGCGTACATGGTGAGTGCCAACATGGACCAGGGATCCACGGACTTCCAGATAGAGGCCGCCATCAGCAAAATCTTTGGCTCGGTGAGGTCCTAGGCCTGTTGGGAGGGAGAGCCAGGTTTGGGAGCTTGGCTCCAAAAGCAATCTGGGGTGTTTCTGTTCCTAGGAGGCAGCCTGGAAAGTGACAGATGAGTGCATCCAAATCATGGGGGGCATGGGCTTCATGAAGGTACAGACGCTTCTCTGCCGGGGTGGCTGCAGGGCCAGGAGGCAGGCGCATCCCAGCAGGGACGTGTGATCTGTCTTCCCCTGCGGTAGGAGCCTGGGGTAGAGCGTGTGCTCCGAGATCTTCGCATCTTCCGGATCTTCGAGGGGACAAATGACATTCTCCGGCTGTTTGTGGCTCTGCAGGGCTGCATGGTAAGAGGGAGGAGAATCAGGGGGAGTTGGTGGGGAGGACAGTGACTCCCGACTATGGGGCTCTCCTCCCCCACAGGACAAAGGAAAGGAACTCTCTGGGCTTGGCAATGCTCTAAAGAACCCTTTTGGGAATGCTGGCCTCCTGCTAGGAGAGGCAGGCAAACAGCTGAGGCGGTAAGCTTAGAGACCAGGGCGTGGTGGGGAGGGGCGGTGCATGGCAACTAACCAGTCACCCTCTGGCTTCCTCTTAAGGCGGGCAGGGCTGGGCAGTGGCCTGAGTCTCAGTGGCATCGTCCACCAGGAACTGAGTCGGAGTGGTGAGCTGGTACGTAAGCAGTCAAGGTGGAGGGGTAGCCTGCATCAGAAGCTGAGGGGCCAAGACCGGGCCTCATCTCACCCCAGGCACCATCCCATCTCCTCAGGCGGTGCAGGCTCTGGAGCAGTTTGCCACCGTGGTGGAGGCCAAGCTGATAAAGCACAAGAAGGATATCATCAGTGAGTGAGCACAACCTCGTTCCCACCCCCACTTTCCCTCTCCCTCCCCCTAACCCACTCACCGCCCCCCCTACCAACCCATCTACCTGGCAGATGAACAGTTTCTGCTGCAGCGTCTGGCGGACAGTGCCATTGACCTCTATGCCATGGTGGTGGTTCTGTCCAGGTGAGGAGGCAGTGGGGGAGACCTGAGTCTCAGTAGGGGGTGGGGGGGTCCCTGGGCTAGGGTCACAGCCCAGATGTGTTTTTCTCCTGCTTCCCACTAGGGCCTCAAGATCCCTGAGTGAAGGCCACCCCACAGCCCAGCATGAGAAAATGCTCTGTGACAGCTGGTGTATCGAGGTGAGATCCAGAGTTACTAAGTACAGGGGGCTGGAGGGAATCAAGGGACAGGTCTGAACCCCCTCCTTCCCCCTCCCTCCCCAGGCTGCAGCCCGGATCCGGGAGAACATGACTGCTCTGCAGTCTGACCCCCAGCAGCAGGAGCTCTTTCGTAACTTCAAAAGCATCTCCAAGGCCCTGGTGGAGCGGGGCGGCGTGGTCACCAGCAATCCCCTTGGTTTCTGAGTACTCTCAATTACAGCCTGGCCCAAAATGTGCCTTTTCTCAAGCCAAAGCCCAGACCCCTTTCCTGCCCATCCTGGTTCTACCTTGAAGGGGGCCCCGGCCCATGACTGTGCCTGCTCTCAGAGGGAGCACTTACTGCCTCACAAATAAAGTTTCTAACAAGTCACACTCTGCGACTGTATCTCTGTTCTTTCCCTTGCTGCCTGCCTCCCTCCCAAAGAAAGGAGCCAGAGGCGCAGGGAGTTTGCCCCTATTGCTTTATTTAGTGTTTTATACAGATGACTAAAATAAATAGAGTAACAAAAGCAGCTACATGGCCCCCAGTACCAACTACCCCAGCTTCCTTTGACGGCTGTCTAGGGGAACCAACCCCCTTCCACATCCCAGGGTACCACTGACCACCCTCCCACCCTGCTCAGGACGGAGCTGACTGGGCGAATGGATAAGGAGGTCACATTGAGGGGTTAGAAGGAGGGGCCCAGGAGACAAGCATTCTTCATATAAAAGAAAAATTATCTACTAAAAAAATAGTCCCCAAAATGTAAGAACATCTATTTTAACCCCCCAAAAGGCTTATAAAAAAATAAAGCTAAAAATAACCAAAGGTCCCTTGTTGAACCCCAAAGAAAAAGGGAGGAACCAGGCACTGCTGGAAAGTCACAGTGGCAACAACCTCACAGCAGACAGCAGCCCACAGGACAGGCTGAGTCCAAGCACCAGAGGAGTGATGAGCACATGATTGACAAGACATCCAATCACAGGACAGGAGCACCAAACACTGACAGCCGATCCAATGTGGCCCCACCATGGGCTCTACATGACATCCACAAAAAACTCACTGGGGTTGCCCATGGCCATGTGGAAACTTTGGCGGCTGGCGGTCAACTCTGGGGGCACAGAGCCCAGGTCTCGGACTGGAGGGGCCCCTGGAGGCTGCACTGCTGGAGGGACAGGGGGTGGGGGCGGCGGCATCATGACCACCATCATGGGGTTATAAGGG
>NW_011494821.1:248524-249625 GCF_000754665.1 Bison bison bison | reverse complement strand
TTGATGAGCCCCTGGATGGGGGAGGGCCCCCATCACCAGTCCCACCAGGTTCCCCACCCCGTCGAAGGCTGCCGCCCCGGCTGGAAGGCTCAGACTCACTGCCACTGCCGGACTTGGACTCAGGGGCCCGATCCTCAGGCCTCCCCGTGCGCCCCGCCCCCCCATCGCTCCGAGTCGACCCACTGCTCCGGCTCCCTGTGGGGAGAGAGAGGAGAGGAGCAACTGAGCCACAGCCCAGGTCCTTCGGCCTCCCCAGTCCCTGCTCCAGCCTCTGCTCCTTGGCTTCGCCTTGGCCCCCACATCCAGACCCAACTATGTGGGGATCTGTCGGCAACTTACCCTCGCTGTGCTGGCTGCTGGCACTGCCTCCGCCATAGGTGTAGGACGAGAGCTCGTGGTAGGGTGGGGGCTGAGGACTGTATGGGTGTGGGGCTGGGTACTGGTATGAGAAAGTGGGCAATAGGGGCCAGGGGGTGGCCCCAGGCAGAGGAGCCAAAGTATCCTGGTCCGAAGCACCACTGGAGCCATCGTTGTCATTAAGAGATAAGTTGACTAAGTCTGGAAGGCAAAGAAGAGATCAAGGATCACTGCGTTGAGAAGCCAGGATGCCAAGACATCGAATGAGGAACTGGGAACGGTTTCCCCACAACCATCCGTGGCAGGGGTTAACAAGAGGGCCTCTGATAGGGAATGTCCCACGTGCCACAGCCGTCAGGGCAGGAACACGGCCAGAGCCACCCTTAGTCCCATGTCTCCCCTCCCCAGCAGACACAACCCTGAACCTGCGCACAGCTCATCCAGCACAACAGGGGTGTATGTCAACCCCCATGCCCGTCATCAGCCAATGCAGGGACCACTGAAGGACGCATGCTGCTCAGCGTCCACAGCAGCCCCGGCTGGTTTCTGGGCTGCGGCTGGAGACGCAGGACAAGGCTGCCAGGGCCGCTCTACCTGGGCCGGGACAGGGGCACTCACAGCTCTCACAGCCACCACTGAGGTCTCCGAAGACGTAATAGCACTGCTCAGAGAAGGTGATCTTGTTCACAGTGTGCCGGATGAGGCCCGCCTTGAGTAGCCCACTGGCGTACTTCCGGGCCTCCC
>NW_011494821.1:246351-248424 GCF_000754665.1 Bison bison bison | reverse complement strand
GGGCCTCCCGCCGCTCCGGAAAGCCCTCCACGTGATGGTACAGCCAGTCCACCACATCCGAGCCTGGATTGTGGAAGACAGAGAAAGGCCTCAAGTTCTTCTCTCTAGCTTCCACCCCCCTTCCCAGTTTTGGCCTCCTCCTCTTCCTCCCCCACCACCTGCCCAGAGCCCAGCCACACCCAGGAAGGCGTTAGGGATGGTGATCTTGAGCCACATGCGGTCCCGAACTTCCAGTCCCGATTCTGGAGCGGCCATGGCCTTGGTCACAGACGCCATGTCTGTGTGGATAGAGAGACCCCGGCCCTCACAGCCTGATGGAGGACAATCAGGGAGTCAGAGTTAGGACCAAGGCCCATGGAGCAGTGGAGTCACACCACAGCAGGTGGCTTTCCAGGGAGCGAGGATGGGCCGGCGGGCTCACCATCAGGAAGAGAGGATCCAGAGGTGATGGTACTCATGGATGAGGAGCCTGGATAAGCTGGGAAGGTGCCAGTCAGGGCAGCAGAGTGTGAGACCCAGGCAGCAGGGTCGATCGGCTGGATGGGCTCATCTGCAACAGCGAAGGCCACCAGGATGGTCACCTCTCAACCACAGAGAGCCACCCCCATCCCTCCCCGACTCAGACTCCTGTTCCAGCTTCGCCGTACCCCCCTATCGCTCCATTCCCTGTAGCATGGAGGCCAAGAGTACCCACTCCTGCCCTGTCCTCCTAGCTGTAGGACCCCTGAGCATCACTCACTTCGGGGGAGAGTGAAGTAGGCCTGGGGAGAGGGATCCCAGCACTTGGCCACCGTCAGCACAATGGGGCTGTGGGGAAGAGAAGGTCAGTCAAGTGGGGGTAAGGGCAGAGGTCTGAGGAGAGGGGAGGCCTGGAATGAGAATGAGTGAAAGACAGAAAGAGGGAAAGAGGAGAGACCACAGGCACAACTGGGGCTGAGAAAGTGATGGTGAAAGGCTCCACAATAAGGGTGACTAACACAGGCCACTCTTAAAAACATACTGCTGAGTAATTTAAGAGAGAAGACACTGCACGATCCCACTCAGAAAGTCTAAAAACAGGTAAAACTAAAGTGCGTTGTTCAAAGACATGTACATGGCCACTCAAATGAGAGCCAAACAAACTATTGTGGTGACGAACAAAGAATCAAGAGACTGGTTACCTCTGGGAGAATGAGATGGGAGGGACCAGGAAGGGACATTGGAGGGACCCTTTGTGGGTCAGCAAACTTCTAGGTCATGACATAAGTAGTGGGGATAATGGCCACCTGTTCACCCCAGACTCATTACACATTTTTGTTTTATGAACTTTTTGACCAGCTCTATGTTTCCCGACTCTGTATTATGACAAAACCAAAAAAAAAAAAAAGGAAAAAGGCAAAGAAAGAGGACTGAGGACTTGGACCAGCTCACAGGCTCACCCTGGCTTGTGCACGATGTCCCTCAGCACCCGCACCGCATCATCATTGCTCATATTCTCAAAGTTCATGTCGTTCACCTGGCAGGAGGGACAATGGGTCAAAGGCGAGAGGGAGGGGCTGAGAGCGCTGGCCAAGTCAGTGCATGGGCCTGCTCCAGCTCACCTGCAAAAGCATGTCCCCAGGTTCGATGCGCCCATCAGCCGCCACAGCCCCACCTTTCATGATGGAGCCAATGTAGATGCCACCGTCTCCCCTCTCATTGCTCTGGCCCACAATAGAGATGCCCAGGAAATTGTACTTTTCTGTGGAGGGAAGCCAGGTGATGAGAGGAAGCGCTAGCTGCATGCCCCCCAGGGACCCTGGAGACCAGATCCTCCCGGCCCCTCCATACCCATGTTGAGCGTGACTGTGATGATGTTGAGAGACATGGTGGAATCTGTGACACTGCTGAAGGATGAGGCCTGTGGTGGGCAAAGGGGAAGGAGCAGGACTGCCTCTAACACCCCGGGACAAGCCAAGGGATTCCCGGGCCTCGGACTGTCTAGGTCAAGGCCTGAACCCCCAACTTCCCCAAGGGAGGTCCAGCTGACCCACAAGAAGCCCCTCACCCTCTCCAGGCGGGGTGGCCGCTGTTTCCTTCGCCGCCGGTGGCGCT
>NW_011494821.1:239068-246251 GCF_000754665.1 Bison bison bison | reverse complement strand
GGTGGCGCTTGAGGAGGCGGGAGGCGCTGCTCTGCTCTGTGGAGCTGCTGAACCTGCTGGGAGGTTGGGCAGTGGTCATGGGGCCAAAGGAAAGGACGGGAAGGGGGGCTAGTGCCCTGGGGAGGTCCGAGGAGCCTCACCTGCTCATGGTGTCGTCCTCGTCCGAGTCCCCCAGGCTGGTGCTCTCCAGCTCACTGGTCATGAGGGTGGAGGAGCTCTCGTACCCCGCCAGGTGGCGCTCCAGCCTGGAGGGGCCGCTGGGCCTGTGGCCTCCCGCTGAGGAGGAAGAGGCACCTCAGGAATCAGGCTCCTCATGGCATCTGACCCAGATGCTTCTGTTCAGTGGGAGCCAACCCCTCCCCAGCTCCTGCTCTAGCCGGCCTCCAGGCCCGGTCCCCCTCACCGCCATGCTCACTGCTGTCTCGCCTGCGAGGCCGCTCCCGCCTCAGAGACACCACTGACTCTGTTTCTGTCTCGGGCTCCAGGTTTTCCCGGCTGCTGGACACGTTAGGGCTAGATGGGCAGAGAGGGTTCCCGACCTCCATCAGTGGGACAGGGCCCCAAACCCTCGGCTTCCCCTCCCATGGGACTTGGATTCCCTCCTCATCTCCCTCCCCCAGACGCAAGAATCTCAAGGACTCACTGGAAAGATGGAGGCCTGGAGTCCCCAATGCCACTGGTCCTCTCTGGGGGCAGAGGGGGCAGAGGTGGGGGTGGAGGCGCCAGGTCTGACCGAGGCTCGTGGGCTGGGGGCGCCATCTCAGGTTGGGCGTTATCTGATGACACTAGCTAGAAGGGTACAAGTGATTAAAAAAAAAAAAAAGCCAACACAGCTCAACAGGGAAGTGAAGGCCTATGAGGTAGGAGTAAGAGAAAGAACTAGAAAAGGCAACAGGGCCTGAGAGAACCTGGAGAAAAACACACAGAAAAAAGGCAGCAGCAAGTGTTAAAGGCTCCAGAAAGAGAAGGCTAAGAGGCTCCAACTGGCTGGCTCTCAAAACAGCTGAGGAGGATGGAAACTTCCCAGCTGTCCAGTGGTTAGGACTTGGCGCTTTCACTCTCAAAGCCGGGTTCAATCCCCAGTTGGGAGAGCCACATGGTGCATGGCCAAACACAAAGAAACAAACAGGTAAGGAAGCAAACAGTCAGAGATTCCAGCAGCTGAGATGGGGTGGGCACAGGCTGAGGCTTGGAGGAGCTGGGAAGTGCCAGAGGGACTGGTCCTCAAAGCCAGGCTGCTTACCCAGGATACTACCCTTCCATTGAAGCAGGGAAGGCGGGCATTGTCATCTGAAATCTCTTCCTTCACCACCCTGCCGAGAGATAAGATAAAGGTCAGTGAAACTGGAGCGGCTTTCCCCACTCCCACCTGCATTCGAAGTTTCTCCCAATCTTCATCCAGCTCAAGGATGTTGATTTCCTCCCACCACAGCAAATCCTCTTCTCTGACATTGAGACACTTCACTCTTACACCCAAGAAATCACCAAACCGAATTCCCTTTCCTTATTTCTCTTTCTATCCCCAGTTCATCCTTGGGCTCAGCATTGTTCCAGAGCTTTCCAAGAGTCTAATTCAAACCTCTCAGCCCAATGTCAAAGGCCTTCCCCTAAGGCTGCCCTGCTACTGCTGCTAAGTCACTTCAGTCATGTCCGACTCTGTGCAACCCCATAGACGGCTGCCCTAGCTGCCCCAAATATCTAACCTTAAATGTCTCACTGGCAGCCACCCCATTCCACACACAATTGCCCCACAAAGGCTTTGTGGTCCTTGTCTATGTCTCTAATCTTATGTTTTCCTTAGTTTTCTCTAACTCACTTCCAGATGGATGTTCAAATGCACTGTCATCTAGTAAAAACACTCATTAGATCAAAGAACAGTACTTAGTAGACTGAGCTCCTAAGGAGTGGTGAAGCCCAGATCCCCGTTCCTCTGTGCCTCACCTGGCACAAACTCTGCATTAAGCAATTTGCTCCTCCTGACAGACCCCACTCCAGTACTCTTGCCTGGAGGATCCCATGGATGGAGGAGCCTGGTGGGCTGCAGTCCATGGGGTCCCTAGGACTCGGACACGAGGGAGCAACTTCACTTTCACTTTTCACTTTCATGCATGGGAGAAGGAAATGGCAACCGACTCCAGTATTCTTGCCTGGAGAATCTCAGGGACGGGGGAGCCTGGTGGGCTGCCGTCTATGGGGTTGCACAGAGTCGGACACGACTGAAGTGACTTAGCAGCAGCTGCAGCAGACAGACCCCAAAGCCCAGCCCTGAGGGCAATCTCACCCATGGGTTCCTTCAATGGACCGAACTTGCTCCTTCTTTTCAACCACCACACGAAATCATCAGTGCCGATTTTGTTCAACACCAAGTTCAACCCCAAGTCCCTGACCACACAGCAAAGTACCTGATGCTGCCTAAGCGCTAACAAACACCTGTTGGCTAAACTAATAAACATACTGATCACGAGACATTCACCCCCAAAATTAGGACCTCCTGTCTAATTAACCCTTTAGCCTAATATGATTCTAGGACCCTGGATATATGTCAACTCAATCCCATCTATTATTAATGTGATGACACAGCCCAGCGTGTCATACCAATCTGTCTCAGCATAACAGTTGTATTCTTCACAACATAATCCAATCTCAACATAGTCCAGCCTGCCAAGTGATTTTATCCTGTATCATTGTAGCCTAGTTGAAGTGGACTCCGTGCTAATAAAGACAGTGACCATTCACCAAGAACATACATACCATGCATTTGTGCTAAGCATTTTACTCTGGTTAACTGTTTCACAGATGAAATCAATGAACAAAGTTAAATGCCCCAGGTTATATAGTGCTGACAAACCGAACTTTGAATTTCAATACAAGGTACCATCCCAACATCCAGTCTTTCTAGGTAAAGTCCAGTCTGTTCAGCTTTCCTAGAATCCAGGCTATCCCAGCCTAAGCCAGCCTCCCTTCAAGAGCTGAGATTGAGGACAGAGAGTACAGTCCTAAAGGTATAAAACACAAAAAGGCCTACCCTGAATTATTTAAGGTTCCAGACTATCCCAAATTATCCAGGATAGCCCAAAACTATTCTAGTATAGGCTAGAATGTCCCCACACGCAGCTGTCTACACCAACATAGACTAGAATATCCCAATAGAGCTGTCTGTACTAACATAGACATGGTCAGCCCTGTGTACCCCTAGATTGAGTATCCCCCCAAAAAACTAGGCCCCCAAAGAAACAAAGATCAACAAAGATCAACAGAACCCAGTGCAGACCTGGGTTCTGCAGCCCAATACAGCACACTGCCTTAGTACAGACTAGAATATCCCCCAAACAATCCTGTCTGCCTCAGTATCAGAGAGAACATCCCAAATTGGCCCATCAATTGACATCAGCAGGTTTCCCAATATCCCTCCACAACCTGTGTGGCACAGGACTGCTCACGATGCAGCTACCAGAGGATACATCAACCTACCTCATCGCTGTCCAGAACACCCGAAAATAAACCAGTGTATCCCAGTCTACTCCAGTATAGCCTAATCTTCTCTAATCTGGTTTAGCATTGCCCAGTCTGTCCTCCTACAGCTCCGTGCGCCTCAATCTATCCAAGCATAACGTTGTCCGTCCTGTGATAACCAATCTAAACCAGCACAGTAAAATCCGCTCCACTAGTGCCCAGAAAATCCCAGCATATCCCATAGTAGCCCGGTGCCCCTCAATATCACCCACTCCACAAAAGCACAGCCCCCATCCATCCCGGTCTAGGCCTCGCGCTCACCCGAAATCCTGATCCATAGACTTGAAAAAGTACTTGGCGCCCGCGGGCCGCTGCAAGACGCTCTTGAAATCGCCAAGGGTGATGCGCTCGGCGGGGACGGGGATCTTCACCAGATAGGGAGTCTCTTCTTCATCCAGGTGGTAAATTACCTTCGTCTCCCCAACACCACCGCCCCCCGCGCCGCTGCCCGCCATGGTCTCGCCCGCGCGCTCCCGGGCTCCGCCGCCCACCCAAAGGGGCTGTTCGCCCCCGCCGCGCCTGCGCACTCCCGCGAACCGACGCACCAGCACCAGGACCGACACAGCGCCAGAGAGGTGCGAAAGGGAGGAAGGCGGGGGTCAGCGGGGTGGCGGCGGCGAGAGGGGGGCGGGCCGTGGGGTGCTACCCAAAGCCGAGGGCTCCGCCGCCGCCGCCACCGCCTTCGTGAGTGCCCTCCAGCGCCCCGCCCACCTCTCCTCACATCACGTGATCAGAACCGACCCCACCCCTTCGAAACGCCTCCACCACGTGACCCTCTCGTGGTCACGTGACCCCTCGGCTCCGCCTAGTACCCCCGCCACATGATTGCTGCGTTCAGCAACGGTCTTCCAACCTTCTGCGGCTCCTCCTCCATGTGTGTCCCCACCCGCGTCCTCCGACTACTCTGACCAGCCTGGGCTCTGCCCTCAGGGGGCAAGCAAGCAATGCCTGCCCACTTTATCTGCTGCGGCAGGGAGCTCCAAGCAACTTTTATGCGTTGGAGCGCGCGTGTGGGAGGTGTGGGTGGGAATTGGGGGAGGGGGGTGGTCCTGAACTGGGGATGAGGCGGGGCAAAGCCAATTGAATTGAGGTCATAGTGTTGGTGGGAAAGGCGCAGTCAGGTCATTTTTAGTAGAGAGGTGGGTTTCAGCTCCACCTCCAGCCAGCTTTTCCAAAACCTCCCTCCCCAGCACGGCAGTCAGTGAGGGCTATAAACACAGAAGAGCCCACTCTGCTTTATTTACAACACGCAGGCTGTCTGTACAAACAGCTGGCCAGTATTAAAAACAAAAGAGGTGAGGAATCGTCACCTTTCTGTTTTCCTTCCTCCCTTGGCCAAGCTCTGGTTGGCACTCCACCTCTGAGCTGCCACGCTCAAAAGGGGAAGTCCTAAATTAAAAATACAACCGGTGTAGAATAAATGGGGAGTGAGATAGAAGAAAAGATGAGGGAGGGGACTGCTATATTTACACTAGAGTTTTATAGACAACTGTCCCACTCCATCCCAGTTCTAACCCTGGCCCAGAAACTGAGCAGTGGCAGGGACAGTTTAAGTGTCTAGGGACCCAGAGAGCCTCCCACCCGCAACTGCAATGGGTCCAAGTTCAAGTCCACAAGGTGGGAAGGAAAGGTTGGGTAGGAAAACCACTCATTTCCAAACCAGTTTCCCTTGGGAATTTCTGCCTCGAAATGGGACAACATCCCAGCTTCAGGGGACATGATGACCCTGAGGCTCAGTTCCCAAGTCACGTTTCCATTTGAAGTTCCAGCCTGGAGATGGCGTGTGTCAGGGCTCTCCAGATTTCGGAGGCCCCCCTAATCGCCGGGCCTCTGGCCGCAGTTCCTTGCATTTCTGGCAGTAAAAGAAATCAGGGACGTTGGTCTTCTTAATCTTAGCACAGGAGAGGTGGATCCACGTCCCACACAGGCTGCACTCAATCATGGGCCGGCCTGCAAAGGGCTTTCGGCAGTAACACGTGATCAGATCCCATGAATCATCACCTGGGAAAAAGAAGGTATGTTTGGTGTTCTGAGTTCTTGGATCCACACTACCCCAAGACCCATCAACCCAGCTGCCCCTGGGCAGCCCCAAATTTCTCACCTGATTCTACCATGATGTCCTCATCCATGACCCGCATCTCGCCTTCACTGGAGCTGGCATCTCCATCTTGGCTTGTTTCAGTGCTGCCCACCTCCTTGCTTTCACCGTCAGTGGGAGGGGCTCCTTCGGGGTGCACTGTGGCAGGGGGTCTAGGAGCCTCAGGTGTTGGTAGCACAGGGGCTGGGGCTTCCCCTCCTACCATCGCTGCCATCTCTTCCTCCTCCTCCTCCTCCTCTTCCTCCTCCTCCTCTTCAGAGTCTGTATCGCTGGGGGGTGCCCGGGGAGGCCCAGGAGGTGGGAGCCTATCCCCTCGCTCTGCTTTTTTCAACTTCCGCTTCTTGCTCTTCTTGATTCGAGACCTCTTTTCCCCATCCCCAGGGGCTGGGCGGGGCCTCCGGAGTACCCCAAAGCCTGTCGCCCCTCCTGGCCCCAACTTTCGGTTCTTTCGGTCCTTCTTTCGAGGAGGCTGGGAGAGGTCCCCCTGGGAAAGGGGCACTGGGGTGAGAGCAGCAGGGGGCCGGGAGGCATGTGTCAGGGACGTGGGGGACAGTGGAGATGCCATTTTGGGCCCATCTATATCAAAGAGAGAGTCCTTGAGTTTCATCTTCTCCAGCAGAGTGGCACTGTCAGGGGCCTGCAGACGAGGGAAAGTGGACCTTGGGGGTCCTGGCTGGGTGGGACCTGCTTGAGCCGCCCTTCTCTTGGATGACTTTGCTTTCTTAACAAAGGTCTGGATGGTTCTGAGATCTGAGGGGGCTGAGTCCCAGCCATCGCTATCTGCCGCACTCTCACCTCGCAATGGAGAGCTGGAGCCAGAGGCTGGCCAGTCACTTTCCTTAAAGGACAGAAAAGACCAGGGTCAGAGGGGGGCCCAGCCTTATTTTGGCCCCTCAACATACCAAACAGACGAAAATATCCTTCCAAAACCACCAAATCTCACTGTATTCAGAAAACTTATCACCATCCCAATTCTCCGCAGCATCTCCTCTTGAACACATCCATGTTACCTCTGCCCTCAAATTCTCACCATCTCCCCAACACCCACTGCCTTCACAACACTGCGTCCCTTAGACCAGAGTAGTATTTCTTCAGCTGTTTCTGTGCTTCACTTGTTACTATCTCCAGCTTCCTAACACTTATCCCAGAGAACCTTCCATTAAGAACACCCCAAAACCATTCACTGCACTCAAGCCACCTATCTATTAATCCCACTCCCACCCCAGATACTAGTTCTCCCACCAGAATTTCCATTTCCTTAAGTCTTTCACATGTAATTTCGAGGCTTTGTATATAAAGTAACAAAGTCTCATAAGCTCAAGAGCTCCTCTACAGTCCTAGGACACCACCCTCCAGTCAGTTGTCCTTCTGTCCCTACCTCCTTGCTAGGGGGGATGTAACCTGCATAGGCCAAAACAAAACTGCAAAATTTGTTGAAATCCTCAATTGTTCTCCGACGTTTCTCCGGTGGCTGAAAAAAGAAAATCACACAGAGTTTAAGAGGGACATCTCCAAAGGCACAGTCCCCAGAGTAGTGAGGAATCAGGAAAAGGTGGAGGGAGAGAGGAGAGG
>NW_011494821.1:237118-238327 GCF_000754665.1 Bison bison bison | reverse complement strand
CTCCACCCCCAAACACACACGGGCTCACACATCCAACGCCACTTCGCGGCCGGGACAGACCAGAGAGCTCTCACCCGGACGCGGCCCCACCTGCCCCCCCATGCCGCGCTCCCCACAATTTCGGCGTCCCTCCGCCCCCATCCGGGGCTTTGGCCCCTCCCCGTCTCAAGCTCCTCGGGCTCCCCGCCGGGCCCCCGGGCCCAGTTCCGAGCTCTCTTCGGCCGCCGCCCCCCCTCCGCCCCCGGACTCGCCACCAAGTCACTAGACTACGGACCCCTAAACTCTAGCCCCCACCCCAGCTATTCTGCCTGCCCAGCAACCCCAGCTGCCGCCGCCGTTGCCCCCCTCACCCATCGCAACTCCCAGGCTCTAACCCTCGCCGACCAAACCCCCCCTCCGGCGCAACTCGCCGGCCTTAAACCCCCACCCCGCCCCACCGCCCCCAAAACTACCCTGTTCTCGTCGCTCCCCGGCTCCCTCTCCCCACAGCTACCACCGGCATAAGTCCCTCTACCGCAGACAATGCCCAGGCCCCCTCGTCTCCCCACAACTATCTGCCCACTCCTCCAACAATCACCGGGCTACCTCCGGCGGCAACTACCGGGAGCTCCGGCACCACCGCCACAAACTCCCCCACCTCGGCGAACTACCGAGCTCCTCACTCAATCCTCTCCTACATCCTCCCTCCTCAACAACTCTCCGGCTCCCAGATTCCCCTAACCTCTTGGTTCTAGGGCCCCAACCTGCCGGAGGCCCTTTCGGCCCCTAACCCTCGAAGCTCTGGTTTCCAGCTCCCACTCCCCATCCCACCCCACCCCCTCTACACACACACAGCGTCTAATCTCCAACTATCCCCGGCCCAGTCTCGCACTCCTCTTTCCTCCAAGGTCTCTCAACTCGTCACTCTCCCACCTTCAGGGGCAGGCCCCCGACCCCTCCCCGCGCTCCCCTGCTGGGCTCCGGGGCTCGACCTCCAAGTTTGCCAATAGATTCCTCGCCCGCCCCCCGCCGGCTCAGCGCCCTGTGCCGGTCGAGAGCTCACCTTCGGGACTGGGCTCCGCCATGGCTTCCAGCATCGCCCCCTACCCTCCTCCCGGTTCGGCGCCCCCCTCCCCTGAGCCGGGGATCCCGGTGCCGCCTCCGGTGCTCGGTGCTCCTACTGCCTCGCTCCACAGAGGTGTCTGTTTCGGCTCGGTTGTTACTCCGCGC
>NW_011494821.1:227311-237018 GCF_000754665.1 Bison bison bison | reverse complement strand
GCACTCCCGGACCGGGCCCCCTCCCCCCGCGCCGCCGGCCGCCTGCTCCCTCCTCCTCTCCACCCTCCCTCCTCCTCTCTCCCCCTCCCTTCGCGGGCGCTAACGCGCAATGCATCAAGGGGATTGTAGTCAGTCCGCGGTGAGCGTGACGGGGTCTGTATAAGCATCCGGAACTTCATTTCCCAGCAAACCACGGACTAGCGCAGGCGCACTAAACTGCTCTCCTCCCCCGGGGAGTGGCGGGGAGATTGGGAGCAGAGGGGAGGGAGGAAGAGTGCGCGCAGGCTCCTGGGAAATGTAGGCTAGGCGGAGCTAAGAAAGAACGGGAAGAAGGGATTAGAACTCTCGGCCACCATACTGCCTCAATTCTGCGGCTTTATATCCCCGCGGGGACCACCCCACTTCCGGCCAGACAGAGGAAGGCTGCTGGGAGATGAAGTTCTCCTGGTGATAATGGCTCCCTCCTCCCAGTTGTCTCCCTCCCTTGGATTCTACTCCACTGGATCCCTCACGCCGGCACAAAGCCTGGCAAAGCGACATACATCTGAGGACGGAGTCCTTTCACTAGCTCCCATACTCGAAAATCTCTTCCTTAATCCAAAAAGTTACGACACAGTTGGATATTTTATCTGAAGCAGGTGCTTTCAAACTTTATCCACAGGAACCCACTGTAAAAAACTTTAATAACCTCAGGACCCAATCCATATACACGTATATACAACTGAACTTTCATGAAATGATATTCAGTATTCCATCCATCACAACAAAAGCACTCTCTTTATACACACAAGGAAAAGCCCAACATACGCAGAACAAACCAAAATATACTATTACCTCTAACCTACTCTTTCCCCACCACTTGAAGAGGAGAACAAAAGGGGGAGGGGAACAACACAAAGAAAAAATCCAGTTCAGCTTGGTGGTGGTTTCCTCTTTATTGATGTGCCTCCTACCTTCCCCCACAATTTCAGTCCCTTCCATCTACCCCCAAAAAGAAGGTAGTGAAAAGAAAGGATTGTTGGGGCTCTGAGCCCCTTGGGCAGTTAGAAAGGGAACAGAAACCAAAACAATTACCAGATGTGACAGAGATTGACAATCAAGAAGTCTAAAGCAGAATGGGAAAGGTGGTAAAGAAAGGGGAAGAAAGAAAGGGGAGGTATTAGAGGCCATCTCCCCCATTAACCCTTGTGTTAAGAGGGTCTATAGGAGAGTCTCAAACATTAGGAAGTGCAGGTCCTGAAGAAGGGAGGTGGTGTTTGAACCTCAAGGAGGAGTAGGTCAAGGAAGGGGGGCCACCTCTCTCTTTGTAGAATGGGACCCCCCACTTTAGGGGCAGCAGCTTCACAGACCGTAGACACTTTCATCACTGTAGGCAATGTATAGAAAGAAGTCTTCTTCATGGTGTTCCTGGGATAAAAATAGAAAATAACAGCATTCAGGCATCTGAGCTTTAGTTACTTGAACCACCCACCACTGGGACATTTTCTTCCACAACCATTCTTTTTGAAGACCCCAAATACCAGTACTTTGACTCTCTCACTTGCTCCAGACCATAAGTGCTGGGCAGTATTATCCTATCCACAGTCTTGGACAATAAGATCTCAAACTGTTCTCTACTGCCTTGGAACACGGAGTGGCTGGAGGGGAGTCTGGACCACAGCAGTTACTCTGGCTCACTGCCCTGTCCAAATCCCTAACCCAGAACGATGCAGAAATCTTAAGGGTAAATATAAAATTGAGAGCTAAGTAAGCCAGCTGGTCCAAGAACTGCTGACTTCAAACTTTCTGCCTCTCAAGCTCTTCCAACTCCTCCCCAAAGCCTCCTCTACTTCCCAGACACCATACCTGGTACAGCTGACCCATCGTGGCACTGGTGGGCGGAATGACGTTGTTGACGAAGAAAAACAAGGCATCCTCTGCTCGGAGATGAATTCGCTTCCGGATTAAGAAGTAGAACTGACCAACTGCCAAAGATACAAGGCCTGATAAAGTCAGAGATAACAAATACCCTCAAAAGAACACCTGCTATGTGGAGTCTCCTCCATCAGAGACTGCACTCCCGCCCCCAGGAAACAAATCTGGGTACTGTGTCAGGTTCCCACCTGTAAGATCAGAAGGCACCAGGTATTTCTTTTTGTCCAGGTCTCCTATCCGAGCTTTAGGAGCCTTTTCTACTATTACCTGTTAAAGAGAAGATAAAAATTAGCAGACACTAGGTACACAGACACACAGCTCCACCTGTCAAGAACTCAACATTCCTAGCACCCACACGTACCCCAGACTCATTTCTCTTTGTCTCTTAACATGCGGCGCAGCCCTGAATAAGAATTCTGACCCCACTGACTCTAATTCACCTAAACATCCAGGATCCCTGAATACGGAGTCATAAAAACAATTATGTTAATCAGACGAGAATGACTTATTCGGGCCAACCAGAGCTTCAGTTTCAAAAACCCTCTGTGAAGCTCAAACTGTCAAACGCCCCACAGCCTCCCCCACGAACCCCAAGGTCTCTCGAGTCTACATCTCCTCACTTTCAGCTCTGTTGGTACCCCATTCCTTTCACCTCCGGTCCCAGAAACAGCGGTTTGGGGCTCGTTCCCAACGCCGCCACAACCGGCAGACTGATGCCTGCGCTGTAGGTCCCGAACTCAAGCCCAAGCTGTGGCGTCAGCGCCAGCGCCCCGCGCCCTCGGCCCTGGCTACTGTCCTCACCGGGACCCGGTCCGGGTATTTCTTTCGGATCTTTTCGCCCTCAGAGCGACGCTTCTCGAACGGATGCTCCTCTTTATACACGAACTTCATCCTCCCGGGAACCGGGCTGGACCGGGCTGGGCTGAGGGAACCCGGGGGGGGCCGGGACAGGGGGCGGCGGCGACGGCAGCAACGCGCGGGCGGATTCAGCGGAGCGATCCCCGGACTTGCGCCACTTCCCTATTCACCAACCCCGCCCCCGGCCAACAGGGGCCTCCCAGGCTGCTATGTTACGCCACTGGCCTAACTGCCCTAACGCCAGTAGCGTAGCGCCACCTACTGACCTCCTCTCTCACGCCGTCAGCGTAATCGCTTTGGAATCAATTTGTAATTTACGCAGGCGGCGTAGGAAAGATGGTTGCCTTTTGCTATCGTCGGAAATAACTGAAAATCCATTTCCCGAATTTCCCCTCAGGGAGGTAACGATGAAAAGGGCTTAAAAGATGGTAATCGTAGTTTGAGACTTGGCTCTCCGAAAGCTCTTTTCGGAAGTAATGCAGAGGAAAAGCAGATAATTACATGGATAGCTATTCACGAAATCTGTTGGTACGCTGAAGGCGGCCGTTGACACCAAAACAAAGTAGTACCCAAGTGGAGGAAGAGGTCTCCGGAAATAAAGGAGGGCAAAACCAAAACCTGTGTTTAGAGAGACGCACTGGGCGCTTAAGTTCCAGTAATGAGTGGACCAAAGGGACTGGAGAGGAGGTCTGAAAGGTAAGGACTACGTCAGCGCGGAAGAACACTGCTGCTGTGTGTGTGTCCGTGAAAATCATGTGATCTCAAAGGGCGGAGCGTCACGTGGCGGGCGCGAGGAAGTAGAGCCGGCTTGGGCTTGGGGAGGAGGGCCCCGGGGAGGTGGGGAGGTGGGGAGGTGAGGCCGGGCCAGCCAGGGGCTGGCGAGCCCGCCGCTCGAAGGAAGCGCCTGCTTAGCTAGTACATGCCAGTCTTCCAGACGAAGCCCAGCCTTTCTTGTCGTCGAGGTTTCTACTCCTTTAATATTTCGTCCTACTGCACTGACGCTCAGGTTCTCTCGGGACACAGGGTGCCCATCCTGTCACTAAGACCCTTCCCCCTACCCTTAGGGTCTACAGCAGGCTCTTCTCTCTCTGCCTAGTGGACAGGGTGGATGTGAACAAAAACCCCTCCCTCATTTTCCCAAACCCCAGAGAAGGACCTAGGGCAGCTTTGGTTTCAAAGTTATAATGCATGGTTTAAAAGAGAGGAAAGGAAAAAAGAGAGAAAGCTGGTTACAGATCTGAGGGAATCTAGGAGGAAGGGCAAATAGAGGGAAAGTAAGGGAGGGGACAAGTCTGGGGAAGTCCAGTGGCCCAAAATCCCAGTTTCCCACCCACAGCCCAGCCCTTGGAGTGAAGAATTAGATCAGTTTTGTACAAGAGTTTTTAAAAAATCAAATCACAACAAAGCTGGCTTGGCTTCTCTTTTGAGCCTCCCGGATTACCGAATGTCTCTCTCACTCTGGCCAGTCATATCTCTCCACCAGACACTGTTGCGGCTCTCCTAGGTCTCCGCTTATGTCCCAGTCTGGGGTTTCCAGGAGTGCGAACACGAAGTTAGAGTGAGGCTGCTTCAGAATCTGGCCCTTGTGTCCATCCAGACTCCGTAGGGAGTGCAAGGCTCCCAGGGCAGAGGGGTGGGAGGGGCAGACCCTGCCCAGGCAGTCCTCACCATTGGACAGGGCATCAGACGGCATCCTGAGGGCTCACCCTCCCCTTCCCCCCCACCCCAACTCAGGTGGAGGGGGAGCAGCTGTCACCAGAGCCTATGTTGGTGAAGGTTTCGGCTCAGCACAGAACGAACATCAGCGGTGAACCTGGGACGACAATAACTTGCATTGGTAGAGTCCTCATGGGGGCAGCCTCCTCACACTAGTGTAAAGCAGCCTCACCGAAGACGTGGGACAGAAAGAACCACCATTTTCTCATGAGACTGAGGTTCAGTTTGCCCAAAACCCAATGCTAAAGGTGAGTTTTCTTAAGACCTAGGTTCAAAAATTATATTCTTAGGGAAAAGAGATAAGGAAGTAAAACAGGACAAACTTTTATTCCTTCTTGGGATCCCCTACCACTCTTCTCAGAAATCTAAGTGTCTAGCTTCCCTTACCTGAGGGCATCCAGCATTGGAAGCAGGTTGAGAAGGGCGGTATCACTGGGATCACTGAACCAGGATTTGATGGGGATGGCATTGTCTAGGGTGGGTGAAAAGGCACATGAGAATAAAGGGTTCAAGAGAGAAAGGGTGTATTCCCTTTTATTTGGGGGTGGTTACTTTAAAATACATAACCTCCCTCCCAAACTCAATGAGCTAAGTAAAATCTGTATTTATCTTCCAAAACAAAATTAAATTTTAATCCCCATTTCTCATACTAGGGTAAGGCTTCTAGTCAAATTTCCACCTTGTGTCTTACCTAAATCAAATTTGATGTGAAAAATCTGATTTATGAAACAGATACTGGGGGGGAGGCAGGGAACACTCTCATATGAAAGAAAAACAGCTTGCATCCTGACCTACTGTAAACCAGGGAATCCCAGCCCCATGCATTCAAAATACCTCCTTAGAACCACTTTCTAGTCCTGCCAGACTCACTGCCTTCTCCCTTACCTGGATGGCTCCTGTAAGCCCCTGGGGAGTTATCCAGGATCACAATGCTGGAGAGGTCACTGTGGACCACAGAGAGGTCCTTGATGTAGCTGCCCAATTCCAAAGTGCAGTGCTGGAAGGCAGGGTGGTCTGGGCATCAAAAGACTCGCCCTCTGTGATTGCTCCCCCAATCCCAACAATGCCCACAGGCAGCCAGTTCCCACAAAAGGGGATTATGTAGTACCCCCACACACACCCTTAAGGTCCCATTCCTGGGCAAGTCCCTCCTTGATGGCCTGCCTCCCCAGCCTCATTCTTAGGCTTAGATTCTAGTCCCTTACTTGTCTGTAGTATCTCCTCTTGAGAATGCTTCTGCTATTATCCAGTTTATCTGCCACAGCAGAGCCATAAATCTCCATGCTTGCTGTGAACACCACCAACTCGTACCACTGGCTCACCTGAAATAGATTGGAGAAGAGGAAGCTGTCAGAAGAGGTGATTGTTCATTTGGACATATACTTCCCTTTTACTAAGATTCCAGTGTAGACCTTCAGGCTTTTCAGCTACACTGAATGTCTCTGAGGACACAAAATTTTGAAACTGTCCTCAGACTCCAAGTTTTAGGCATCATACCCACTTAAGATTCAGAGATGCAAGAACAAGAGAGCAGGAAGGCCATGAAAAAATAGAATTGCATCAGCACAATAAATGAACCCTAACTATGGAAAGCCATTCTCCGACCATCCAACAACCTCCCCTCTCCAAAACTGCCCCTGCCCATTTCTCCTGATTCCTTAATTCCTCCAAATCCTCTACATTCCCGGAGCCCTAAAACCATTCCTTCATCCCAGAACTGCCTTCAGCTTCTGCACACTCACCACTTCCAAGAAGAAATCCACATGGGGCCTCTTATGTACAAAAAACCGGACGGGATGTTTGTCTATTACCACCTGTGGAGGAACATAGCAGGGCTGGGAGAAATCCTAAGCACCTCCACCCAGGCCTCAAGGACACCCCCTACCCTCCCACTGCTTGCTCCCCTTTTGCAGGCTGCCCCAGGGCCCAAGGACGAGGCCAGGGACGAGATATTCTGGGATTGGGAAAGAATCTGAGCAGAATTACAGACACAAGTTATTCCATCACTTTCCACTCCCACATACCTTGAGAATGAAGTCAGGAGGCGTTCCAGGCCGGACTGTGGGCCTCAGGACCCCATCATGATGGGAGTGAATAAGTGTCTCATCCAGATCCAGCACCAGGATCTTCCTCTTCACCTGGCCTGAACCACAAGGGGAAGGGGTAACATCAACCTACCTCCAGCCAAGACCTTGAACCCAACCTCACCTAGGGTTCCTCCCAGCCAGCATACTCACTTAGCCGATTCCGGGACACAGGAGATAAGGGAAGGATGTCATATCGAACAGTTTGGTACTGAATTACCTGGGAAGAGTAAGAGAGAGGGTTAAACCCTAGACAAGGAAATCTTCCCCACTAACCATAGGAAGCACATGCTAAACATTTACTAAAAATTGAAGTGAAGTGAAAGTCACTCAATTGTATCCAACTCTTTGCGACCCCATGGGTATAGTCCATGAAATTCTCTAGGCCAGAATACTGGAGTGGATAGCCTTTCATTTCTCCAGGGGATCTTCCCAACCCAGGGATTGAACCCAGGTCTCCAGTGTTGCAGGCGGATTCTTTACCAGCTGAGCCACAAGGAAAGCCCCTATAAATTGGGCATGGTATAATTTAGGGTTATTTGGGTCACAAAGAGTCGGACACGACTGAGCAACTGAACTGAACTGACTGATGAAATCCTCAAAACAACCCTAATAATAATTATAACAATATCACCCATGTTTTAAGGATGCAGAAACCAAGGCTGAGAGAAGTTAAATAACCTAAGACCACACAGCTAGGAATTAGTGGTTTGCCCCTCCAGTAAGAATGAAGACCATGAAAGCATGGATTTTGTCTTGATAATGGCTGTATTCCTAGAACACTATTGCAAGGGTGGTCACTCAACACTAGAATCAATGAAATGGTGGAGCCACGATTGTACCCTTGCAGTCTGACCCAAGAATCTGTCCTGTTATCCACGATATTATCCTGCTACGTGGAAAGGCATGGCCCTGCCTACCTCCACCTCAAAAATTCTTTGTCACAACTCCCATCACCTCATGTTGGGAGCTGAGCGCCTCAGAATCCTTAGTGGACAGAGGGTAGGTATCAGGAGGGGAGGTTCTTGGGTCACTAAGGGGAAGAGAGGATGAGGGAATCCAGGGGTTGTCAGGTCAGCTAAGTTCCTCTGGCTGGGGGCCACCAGGCCTATTTTAACCAGCCACCTGTCCATTTCTGTCTCTACTAGCCAAGTCACAAGCTGCAGAGAACCTCAGCCCTCTGAACAGCCTCCTTATCCTGGTACCCAGGGCAAGGCAGAGAATACTGGAAAGCCCCACTCACCACGCAGACTGATAGAGCATCGAGAAGGCCAGAGTGAAGGGCTGTGAGTGGGAGGTGAGGAAGGGACAAGGATGTCACCAGCCTGGCCTTCCAGCTTCTTCGTCTCTCTAGAGGCTCCTGTTTCCAACACTCAGGTCTCTCGCATGCAGAGCTTGGTGATTCCCTCCTCTGCCCTTTTCTTCTAAGCACAGTCCATCCCTAGGCTCCAAACCTCACCAGAACCAGGCTCCCCACTTGCAGACCAAAGGGCCCTCTCCCCCTAATCCCAAGGCATCTGCCCTTCTTTTCTCGAAGGGCTGCCGATGAGGGCCACAACAGCTCGGGTGTCCTGTCCTGCTATCTCGGGTTGCACATGCTGGGCATGTAGGGAATGCTCTAAGCATCTGCCAGAAAGGGGGCGGGGGCAGAAACCAGAATGGAAGGAAGGAAAGGAAGACAAAAGGCTGTGGGGTCAAGGAACCTGTCTCTAGGTGGGCTGGTGCACATGTCTGCACCCGTAAAACTGCTATTTTCTCCCCTAAAAGAAGGGGAAGCAAGGGGGATGCTCTCTGCAAGGCCAGGAAGAGAAAACAGCACCTAACAAGGAAGGAAAACCCCAGGAGCTAGCCACACACACATCTCAGCATCTCTGACCTCAGATTCTTCGTAGTTCCTAACCCTTGTCTTAGGGAAATAGCCCTGCCTACAACCATGACCACCCAGAAACAATCCTCAACCTAAATCAAAAAGTGAAAGTAGACTGATAAAGGAGACACTGAAGCCAAGGCCAGGCCCATTCCACACTACCACTCAGGGCTGTCTGGAAATTTGACCTAGGCAGCCCCTACCAGATTTTATTTCTTCCAGTTTTACTGAGTTATTCCAGAGTACAGACTGGAGAGTCTCGACACCCCAACTCCCTGAGTCCTCCCCAGCCTCCTCCAGTGAATTCTCCCCCATGGGGATGAGAATACACAGCACATTTATTAAATTATGTTAGCCTAAGGAGCTTTGACCTTGGAGAAAAGCTATGGGCGAGGGAACCCAGAGATACACTCCCCACAATATCCCTCACAACGCTGGGGTCTCCTGGAAAAAACAAGCATGCCCTCAGATTGAAGTCTTTACAACTGACAAGCACCGTCTTCTGATGAGAACACTCAAACTTTAATGTGCTCCCTTCTGCAACTAAAGATGACCATCATAAACGCATTTTTATGCGTTTTTCAATCCCAGAGTCTTGATAAGCCTAAATATTCACTCACACTATGAACTAGGTTTCAGGACCTTTTGGGAAGAGTTCCCTTAATATGAACCGCAGGGGCTTCTCCTGCACACCCAGGGCTTTTCCTAAGTTCCCATTCTTGTTTGTCACATACGCCCTCCCATCTACCCCCACCCTTGGCACAGGAGCCGGTATATTCCTTGTCTTAAGACCAAATACACACGGGGATTCCAAATAATAGGAGGGTCTTTGACTAACCCACATCGATGGATCTGCTGCCATCAAACAGGTGTTCCCCGCCTCTTGGTTTCTTTAGCAACAACTTCAGCTTTCTTAAAGAGCGCCCCACCCACCACCCTGGCCCCCAAGAACTGCCAAATCCTTTTACCGTCTAGCCCCCCTCCACCATCTCGGTTCTACCGCAAGGGTCTTCCTTTTTCCCATCCCACCTCATGCCCAGCTACTGGTGCTCTAATTCTCTAGCGGTAGAAGCTGCCGCCAAGACTCGGTTCCTAGGCCCAAACAGAGGCCCGACACTTACCGAAAACCCTTGATCACCGCTGACAGAGGCCCCCACCCCCACCAGCGCCCACCCAAGGCTCACCGTGCGGATCTGCCTCCTCAAAAGGTAAATGAAGAAGCTCCAGAGCTTGGCGGCGAAGGCCACGAACGTGCGCAGCCCCAGCAG
>NW_011494821.1:226932-227025 GCF_000754665.1 Bison bison bison | reverse complement strand
GATATTGAGGCAGTGATGCCATCCAACCATCTCATCCTCTGTCTTCCCCTTTTCCTCCCACCTTCAATCTTTCCAAGCATCAGGGTCTTTTCC
>NW_011494821.1:220443-226832 GCF_000754665.1 Bison bison bison | reverse complement strand
AAGGACGCGGATGGCTGGACCAGAGTGGCCTCCCCCTCCCCGAGGTCAGGGGCGCCTCAACCGCTGGGGAGCGGGGCTGCAGCCTCTGCAGCTGGATTTCCCACTCTGACAGGCGCCATTTTACCGCCCAAAGGGCTCCCTCCTCCTTTCTTCCCCCCTCCTCTTCCCCTCTGACACTACTTCCGGTGGTGACGTGTATTCGCTTCACCTGGACTAAAGTTCCCCCTACTCAGTCTATGGGGGTGGGGATAAGGAAGGTGGGGCGTGTTCCGAACCAGGCCCCAATATTGCGCGTGCGCGGGGGCGGGGCCTGGAGCAAAGCAGGCCCGCCTTGAATTGCATGGGCTGAGTGGAGTGACGTCACTTGTCCCCGAGGCTCACACCGTCGGAAGGGCTCGCGCGGCCACCTCCCCCTCCCACGGACAACTGCCCCAACGGCTCTTTCCGCCCCAGTCACGGTAAAATTGTAGAGAGGGGCGTCGTCCCTACGTGTGTGTACCAGCACTCAAGAGGCACTATTCCCCGTGAGCCTTCCTGGGGTAGTGAACCTAATCATCTGTCACTCCAGACTATACCAGGTCTTAGTGGTGGGAGGGATCGTGGATGCCCCGCCCCGTTCATGTGGAGGGGGCGGGGCAATAGGCAGTGACGCCATCAGAGGGCGTCCGAAGAGGGACGGGACGCATTTTGGGAATGTTGGAGTCGCTGTTGGCTCTTGGTGGCCTGGTGCTGCTTCGGGGTGAGGGTCGAAGGCACAGGCGCTTCGGAACAGGGTTCAAGGGGCGGAAGTGGAGAGGAGGGGCCATAGGTCACAAGCCAGGGATGGAGGTCTCGACTACTTCGTGAATGCGAAAACCTCAGTATTCTCAGGCTGTTTGTTATTCGCTCTTTCCAGACTCCGTGGAGTGGGAGGGGCGTAGTCTCCTGAAGGCGCTTGTCAAGAAATCTGCGTTGTGGTGAGTATCCCGCAGCGTCTCGCCGTTCCATCCGATAAGGGAGCCTGGGTCCCACTCTGACAGTCCCCCTCATCTCTGCCTCAGTGGGGAGCAAGTCCACGTCCTGGGCTGTGAAGTGAGCGAAGAAGAGTTTCGTGAAGGTTTTGACTCCAGTATCAACAGCCGGTAAGTACAAATTGGAAAAAATTTAATTGGATTGCGACTAATGTTGCTGAGGGATTTCCGTTCCAGCAACAGGGAAAAAACCTGATATGTAGTAGTGTGAAAGTGTCAGTTGCCCAGTCGTGTCCGACCCTTTGCGACCCCGTGGACTGTAGCCCAAGCTCCTCTGTCCATGGGATTTTCCCAGACAAGAATACTGGAGTGGGTTGCCATTCACTTCTCCAGAGGATCTTCCCCACCCAGGGATCGAACCCAGGTCTCCTGCTTTCAGGTCAATTCTTTACCATCTGAGCCACCAGAGAAGCTTAAAGCCTAGTCGACAATTCATTGAATGGAAATGGGTCTTTCAAAGAAGGTAGGAATTAGTATGTGGAATGATGAAGAGTAGTATCTGGAGAATCCAAAACAGGGACTACAGAAGATGAAAGGAATAGAGTAATAAAAGGCCGACAGTACAGGCTAGCATTAGAGACTGCCCTGGAGAATAAGAATAAACACGTTCTGCCTTTTGAGTTAATCAGAGTCTAGTGATCAACGTACGTCAGCACTAACTGCAGGCTACATAGGGATTTTCCCCAAGAGCAGAAGGAACAATTTATGCATAATTGGGGAGATATGGAAGCCATTCGGCTTCCCTGGTGGCTCAGAGGTAACGACTCTGCCTACTGTCCAGGAGATGTGGCAGAAGCCGTGGTCCAATCCCTCGGTCGGGAAGATCCCCTGGAGAAGGAAATGGCAGCCCACTCTAGTACTCCTGCCTGGAAATCCCGTGGACAGAGGAGCATGGTGGGCTACAGTCCATGGAGTCACAAAGGAGTCCGACACCACTTAGTGACTAAACAACAACATGGAAGCCATACCTGTTCATGGGAGATGCGAGAGTGATAACATCATACCTGTTAGAAAGACCACACTGTGGAGAATGGGTTGGACTGGAGGCGGGAGGGGGGGGGGCCTGGACTTAGGGAGACCAAGTGGGAAGGGTTTTGCAAAAATGCAGGTTCTCTCAGATGTAGAAGTGCTGGTTAAGAGCTAGTTGTGAACCAGGAACTGTGCTAGATTAGCGCAGTGATTGAAGTAGACAGGATTTGTATTCCAATGAAATCTCAGAGAATGGTAGAAGGAGACAGTCCTGGCTTAAGGCAGGGTGGAGAGTTTGGGACAAATGTAAAAGGATGTTAGCAGGTACACCTTCCAGGACTTACAGACTGATGTGGGGCAGAGGAAAGTATCCAGATCAGGAGGTCCCTGAACCTATGTTGGCTGGTTAAGAAAAATTATTTCCTGGTCTGCATAGTTAGCTGGATAATGGTAGTTTACACCTGCCCAAGTTTTGTATCAAATGTTAGAGTAGACATGCTGTAAAGATGACATTTATAAGAGAGGCAGAAGATACAAAGGAGGTGTCTGGGAACAAGTTCTGCCACTGTGAAGCTTTCCCAGGATTTATAGTCCATGCCAGTTTCTTTTCCTGAATTGTTATTCTGTCTGTAGTTAGTATGACAAGACTTGGTTCTTGATCTTCTCTAAGCTGTTCCACAGACAGGAACCATGTCTCAGGTCCTCGCCTTCCTCTTTATCCATTCAGAGAATGATAAATTTTAGGCACCACTCAGGAAATATTTGATAATGATGATAGTTAACATTTATCAAGTGTTTACTACTTGTCAAGCACTGTGCTAAATGTCAGAAGGTTGGTATTCCTGTTTTATAAGTGAAGAAACTGAGTCTTAGATGAAGTAATGTATTAGGTGACTTTGGGCAAGTAGAACCAAGCTTGGAGCTCAGGACTGTTTGACACCAAAGTCTGCTGTCAATCACTATATTCTACTTTTCAGTTTTTAAAAAAACACCTTTTCACTGATGTTTAAAATATTAGTGAAAATCAAGGAAACAGAACCACAAAGATCAGAAGCCAAAGTTGGAGATGGCGGGGGCAGGGGAGCAGTATAATCATGCCTTTTATTTTCTGTTTATAGGCTGGTTTACCATGATCTCTTTAGAGACCCTCTCAGCTGGTCAAAACCTGGGAAAGCCCTTCCTGGCGGGCCCCTGGAAGCCTTAAGGGCCCTGGACAAGAGGACAGGTTCTGGCCCTGCCACCATTGCTCTTGATTCCCTCAGCTGGTTGCTGCATCACCTTCCCTGCCCCATACTCTGCCAGACCCTGCATGCTCTGAGCCGTCAGGACTCCTGCCCTGGTGAGGCTCCTCATTTGTTTCTTCCCCTCATATATTTACCCTGCCAACCATGTGCCCCTTTCCACCCTAACAAGAAACATATCAGGGATCTCCAGTTGGGACTTCTTCCATCACTTCATCTTTATTCTATTTCTTGATTGTTTCATAATGCTATCAATCACTCTTTTTTTCTTTTCCAAGTTTGTGGGTTTTTTTTTTTTTTCCTCTCACTCATTCATTCATTCAACAAATGTTAAATATATACATACACTGTGTTGGGTCCTTGCCTTCCAGGAGCTCAAAGTCCCATAAAGGGTACAGACTAGTAAACAAGCAATTTACTGAATAGTCTGATAAGGACTGTGATGATAAAGGAACGTGTACAGAGTACCTTAAGGAAGGAATGTCTTGAAGAGCAAAGGGTCAGCCAGGCCAATTTGTCCAGCTGATAGCTCTGGGAGTAGCCCTAAAGTACAGTGGGTCCTAGGATGGGCTTTAGAGTCAGATACCCAGCTCAGTACACAGGTGTTTGGTCTGACAGTGCTTCAGTTTCCTCTGTAAAAGTCAAGGGAGGATGGAGTTATAGTATTAGGATGAACCACTTACTGTTGTTTTTATAGGTCAGATATGATCAGATGTTAGCAATTTCATACAGTTCAACCTAAAAATGCAAGTCTTTAGTGTAGTGCGTTACACTAAACGCAGCTAAAAAGAGAGGGAAGATGGGAGGGGATCTAAGGCACCGACTGGGATTTTTGGCAAGTTCCAGACACTGCAGGTAGTTCAGTGTACAAGAGATGAGGCTGAAAGCAAGTGGAGAACAAACATTGAAAGTGTTGAGTTCCTTCCTGGAGGCCTTGGGGCGCTCCTGAGGATTGAGGTCAGAGCAGTGCCTTGGCTCGATATATGCTGGAATAAGAATGTGTATTAAGGTGAGGCCTGACAGAAGTCAGAGCAGGGTGGTGAAACTGACTGAGGTCAGTCAGGATCTGGGCAGAGTTCTGAGAAGATGTGGGCCTCTGATGTGGGCCTTTTTTTTCCTCTTCACTGTTTGATCCCAAGCATCCCTGGAATGCTCCCTACTGCCCTTCGTACACCACATTTCTTGTCCCTCTACAGGTGATACCCTCCCAGGTGAGCAGGTGCGTGTGCTGGGCCTGCTGCATGAAGAGCTTCACGGCCCAGGCCCCTTGGGAGCATTGAGCAGCCTTGCTCAGACAGAGGTGACCCTGAGCGGTACAATGGGCCAGGCATCGGCTCACATCCTCTATCGGAGGCCGAGACAGCGCCCCACCCTCCAGGTTAGGAGAAGCAGGGGACTGGAGGTTGGGGTCAGACAGAGAGAGAGAGAGCAGTAAAACAGATGATGTGTTGGAGCACTTCCCTGGGCCCTCATCGTAGCATTTCCCCCATTTTATCTTCTTTGTGAGAGGCCTTGTGAGGTAGATTGTTTTATTATCCCTATTTTGTAGCCTGGAAAGCTCACATCCTGTAAGTTTAACCAACAAAAGACACTGCCTTCCAGGAAATGGAAGAGGAGAAAAAGCAAAAAGTGGTCCCTGTGGAGAGGTTTGAGGGGCTGAGAGGTGGAACGCACGAGCTGGAAGAAGCCAGATAGGTGGCTAGGAGCTGGAGTGGCAGCTCCTGGTTCTCTGGTTTGCTCAGTAAGATAGAAAAAACTTCGTTAACTCTCTTCTTATTTCTCCCCAGACTCAGTGGTTCTCCATCCTTCCTGACTTCAGCTTGGAGCTCCAAGTGGAGCCACTGCTGGAATCCCAGCCCCCCTCAGATCTTCATACTCCCTCGGTA
Source organism: Bison bison bison (assembly GCF_000754665.1). Lineage (NCBI taxonomy): Eukaryota > Metazoa > Chordata > Mammalia > Artiodactyla > Bovidae > Bison > Bison bison. Next base: position 221,726 of record NW_011494821.1, on the reverse strand, counting down.
CCTAAGAGAGGCAGGGCGGGAACAAGGGGATGGAATTTGGGGTCTGGATAAAGGTGAAGGGGATAAAAACTGCAGACATTGGGGGCGTGGGGTCAGGGATTCCAGGGATGGCACAGAGCAGCAGCTTCTTCTGTACCTACAGGTGGACCCCACTACTCATTTGACTTTTAACCTTCATCTGTCCAAGAAGGAGAGAGAAGCCAAAGACAGCCTGACTCTGCCCTTCCAGTTCAGCTCAGAAAAGTAAGGTTGGGGCCTCAGTGCCCAGGTCCCTGAGTTGAGCCCAGCATTGGGCCTAAGAGGTCGGGCAACAGCAGGTTGTTGATTAACTTTTTCAACTTTATAGGGGCTGAAGTCCACCTCCAGAGTCAAGTCTGGGGAGTGGCTCTTTACCCACCCAAACCCCAGCAGTGTCAAAGGGCCTTGATGTCTCTTTTCTCTCCATTGGAGCCTTGGGTCCCAGCTCCACTGATGTCCCCAAAGTAATCTGGACCTGGGCTGAGCCAGACCAGACCCCAGGGAAGTGGCCCTATCTCCAGGTAGCAGCAGTGGGAGGGCAGGAAGCTAGATGGTATGCCAGAGGCAGGTTAGTAAGGGCTTAGTAGACACTTGTTCTGTGCCCAGCATGTGGGTGGGTGAAGCAAGACTACACAGTATCCTTGCCCTAAAGCTGCTAAGAACTTAGGGTGTTGCAAGAGCTGTCTAAGAGTATCCATCCCTATACCAGTTGGTGCTACACAAGGTCAGACAAAGGGATTTAGACCAAGAAGACATGGAAGCCAGAGAGGGAGTGACTGTCACTCAGAAAGAGGGTGTCCAGACATGACCCATTACCCACCCTCCCCAGCACCAATTCTCCCCTTATCTCTCCTCAGACAGCAGGCTCTACTGCGCCCTGGGCTGGGCCAGGCTACCAGCCACATCTTCTATGAGCCAGATGCTTATGATGACCTGGATCAAGAAGACCCAGACGATGACCTAGATGTTTGACTGTCTAGGAGATTTGACTAGACTGCAGTAGGAGGGGAAGAGGAAGACTATGGGCCCGTAACCGTCCTTCAATTGTGTGTGTTGGCATTAGCCTGTCTCTGCTCCATCTTTGTTCCCTGTTTCTATGGAGGCCCTGCCCTGTGACCCATGAGCCAGGGAGCATCTTCCAGTGAGAAGAAAGTGAGCTGGAGGCATAAGAGAAAGTGACAGGATAGGAACACCACCTCCCCCCAAGCCTAATAAAATCTTTTATATTTTATTAAAAGCAAAAGTTCTTTGGTTGCTATTTAAGA
>NW_011494821.1:218994-220258 GCF_000754665.1 Bison bison bison | reverse complement strand
CCCCGCCCAACCCCCCAGGAGACTGTACACGGTGTGCTGGGCTAGAGTGACCGAAGGCTTTTGCTTGGCACCCTGCCCACAAGCTGAGCTCTCTGCCCCAGGTCCTTTGATAAGGAGGCGCCTGTAGGCTGCCAGGTTGGGGCAGGGGCGTCCCAACTCACACATACTCTTTGGCAGAGTTGGGCTTAGGGTAGGAGCGAGGCGCACGGTATCCAGCTTTGCTCTCACTCCCAGGACAGGAGCAAGAGAGCAGCGCACCTCCCAGGAGGACCAGAGCAGACCCTGCCCAGCCAATGAAGATGGCAGGACCAAATTCATACCTGTGGAGAGAAGGAATTGCAGTCACGAACCCTGGCCTGCCTCTCCCAACCCCAGACCCCTTAGGAGATAGGGCTCTCATACTTACTTAACATTCATGGGGACCAATGGGTTATAGAAATCTGAGACAATCTGATGGCCGTACCAGGAGCAAGCTATCAAGGCAGCAAGACCTGGAGAAAATATGAGGATTCAGGTACTGTGAGCCACCCCCCAAACCCGCACTGTGTCCACACTTACCCCTTCAGGATGGTTAAGAGAGCCCTTGTCCCCACCTTGGACCTGTGGCTCACCTGCCAAGATGAAAATGATGCCTCCCGTCATGGCTATCCGGGCCTTCTTCACTTTGTCGTCTCCTCCACAGTTTGTACACTTCATTCCCATCGTGGCCACGAATGTGGCCAGGAAGCCCAGCACCAGGGAGACCACCATTAGGGCTCGAGTGGCCTGCAAGGCCGCTGCGAAAAAGGGGTAAGGATGCCATCCTTGTTGGAAATGACGGGGGCGGCCCTCGGACCGCTTCAGACCCCGAGTCCCCGAGTCCCGGGCCGGAGCTGGTGGATCCCGCCCCCTCCCGACTCCGTGGCCTTCCCGCTCTGCCCCGCCCTCTCGGCTCTAGGATCCGCCCGCCCGGGGCGCCAAGGTTTCGATGAAACTGCCCCCGCGGAGGGGGAAGGGTGAAAGGGGACGTCGAAGGAAAACAGAGGTGGTGACCTGAGCCCCGGTAGCGGTGGCTGCGGCCCCGGCGCCGCCCGCAGCCCCGGCTCTCTTCTCAGCTCTGACCCCACTATCGAGGCCACGGTTTGTGGCTTCGGCTAATCGCCGATAAGATTAGAAGCCGCAGGCGGCGGCCCAGGGGACGCGGCTCCTCGGCCCTTGGTTCGACCCAGCGGCCCCTAACCCAACCCCGCGGCCTCCAGCCCGCGCCGCCTTTTGTCCGAGAAAA
>NW_011494821.1:217393-218694 GCF_000754665.1 Bison bison bison | reverse complement strand
CCGAGTCGTACATTTTGCAGCTCATCATGCCGGTGCTCTGCGTGACGCAGTCCATCCACAGCCCCTTGTACATGGCCTGGGCGGTGATGATATTGTCGCCAGCGTACGAGCTCATCTGCCACTGCGGGATGGCGGTGCATGCCACCAGGCCCACCCAGCCCAGCAGAGCCATGGAAAAGCCCAGCAGCTGCAGGCCCGAATTGGCCATTTCCGCCCTCAGAATAGACGGGGGGCGCCGGGAGGGCGAGTTTTTAAGTTACCCAAAGAGGCGAAAAAGAAGTTGGTCGACTGCTTGCAAATCTGGTCCCCGGAGTAAACACAAACCGACCCCTCCGGCGAGGCGAGAGTCTCACCGCAGAGGGAACAGGACTGGTGACCGACAAAAGCGATCCGCGAAGGCCTGGCGGTTCCCTCGGGCGCTCGGCGACTGTTCCCAAACAAAAGGTGGAGGGGCCGTACGGGCGCGGCCTCCGGGTGCTGGAAGTCCCCAGAGTATCCTGGGCTGTCGGCCCGAGGCTGCTGTGCGAACTAGAGGTCGCTCAGCGGTGATCGGGCAGGTGCGGGCGGACAGGTGCTGCGCACCTGAGTATAAGTAGGGCGTCGGGGGGCGCGCCCCCGCGGGCACCGGGAGCGCGAGGCGGGGAGGGACCGAGGGGCGGCCGAGGGTGACCTGACGTCACCGAAGGGACACTCACCTGAGCCGGAAGTCCTTGCCCCCACCCCTCCTGGCTCAGGTGAGGAGGAAGAAACCTGAGCCCCATGTCACGCCTCTTCACTTGCTGGGCTTGGACCGCTGGAGGGGGGAGGTGGAGTCTTCTCGGGAGTCCCGAGTTCTGCGGAAGCCCCTAGGACTGGAGGTCCCTCGGGCGCAAGGACGTCCCATCCCCGCTCCCAGATAGGTGCGCCAGGAACGCGGCGGAGGCTGAGCGGGAGAGATGCCCCAGGCTAGCCCTGGCTTCCCCTTCCCTCCCGCAGAGACTCTCGGCTTCTACTCCGTGCGCTCGTTCTTTATCCCGCCCTACTTTCGCCCCCACCCTCTGTTCTACTCTTTTTCTCTTCAGTTTCCTTTCGTCGCCGACCCCACCTTCCGGGGACCCCTCAGAACTGCCCACTTCAGCCGCCTAATTAGAGTCTCCACCGCCAGAGCCACCGCCTAGGGCCCAACCCCGCCTCACCGCTGTCGCCTTCACCAGACACCTGGCTTCCAGGAGCGGTACCCCAGCACCCATCTTCTCCGCCCCCTATTCCGATCTCCGCTGGACGTGACTTAATGGCGGGGCCCTTGGCACCCCACCCCCCCC
>NW_011494821.1:203869-217269 GCF_000754665.1 Bison bison bison | reverse complement strand
GGTAAGGCCTGGGTCAGAGTCTTGGCCACACCCACCATTCTCTTCCCTTGGAGTTTTTCCAGCCGGCCCTCCACCTTTCCCTCTTCCTCCTCCCCCAGCCCTGCACTAGTTTCTCACCCTCATCCGGAGCCTGGACCTGCCTGTCTGTGTGCCCTCTCCCGCCTTCTCACCGTGCAGTCCTCCGGAACATCTGGCTCTAATGTGGCCTTTGATTCAGTCCTCAGACCTCCACCTCACCCTCAGGTTTCTTCTGTCACTCTCCCTGAGTTCTGCCCCATCCCACCAAGCATCCCCCACTTACCCATTCCTCCCTCCCTCCTCTGTTATCATCTCCCTTTCCTGTCCTTTCCGCTTCCTATTTTACTCCTCACCTTTTAGTCTACCTTTGTACCCCATCTCCAGCCCCCTTGGAGCCCAGCATCACCCAGTAGCCTTTCTTTGCATCTACCCGAGAGCACATCCCTGCTCCCTCATGGTCCGGTTTCCTTCCAATCTTTCCCTCTCCAACCTGACAACTCTCAGGCTCACACACCTTTCTTACTCTGTCTCTTTCATTTAATTTTTTAACCTCATGTCTCTCATATTTCCCATCTTTGCTCCTCCTTCTCAAATATTTCTTGGTCTTTCTTTTATTCAATAAAAATATTAATGGGCCCTTCATAGTCCTAATTAACCTGTTTTTCTGCATTTTCTGTAAAATGCAGACTTTAAGGAAGTCTTTATTATGCATTTTATTTTTCTACCTTTGATTAATGATGAGTTTTGTATTTTGTTAAGGTGATTTCCAGCTCTAATAATCCACATTTCTTGTTAGTTAAATATATCCAGCTCCTCTCCAAGCTCAGTGAGACCATCTCAGGCCAAGCCACCATCACCTCTTGCCTGGACACTGCAACCTCCTCCAAACCAATCTCTTTGCTTCCTTGCTTGTCCTTCTAAAATCTATTTTCTAGAAACAAATTTGTTTCATTAATAAACTTTTATCTTATCGCTTCCTGTTTAAAATCCTTAAAACTTCCAATGGCATTCTTTGGCTCCTATTGCTCCAGTGGATTTGCAAATAAATGTTACACTATGGTTTATGAGACTCCATACTTCAGCCACACTTCCTGAACTATACTGTGTTCCTTCCCACCAAAGTGCCTCTGCTCTCTGTTCTCTATGCCTGGGTGCTCTTCTCATCTACCCCCACTCAACCTTCCTTCTACCCAGCTAACCGACTCATCCTTAACTATCAGCTCAAATATGACTTCTGGGAGGCCTGGCCTGAGCACCCCACCCCGGACTGAGTCAGAGCACCTTGCTGAATATTCTCACTGCTACCTGTACTGTACTTTCAAGGTTCTTATCATGACTGAAAGCTATTCACTTTGTGTGATTATTTAGTCAACGTCAGTCTCCCCACTATACTATAAGTTCCAAGAGATGTGTCTGGATTTTATCCCTAATAAATAGTTGATGAATAAATGACTAAATTGCAAATTAACATGATTTTCATCTACTGATTTGACAAATATTTTCTGAGACCCTGTACAATGTACCAAGCACCATGCTTGACACTGGGGCTACAGCTGTAAACTAGAGGACACTGCAGAATTTCTGGTGGGCCAGTGGTTAAGATTCAGTGCTTCCAATGCAGGGGGCACAGGTTCAATCCCTGGTTGAGGAAGTTCTGCATGGCATTCTGTGCTGTCGAAAAAGAAAAAGAGGACGCTTCATTCAGGTAACTTAGATTCTAGAGGGAGGAAGCAGGCAATAAAGACATAAAATGGACCATGTTTTCAAGGCAATAAAATAGGGTAATGTGATGAGATTGGGTCCATTCCAGAGTAAGGTCAGGGAGACCTACCTAGGAAGGGACTTAAATAATGAGCCACCCAGAAAGGCATATTATAGGCATAGGGAACAAAAAGTGCTATGACCCTGTTTCTATTGTCCCTTTGAGATTTGTATTAACTTAAAGTAGAATTGCTCCACCTCAGCACTATTGTGTTTGGGGCCAGATAAGTCTTTGTTATGGGATGGTTCTGTGCATTATAGGATATTTAAAAGCACCCTGAACTTCCCCACTGATTTGATGCCAGTATCCTCTCCCACACCCTAGTGTGACAATCAAAAATGTCTCCAGAATAAACAAGGTCCTATTGTATAGCACAGGAAACCATATTCAATATCCTGTCATAAACCATAATGGAAAAGAATATATATATATATATATATATAGTCACTGCTGTACAGCAGAAATTAACACAACATTGTAAATCAACTATGCTTCAATAAAATAAATTTTAAAAAAATCATTGTCTCCAGAGATTGCCAGATGTCCCAGTGATGAGATGAGCATAACTGGTCCCAGCCTAGAACCACTGATTTAAAGTATCACCAGTCAGCATCACTGTGAATTTCTTGCTCTAGAAACCTTTAAGTAAAGAGCTGGGTGTGAGGAGAAAGTAGATGGATGGTTGGAATTAGCAAGGGTTGGGATTTTGCTAAAAAGAGAGAAAAGGGGGAGTTCCCTGGTAGCCTAGTGATTTGGACTCCAGGCTTTCACTACTGTGGCCTGGGTGCAACCCCTGGTCAAGGAACTGAAAATCCTAAAAGCCAAGCAGTGTTGCCAAAAGAAAGAAAGAAAGAGACAGAGAATAGAGAAGGAATTCTAATTTGCAAGACAGTGATTATGTGCTAGATTGTTGCTATAAATTGGGTATTAAGGAGAGCAAACATAAAAAGGAGTCAGTGGATAGTGAAAAACTCATCCAGTTAATGGTTTTGAAGTCTCTGTAAAGTGAGAGAACTGGGGATACATGAATGGATGATCTAGAAGCCTAGGAGGTGATCATCAGAGGTGGCAGGCTTGAATTCACTAAACTGGAGAAGGGTGTTTTTAGAGATAAAGCCTTGGGTAGGGGCCTGAAGATGGATTGAAAACATGGTTGGAGATGAGACTGAGGGCTGAGAGGCCATGAGTAAATGGAGTGTCCTGGTGGGTTCTGAAGTCAACAACAATGATGATGAGAACATAGGTATAAAGAAGACGACAATGAGCTTGATCAATACCACAAGGAAGAGAAATAAATAGATTGTGCAAAGATTGAAAGGGTCAAAATAAAATTGATTTGCAAACGATATAATCACCTACTAGAAAATCAGATAAAAGCAACAGAGAATCTGTCAGAACTATCCATGTTGTTCAGCAAGTTTGCTGTACACGAGATCCACCCACAAAGAGAGTCACTAGTATTTTACTACACCAGCAAAAACTAATTAGAAAATATAATTTTAAAAATAACACTCAATTTGCATCACGGCAAAAATTATAGAGCATCTTGGAACTAACCAAGTATTCATAAGACCTCAATGGAAGAAAAATTTTAATTCTACTAGATCTGTCTAGTCAAAGTTATGGTTTTTCCAGTAGTCATGTACGGATGTGACAGTTGGACTATAAAGAAAGCTGAGCGCCAAAGAGCTGATGCTTTTGAACTGTGGTGTTGGAGAAGACTCTTGAGAGTCCCTTGGGCTGCAAGGAGATAAAACCAGTCCATTCTAAAGGAAATCAGTCCTAAATATTCATTGGAAGGACTGATGCTGAAGCTGAAACTCCAATACTTTGGCCACCTGATGTGAAGAACTGACTCATTGGAAAAGACTCTGATGATGGGAAAGATTGAAGGCAGGATAAGGGGAAGACAGAGGATGAGATGGTTGGATGGTGTCACCAACACGATGGACATGAGTTTGAGTAAGCTCCAGGAGTTGGTGATGGACGAGGAAGCCTGATGTGCTGCAGTCCATAAGGTCACAAAGAGTTGGACATGACTAAACGACTGCATTGAACTGAAAGAATATAGAAGATGAATGAATACAAAAATAGTCCATGCTCTTAAATGGGATGACTTAACATTATAAAGATATCAGTTGTCCCCAGAATAACATACAATTTGATATATTACCAAAAAAAAATTCAATTGGTGCTTTTTTTTAAAGATATTAATGTTTACCTTCAGATTTTTTGAAGTAATTAAAACACACACACACAAATAGTTAGGTCTTCACTGAGAAGAGTAACAAGAGGGGTCTTGCTCTTCCAGAAATTTAAATTTGCTACGAAGCATTCAGCAACAGTAACCATATAGTATTAGTGCAAGAACAGAGAGATACACCAATGGAACAGAATACTAGAGACAGAGGTCAGTTCAGTTCAGTTCAGTCGCTCAGTCGTGTCGACTCTTTGCGACCCCATGAATCGCAGCACGCCAGGCTTCCCTGTCCATCACCAACTCCCAGAGTTCACTCAGACTCACGTCCATCGGGTCAGTGATGCCATCCAGCCATCTCATCCTCTGTTGTCCCTTCTCCTCCTGCCCCCAATCCCTCCCAGCATCAGAGTCTTTTCCAATGAGTCAACTCTTTGCATGAGGTGGCCAAAGTACTGGAGTTTCAGCTTTAGCATCATTCCTTCCAAAGAAATCCCAGGGCTGATCTCCTTCAGAATGGACTGGTTGGATCTCCTTGCAGTCCAAAGGACTTTCAAGAGTCTTCTTCAACACCACAGTTTAAAAGCATCAATTCTTTGGCGCTCAGCCTTCTTCACAGTCCAACTCTCACATCCATAGGTACTTACATATGTATCAAAAGCGCGTGCTGTATGGTGAGTCACTTAAGTGGTGTCTGACTCATTTTGACCCTGTGGACTTCAGCCTACCAGGCTCCTCTGTCCATGGAATTCTCCAGGCAAGAATTGCAGGGAATTGTCCAGGCAATTCTCTCTGCCATTTCCTTCTCCAGGGGATCTTCCCAACCCAGGGATCGAACCCGCATCTCTTATGTCTCCTGCATTGGCAGATGGGTTCTTTACCATTAATGCCACCTGGGAAGCCCATATCAGAAGTGGATGAACTCTAGATGGATTAAAAAGACCTAAACATGGAGAAGAAAACGCCAACCCACTCCAATATTCTTGCCTGGAAAAGTCCATGGACAGAGGAGCCTGGCAGGCTGCAGTCCACTGGGTTACATGACTGAGCACACATGTGTGAGGAGGGTAGAAGGAGATGGATTGGTAGCAATAAACTGGTAGAACTAAAGAAAAAAAAAAAAGACCTAAATGTGGGGACTTCCCTGGTGGTCCACTGGTTAAGACTCTGTGATCCCAGTGCAGGAGGGGCAGGTTTGATCCCTGGTCAAGTAGCTAAGATCCCAGCTGCCATGGTACAACCAAACAAACAAAAATGTAAATCTAAAAACTATAGTTCTTAGAAGAAAAGGTAAATTTTGATGCAAAAATGGAAAAGAATACATGCAAAATTTCAAAATCACAAATCCTAAGGGGAAAATTGGTCATTTTGATGATACTAAATTTAAAATTTCTGCTAAATGAAGTTCACCAAAGAAAAATTAACAGGCAGACGATAGAAGAAGAGAAAATATGTACAATATCTAAATATGATAACAAACTAACATTATTTGTTTAAGTCTCTTGCCAATCAACAGTAAAAATATTCCAAGAGAAAAATGGGCGAAGAATACGTGGAAGGGATTTGCCAAAAAAATAGAAAGCCAAAATGCTAACAAGAGTTTAAAGGGATGCTCCAAGCCATAAGTAATCAGAGAAAACTTAAATACAATATCACCTTTCACCTACTGAACTGACAAAAATTGACAAATTCTCATTTATTTAAAATCTCATATAGTCCATTCTGATGGATCCCCTGGAGAAGGGAATGGCTACCCACTCCAGTATTCTTGCCTGGAGAATTCCATGGACTGTATAGTCCATGGGGTCGCAAAGAGTTGGACACGACTGAGCAACTTTCACTCACTTCATAGTCCAATTCTGGATTTTAAAAGACTGATCATCTGAAGTGCTGGTGTGTGGAGGAACTGGAACTTTTAGATATTGTGGGTGGGCAAGTAAAGTGGGACAACCACTTTAGAAAACAATTTAGCCAATTCATAAAAAGTCACACACTACTGTCTGTTGCTAAAGTTTCCCAAAGATGCAAGAAAAACAGTGTCCTGGCACATTTTGTCTGTCTGATGGTGGCAGCCCAGATTCAATAGGGGAATACAGGGACAGACTGTTTGCAACTCAGAAATGACCCTGTGAGCAGTAAAATCTGATTTATTGGAAAAAAAAAAAAAAAAAAGAAGTTGCGCACACATACCTATCATATAATCCACTCATCCTACTCTTAGGTATTTTCCAAGAGAAATGAAAGTACATGCCCATATGAAGACCTGTACTTAAATGTTCATGGCAGCTTTATTTGTAACAGCCACAAACTGGAAATAATGCAAATATCCATCAACAGGTGATGGACAGTCTAACTGATTACTATTGCTAATCAAATCAATAATATTTCACAATAAAAAAATAAACTCACAATACGCACAACAACATACATGAATCTCAAAATAGTTATGGGAAGTAAAGAAGTCCAAACAAAAGGAGTAGAATCTGTGTGATTCTATTTGCATAAAATTCTAAAAAATGCAAACTAGTCCCTCGTGACTGAAATCAGATCAGTGGTTGCCTAGGGGCTGACAGGAGGAATTACAAAGAGGTACAAGGAAACACAGAGGGTGATGGGTGTGTTCATTATCTTGATTCTGGGGACAGTTTCAGAGGTGTATACATATGTCAAAACATCAAATTAGCTGTTAACTAGATGTATTGTGGTAATCATTTTGTAATATATACATATATCACTGTGTTGTACACCTGAAATTAAAGTTACATGTCAATAACACCTCAAGATAAAATCTTCATTTATTTATTTGGCTGCATCAGGTCTCAGTTGCAGCATGTGGGATCTAGTTCCCCAACCAGGGATGGAACCTGGGCCCCCTGCATTGGGAGCAGGGAGTCTTAGCCACTGGACCACCAAGGGAGTCCCAAGAAAAAATCTTTTGCTTTATCAAACTGTACATTTTAAGTATGTACAGTTTATTGTTTGTCGATTCTGTCTCAATAGAGCTTTTCAAAAACCAAACAAAAACAATAAACTGTATCTATTTCTGTCTTTTCTAAGCACTATATGAGTATTACAGTATTCACCTTCATTAAAACCCTAAGATGTGGATACTATTATTATCTCCCTTCTCATTTTACAGATGAGGTAAATAAGGCACAAAGAGCTTAGGTAACTTTCCCAAGGGCGCAAAGTTATTAAGTATCAGAGCTGGGACTCAAACTCGGGCAATTCAGGCCCAGAGTCCATACTCTTCACTCGGCTGCTTCTGGGTGGATGCTGCCTGAGAGGGTGGTGCGGTAGTAGCAGAACTCTCCGGAACTCCTGATAGAAGTGGAGACTGTGATAGTCATTCTCAAAAGCAAGCCGGTAGTTTTTAGTCAAATTAGGTAGAAGTATACCCTATGACTCAGCAATTCTGCTCATGGAGATAGATATAAATAAAGACAAAGACATAGGCAGAGGCAGAGACATAGCTCCATGTTCACTGCCACATTATTTGTTGTGGTTGGGAAGTGGAGGTGATATGGGTGCCTATCAGTGGGATGACTGACATTGTGGAGCATTAGGCAATGGTACATTATGCAATGAATCAATAAATTATGCAATGAAATAATTATGAAACCATCACTTGGATAATCACAGAACATGAATGGGTTCTCAAAACATAGTGCTCACTGAAAATAAGTAAGATTAGATTGAAAGATATAAACAGATGCTGTGTACTGGGTTGTGCTCAGTTGTGTCCAACTCTTTATAACCCCATGGACTGTAGCCCTCCAGGCTCTTCTGTCCCTGGGATTTCCCAGGCAAGAATACTGGAGTGGGTTGCCATTGCCTTCTCCAGGGGATCTTCCCGACCCTGGGATCCAACTCGCATCTCTTGCATCTCCTATACTGGTAGGCAGATTCTTTACCACTGAGCCACCTGCACATAAAACAATTCATGTTTTGCAAGAGTACAACGAAAGGGAGCCTTAAATGCATTGGGATGGTGGGTTTTTGAGAGAAGACAAATGAGAAATGGATATGGAAATAAAGGATAATTTTTTAAATAAATATAAGACATTGATCAGTGAGTATCATGTACCAAGAACTGTGCCATTAATTCAATCCTCTGTACCTGAGATCCTCATATATTGACAAAAACAATGATGGGACAAAGGGAGGAGATGGCATTGCTGGAGCTCAGGGGTCCAGTGTTTCCCTCTAGAAGCTGAAAGTGAAGTGGGCCTAAAGAGTAGGAGCTGGAGGCAGAGAGAGTGAAGAAACATCCTGGCTTTCTCCTGCCCTCCAATCTCTCACCTCCTATGGGCTATATCCAGTCAGAAGACAGTGAATATGGGACTTTGAAAACAAAAGCCTGGAAGGATCAGCTCCCCATGTCCTAGGGCAGAGCTTAGAAAGGGCTACAACTGGTTCTGAGATCAAATGAGCCAAGGATTAATTTCTAAGCAAGATGAACACACACACGCTCCAATGCTAAATGCCCACTGTGTCCTGTGTCTCATTTCTTCCCTTCCCATCCTCTCGCAATTAGTCTCTTTCTCCCACCTTCCCAGACATTTTTCTCCCTCCCTCCTGACTCTCCTTATTCCCATTGTCTCTTCTACTCCCCACCACCTTCTCCTTTCTTTTTATCTTCTTTATCTAGATCTGACTTGCTTTCCTTGATTCTACTTTCCCTGGGGCTTAAACTCCTAGAAGCATCTGAACAAAGCATCTGAATGAGACTGGGAAAGTTCCTTGACCCGAGTGCCAGGAGACACTCCAAGGCCTGCACTCTGCTACCCTGACTTATCATCTGCCTCCAACCTGTGCCTCCCTCCAGCTCCCTTTTTACCTCTTGGCACCTTTCTCAGCTTTCCCTCTCTCCCTGCCCTCTTCCTTTCATGGCATTCCAGCATCCCTGGTTTTCCTTCTACCTTCCCAATTACCTTCCTTCTCTGCTTCCAACAATCACTTCTGCTCCTTTTTATTCATAAACAATTTGTTCCCCTCAACTAACAGACTTTAGTTCTTCTACTTTAGTTCCCCTTGGTCAGGTATGTGGAACCATTTACCAAAGCGTTCCCCCATTCATGACCGTTCCCCAGTCCATATTCCTGACCATCAGGAGCAGACCCTCATTTCATTCATTCAACAAATAAATATTGAGTGCTCATCCTGGGTGAGCTGGGTATTGAGGATACAGAGGTAAACAAGATGATTATCTGTCCTCGGGGTTAATGTGCAGAGAAGAAATTATGACAATGTACTACATGGGGACACATGGTTTTCTGGAGCAAAGCCAAGGAAGGTATCACAGGGACAGGGGCGGGGGTAGTTTTTCAGAGGATGAATGGGAGTCCTCTGGTATTCCAGACTAAGGGATTATTAGTAGCCACCAAGGAGTGAAACAGCGCAGTGTGTTCTGGATACAAGAAATAGTTAGGAATTGACTAAAACTTGAGGGGAGGGGATAGAATGTGAGGCAGAGATAGGAGGAAAGGCAAAAGGTTTTGTTCACTCTGAAAGGGGGTTAGAACTTGACAATTGGCAACAGAGACTTCTGAGGGGAGAGTGAGGAGGTTGAACTCTTTTTGAATTGTACTCAGCCCCTCCTTTAGGAAGAGGAGCAGGAAGACCAGGCAGGGTGATGGCTGTCTGAACCAAACTGGCCACAGTACAGGTGGAAAAAATCAGATGAATATGAGGATTTAGGAGTTAAAACACCAATGCTGGAAACTGGATAAAAGTGGGGGGTGCAGGAGAGGAGGAATCAAGCATGACTTCCTCTTTCTGATAGGAGTGACAGGCTGGCTAACAGGACCGTTCACTGGGATGAGGAAGTTAGCAGAAGCAGGTTTGAACATGCTGATTATGTGAACTGCCCACCCAGGCGGCAGCTGAACACTCGGATCTGAAGCTCCAGAGAGAGGCCCGGGCTGGAAGCAATGAAAGCCTTAAAGATGTGGAACGAGCGGGGAGGGGACAGTGGGCCGCAGACCACCCCGGCCAGATCCGCTGCGGATCCGCGCTCTCCCTCCAGGTGGCACTAGAGCCCCGTGCTTCTGAGTCCGGTTCTTCACAGCGCGCGCTGTCGGTGCTCAGAGCGTTCCGAGGCTGCTCCGGGGACTTGCCAACTCTAGGTCACGCCCTCCTCGCTGGGCATTCAAACCTGGAGCGACCTCCAGAGAGCGTGTCCAACTCGTCCACGCGGCCAGCACATTCTTGGCGGCTCAGGCACCTCAGGGCTGGTGACGTGGTTCGTGTGACCACCTGTCCCTCCGGCCACCTCCAGGAACCAAAGTGGGGAATGAGTGTAGGGGAAGGGCCAGAGAGGCAGTGCTCCGAGCACGGATGCATAGAAAGACGACCCCCGAGGCCAGACACCTGAGCCGCTAGGAACGGAATTTCCTGTGCCCCGGGTCATCTCCGCGTGGGAAGCCTGTCGCGGATCCTTTAAGGCTCCATCTCCCTGTCCTCCCCCGCCCAGGACAGGCTGGGACACCCGGGACCTGACATTTGGCGTCTCCCAACGTGGGAGCTAAAAATAACCACTGTGGGTTACTCCAGGCCATTGCTCTGCACCCACCCCGCGCGCCGGCTAGCGCTCGGTCGCGGGCCGCCCGAGTTCTCTCCCGGGCAAGTGTACCTGGCCCGTCCCCTCCCATCCTGTGGAAGTCGCTTCTTTAGCCCCGAACCTCGGCTGGTGGGCGGAGACTTCACATGAAGGGGAACAGGGCCTCCAGGTTTCCCAGGACCCTGTTCTCAAAACTTCGCGGCAGCAGGCTGGCGGAAACCCGAGGGGCGTGTCTCACCGGGCACGCTGAGGGGCGTGGCCTCGCTGGCCTACCCCACAGCCGGTGCCAAACTCTCAGCCCCAGGCTCAGGGAGGGGCGTGGCCTGCTGGGGTGTGCGGGCTCCTGGCCAATGGGTGCCGTGAAAGGCGTGGCCCTAGGGGCTGCGGGGGCTGCTATTCGGGTCTTTTCCCCCCAGCCAAGCTTCGCCAGATTCCCGGGAGCTGCTGTCTGGCTCCTGGGCTTGTGGCTGCGGATCTCGCCAGACTCGCACTCCTCACGAAGCTCCGGGACCCCCATCACCCCCGCGTCCTCCGCCCACCAGGCTGGGGTCGCAGACCGCCCAGTCGCCTCCCCCTCGTCTACTGCAGCTCCTGCGTCTCCAGTTCCTAAGACAAGATGCCGTCGGGCTTCCAACAGATCGGCTCTGAAGTAGGGTTTAGCATGAGGGGGCGGGACGGGGACAAGGGTCTCGCTTTTCTCGGGCTGGGGTCGCGATTGGGGTCAGCTAGGGGGCGGTCCTTGCGCAGGCGCAGGGGGTGGGGTGGGGGACTGGCTATTTATACCCGAGCGGGACAACCCGTGACTGTCAGATTCCAGTCACTCCAAGAGGAAGAATGAGTCTGGGGGATCATTGTGGGCAAGAACCACAGCTGGATTCTGCGCGTCCTGGGTTCGCCCTTTTCTATAGTTCGCGGCGCTTTGCGCCGGGATCGAGGACTTCCTGCCCTCAAGAAAGCAGATTCGGGCTAGTCTTGCCCTCCAGGAGCTGTCCGTCTGTCCCGGCTCTCCCGCCCGCAGTTTTTCGAAGACCGGAGATGCTCCGTAGGTCCACCCCAACCCCCACTCTTGGCAGTCCTCCAGGACGCTGAACTTTCCCTCGGCCCTACAGTTGGTGGAGGGGTAGAGGGGAGTGTCAGCCCTCCCTCCCCCAGCTCAGGTTTCCTTTTGGAGACAGTCTGTGCCGCCAGCGGTCAGCCACCAAGGCTACCGCCCCTCACACCACCTTCCCGCCCCCATCCCCTGCGCGAGGCTCGCTCAGGCAAAAGCCAGCATGGCCCCCTGCCCTTTGTCGCAGCTTGGAGGGGGAAGGGAGGAGGCCGGGGCGGAGACAGAGAAGGCCATAAGCCAGGAGGAATGACCGCGATGTCCTTTTTGGAATTGTCCTTCTTGAGCCTATTGGAGGCTTCCAGGAGCCCGCGGAGAGAACCCGCAGATGGAAGAGAAGAGGACAGAGACTGATGATGCTAGCACACTTGTTACTTTATAAAAGCAGCACTGTTGGGGCCACTCAACATTCAGTTTTGATTTTCACACTTTAACTTGACAAGGAACATCACTCTATCTCTTCAGTTCAAAGTGAGGAAGTGACTTACCTAAGGTTGCACAAATCTGAATGGGGGTCTCTTAATGCCAAGCCTGTCCCAAGGTTAGAGAGGAATTGTGAGACCCAGGTTCTCAAATGTTTCTCTGCTTGCTCGACTCAAACATCAGTTTCTCCTTCATGCCCTGGTACTCTTGGGTTCTTCCTGCTCTTGTTTACACTGAGATCTTCGATTGATTCCTAATATGGGTCCACTTTCCCTCATCCCACACGTTGGATGAAACCCAGCATCTTTAGACTCCTACTGGGCCTGGGCCCCTGGAGGAAGGAAAGATGGCACAGTTCCATGTGACATGTCTCCTCTCTGCTTCTGCCTGCCCAGGATGGGGAGCCCCCTCGGCAGCGAGTCACTGGGACCTTGGTCCTTGCCGTATTCTCCGCTGTTCTTGGCTCCCTGCAGTTTGGCTACAACATTGGGGTCATCAATGCCCCCCAGAAGGTGAGGGGCTACAGTTGGCAGAGTGGGGTGCCCAGACAAGGTGGGGGGGTGGGTAGTGAGCAGAGAGGGAAGAGTCTAGCAGCTAATCACTCCTTTGCTGTGCCCCTAGGTGATTGAACAGAGCTACAATGAGACCTGGCTGGGGAGACAGGGGCCTGAGGGACCCGGCTCCATCCCACCAGGCACACTCACCACCCTCTGGGCTCTCTCCGTGGCCATCTTCTCTGTGGGTGGCATGATCTCATCCTTCCTGATTGGCATCATCTCTCAGTGGCTGGGAAGGTATGGGGCTGGAGGGTGAGGGTGGAGGGACAGGAAGGGAGCCAGAGCATGGGTTCCTGGACTCTCACAGCCCCACTCTGTCTGCCAGGAAGAGGGCCATGCTGTTCAACAACGCCCTGGCAGTGCTGGGGGGCACCCTCATGGGCCTGGCCAAGGCAGCTGCCTCCTATGAGATGCTCATTCTTGGACGGTTCTTCATTGGCGCCTACTCAGGTACCCACGGGCACTGTGGCCCTGTGCAGGGCCTTGCTGTCCTTCACTAACCCTGGCCTTGGGGATGGGGGCGGGGGGCGGTGGGCAGCTGCCCTGAGAAGCTCTCTTCTTCCCTCTGCTCAGGGCTGACGTCGGGGCTGGTACCCATGTACGTGGGGGAGATTGCCCCTACTCACCTGCGGGGCGCCCTGGGGACACTCAATCAACTAGCCATCGTCACTGGCATCCTAATCGCCCAGGTGACTGGGCCTGGCCTCCTGGGAGGTTGGGCAGGGGGTTGGGGCTCTGGGTACAGGCTGAACATCCTGCCCTCCTTCCCTGCCTTC
>NW_011494821.1:194188-203769 GCF_000754665.1 Bison bison bison | reverse complement strand
ATGCTGGGCACAGCCACCTTATGGCCACTCCTCCTGGGCATCACCGTGCTGCCTGCCCTCCTGCAGATGGTCCTGCTGCCCCTCTGCCCGGAAAGCCCCCGCTACCTCTACATCATCCGGAACCTGGAGGGGCCCGCCAGAAAGAGTGAGCTCCCGTGCCATCCTGCGGGAACCTGTGCCTCTCCCAGGCCCTCTGCCTGCCCTCTCAGGCTTGACCCCCCTCACCTCCAGGTCTGAAGCGCCTGACGGGCTGGGCCGACGTGTCTGAGGTGTTGGCTGAGCTGAAGGAGGAGAAGCGGAAGCTGGAACGTGAGCGGCCCCTGTCCTTGCTCCAGCTCCTGGGCAGCCACACCCATCGGCAGCCCCTCGTCATCGCCATTGTGCTGCAGCTGAGCCAGCAGCTCTCAGGCATCAATGCGGTACGGGCATCAATGTGGTGTGGACGCAGCCACCTCCAAGAGGGGCAGGGTTAGGGAATAGCCCCAGAGGAATGAAGAAGGGAGCAAGCCCCTGCTTCGTTAAAATTCAGAGTCAGTCCAGCTTGGTGTGGCTTCAAGGGAGGAAGGAACATCCTTGTCATCACCTTTTCTTCTGGCCCACCTCTAGGTTTTCTATTATTCCACCAGCATCTTTGAGTCAGCGGGGGTAGAGAAACCAGCCTATGCCACCATTGGAGCTGGCATGGTCAACACAGTCTTCACCTTAGTCTCGGTAACTGCTGGCCTCTGGAAGGGTCCCACCGTTGGCTTCTGGACATAACTGGGTGTCCTAAAGGTCCAACCCTTGGTTGACCCCAACCACCCAATCCCTCCCACGTCCCAAGCCCTGAAGGCCCCTGGCAAGCCCTGACTCTCTCTGCAGGTGTTCTTGGTGGAACGGGCTGGGCGCCGGACCCTCCATCTCCTGGGCCTGGCAGGCATGTGTGGCTGCGCCATCTTGATGACTGTGGCTCTGCTTCTGCTGGTGAGGCCTGAGAAGAGGGAAGGGGACCAGCCTCCCAATCCTGGGGAACTGCCCCAGGGGGCTCTGTGGACAGCCAGGGTCATTCCTCAACATACATGCCTTTGACTTTGGGCCCAGGCCGTGTGCCAAGACCATGCCCCTGAGGGACCCAGGCTGCATGCACTTCCTCCTGCTCTAGAAGGACACTGTAGCATTAGCCTGGCAGCCAGTGGGGAGAGCCCCTGTCAAACCTCAAGAACAGTAATTCCTAAGAACCCAGCTCTAGAATCATGGGGGAATCGACATAAGATCCTGAATCAGCACAGGGTAGCCAGCTGAATGTCAAATGCTTGAAGGCATGTTCTAACCTAGGTGGCAGTCCCCTGCCTGTGAATGGCTGGTAGGGTCAATGCCAGTTTCCTGGGTGGAGGGCAAAGGAAGATCCTGAAAGACCTGACCTGAGTTGTCCACCCTCCCTACCCGGCCCCCAGGAGCGGGTTCCAGCCATGAGCTATGTCTCCATTGTGGCCATCTTTGGCTTCGTGGCCTTCTTTGAAATTGGCCCTGGCCCCATCCCCTGGTTCATCGTGGCCGAGCTCTTCAGCCAGGGACCCCGCCCAGCGGCCATGGCAGTGGCTGGGTTCTCCAACTGGACATGCAACTTCATCATCGGCATGGGTTTCCAGTATGTGGCGGTAGGTCCCCTGCCCCCGCCCCCATCTCCCACACCATCAGCCAGAGGAGGGCAACGCATCACTGGCCCAGATGCTTTCCACTCAGCATCCCCCCACCCCGCCTCGCCCATAGACTGCTGGTTGGGGGCTCACTTTAGTGGACCACATGGGTCCTGAAGACCGCCTGCTCCACCAGAATCAAAGCAAAGAAGGGAACTGAGCTAGATGGAAAACAACAGAGCTGTCTTCAAAGCCAACTACTGGCATAACTTACTTAGGAGTAAAATTACAAACTTCGTATTAATAGTGCAAATGGCTAGGAATCCACTGAGTGCAGTAACTCAGGATGGAAAGAGAGGGAAAAACCAGGAGAGATGGGGTTCATAAAATTCTCTTTTCACTAAATTCTCCTGGCAATTTCCATTGCCCACCAAGGAGCCACCTGCTTCGTGCAGTGTCCCAGTTCCCTGTGAGGATCTTTGGCCCCAAGCCAGTCCTTTAGTCCTGGCTTGCCCAAGGCCACCCGTTCCCTCCCCTCTGTCAACACCTCTTTCTCCACTTGTCCCAGGATGCTATGGGTCCCTACGTCTTTCTTCTATTCGCGGTCCTCCTGCTTGGCTTCTTCATCTTCACCTTCTTAAAAGTGCCTGAAACCCGTGGCAGGACGTTTGACCAGATCTCAGCCGTTTTCCACCGGACACCTTCTCTTCTGGAGCAGGAAGTGAAACCCAGCACAGAACTGGAGTACTTAGGGCCAGATGAGCATGACTGAGGGCCACAGAGGGGTGGGAGAGCCAGTTCTCTCCACTTGCCCAGAGACCCCCCTCCTTTTCTCTGCAGCACTTTAACCCTCTCTTCCCCATTACTTCCAGGGCAGAGAAAACCCCTGCAGCCTGGTGGGATTGGGAAGCTGGAGGGAACGGTGGTCTGAGCACCCCCTCATTCCCCTCGTGTGACCTCTTGGATTATTTGTGTTGTGGTTAGGCAGTGGCTGTGGGGGTGGGTCTCCCCTCCATCCCCTCCTTCTTCAGTAGCCATCCCCACCCCACCTCAGCTCCAGAATACTTGTGCCCTGGCTAGTGAAGGGGGTTTACAGGGAGGAGAGACTCTAGGACTGACTTTCCAGTGGGGGTGAACCAAAGCCGAGAGCAGGACAGAAGACAGATCCAGTTCCTGCCACCTTGGACTCCTCCCCCTCTGGCACTTCCTCGGAATTCTTGCCACAGACTCTGGGTGAAAGGGGAGGGGGTCCGTCTGTCCCCTCCAGGGCAAAGGACACACCCCCCTTCCCAAGATCTAATCTCACTTCTCACAGGGCAGGCTCAGTCCTCTTGCTCAGCCTTCCAGGGCGAGAGGAACATGCGTCCATCCATGGCGAGAGGAAGGGACAGTGGGCTCTCCTCTAGACTCAGGGTTCTGAGCTCCACCCCCGCTGCTCCCCAAGGCTGCCAGGTGGGGGCCCCAGCTCTTCCCTCCTCTCCCATCCTGGGAGGGTATTATACCCACAGGCTTTTGACCAACTAAGGGCAAGAGGGATTTGAAAGGCTGCCTGTAAACACTGGGCTGGGAGGAGCCTTCAGATATTTTTGTATATGTTTGAAAAAGCAGGGGCAGGGAGAAGAAACTGAAGGTCTGTTGTACTAAATGTATATATAGAGAGATCCGTATATAAAGTTACTGTATGAGATATGCATGCTGTTGTGTGGAGGCACTCCAAGACGGGCTGAGACCCAGACCACAGCCTCCCCACCCCCGCCTCTTCTCCATCCTGCCTCAGTTCCAGGCCACAGAATCCTCTGGACTGGACGCTGTCACTCATGCCTCCACTTAAGATCTGGAATCATTGCCTTTGTTAACAGTAGTAAAGCCTCAGTAAGTTGACGCTGCAGGTGCTAGACCCTGCTCTTGGCAGTTCAGGAATCACTCATTCTACCAGGGAGGCAACAGTCCCATTTCACAGATGGGAAAAGTCAGTGTCCCAGGGATGAAGGCACTTCTGCAGAGCTGCACAGCTAGAACCGTGGGAACAAGGATCCGAGAGTAGGCCCTGCCTACGAACCCCTCTCCCTCCTGCCACCCTCAACAGTGCATTACCAACAAGGCTCTGAACAGAAAAGAGGCAGAGACCAAGACAACAGGAAAGCCCGTTTTTGTTTTTACTGGAGGCTCAGGTGGCACATGACAGTTCATAAAATGGCTTCAGAGGTAGGGGGAGCAGGGAAACAAAAAATAAACTGGGGTGGGAAAGAAAAACAACCAGGAGGAGGGAAGAGCTGGCTGGTTCCTTCTCAGCCTGATTTAGGGGAGGGAGTTGATGCCTCTGAACAATAAGGATGGATCCCTTCCTTCAACCCTTGGTAAGGGAGAAAGGAAAAAAAAAAAAAACAAAAGGCTGTTGCTTTGGCCCTCCTGAGTCTCAAGGAATGGGGGGAAAAGCCGGTGTTTTGATGTCACAAATTATGGGAAAGAGGGGAGGGAGGTGTTGGGTAGAATACAGGTCAGTTGGAAAAACTGGCAGATACCTGAGAGGAAGAGAGATGGAAAAGTCACACCAGCAACTTACCACCACCCAGCCCCACCCCCACCTCTGAGTACCCAGCCCGGGGCCTGCCACTCACCAGACGGTGGCTCTGGGTGTCCTTTGAGTTGGAATCACTCCAGTATGGTGGTTGGGGGGTCCCCACTGTTGATGGGGGCTGAGGTCTAGAGAGAACAAGGTGGTCGGCTGAGACCCTCTTGTTCTTCAGGGCCCCCAGCTTCAACCTCTTGCACCTTTTCTCTTCCCGTTCCTCCCTCAATTCCCATCCACAGGCTGGTGCTGCGGCTCCAGCAGAGCCAAGGGAGTCTACAGGGGGCGATGTGGGCTCCAACACCTCTGCTGGGCTTTCCTGGTGGGTGGGTTGGGGGGTGGCTGCCAGGGATGGACCTGGTAGTCCTGGCTCTTGGGTGTCAGGCTGCCTTGAAGCCAGGATGAGTGGGGACAGGGCCAGGAGAAGTGGGGACAAAGAGAGTGGGAAGGAAAGGGAAAGGAAGACAGGAGTGGGGAAAGAAGGGACAGGGGAAAGTTGGCTCCAGGCTTTTCTTTCCTTCTCTGGACCCCCACACGGACAGTCCCAGGTCCTCACCTCTGGGGCTGTGGACTGCCTGGGTCCCGGGGGCTGCTGCCGTCTCCGCTGGAAGTAGGGGCGGTTTCGTGGACGCTGGGGCTCAGGTCGGGAGCCATCAGTGGGGCCTTGGCTGGGCTTGGTCTCTCCATCCCCACCTTCTGTGGTGGGTTGCTGGGGTGGCCTGGGGCGGAAAGGCCTGGGGCAAGAAGCGAGGACCCTGAAGGGACAGGAGCCCAGTGCAGACCACGTCCCTCCCTCCTAGGATCCCCCCAGCAGGGGCAGACTAGCCTGCCTTCCTTTCCCATCCCAGGGGTGCCTGCTAACCCTGGGCACCTGGGCAGTAATGGCTCAGTGGCCTGGCCCTCCTGACCTCTGGCTTCAGGCCCCTTCCCTTCCCATCCCTGGGTCCCCACACTGGCTGGTGAAGGGGAAGCCAGGGCCCAGGAATGGGAGTCTTACCTTCGGTACCTGGGCCGGAATCTGGGTGGGGGTATCCGCTCATCCCCCTGCTGCTGGTCTCCCTCCAACGGGGCTGTCTCTTTGGGTTCTACCCCGTCTGTGCCCTGGGGACATGCAAAGGCCGGGGGGGGGAGCCGGGTGGCACCAGCTGCTTTGGTGTCCACAGCTCTTCCCAGCCCACCTTCCACCCCACTTCCTCTGGGATCCAGCCTCATTAACTCCCGCTCCTTTTCCAGGATGTGGGCATCTGGTTCCCATGTTGTCAGTCCCCCTCACCTCTATAGGCTGCTGCTGGTTGGGGGGCCGAGGGCCTCGCACGAAGCGCCGTCGGTAGAAGAAGGGTGGTGGGCGCCGTCGTCTGGGCCGCTGCCCGGAGTCTTCGGCACGCTCCCCTTCGCTGCCTGGCTCTGTTCCACCCGATGGAGCCTCTGCCACCATGGGTGGCGGGGCAGCTGGGCGGGGCCGGGGGATGAATCGGCGGAACCTGCGTCGGTTGGGGGCATAGCGGCTGCCCTTCCCTGGCACTCCCCCAGGCCCAGTTACGTTAGCAGCTTCTGCGCCCTGGGGAGGAGGTGGGGAGGAGGTGGGGAGGAACTGGTGAGAACCAGCTCCCACAACAGATGCACAACCTCCCAGTCTGGCTTGAATCACTGTCTTCCATCCTTCCAGGTAACTGCCCCTTCTCCAGCTCCTCTAACTTCTGGTTCTTTCCACCTCCCCAGAGGAGCAGGGGCCAGTGGTGTTTGGACCCTTCTGGAAGGGGCCTCATCTGCAACTGGTCCTTTTGAAATAACTGCCACTGGACCCTCATGAGGCTTAGCCTGGAGGTGTGGTGGGGATGGAGAAAGAGGGCTGGCAGCAGGCGAGCATCTCCTGGAGGGCTGATTCTGAGAGGAGAACATGGGCACAGGTGCCCCATGGAGAACAGACATGGGCCTGTTGAACTGCAGAGAGAGCCCTGTGACGGGGGCACCTTCTTTAGGACACCCCTTGAAGCAGCCAGAGCCTTAAGGACGACAGTTCTGCTTGAGAACACGGTCCTAGTCCCACAGCCTGTGCTGCCCGGGCAGAGCCTGTGGGGGGAACCTCCAGGGCACCCTCCCCTGGTTTGGCGGGCTCTCCAACCACAGCCCCCGAACCTTCTCTCCTTCCACGACATCGAACTCCACGGTCTCCCCATCCCCAACGCTGCGCAGAAACTTCCTGGGGTTGTTTCTCTTAATAGCTGTCTGGTTAAGGAAAGGCCAGGAGAAAGGTGAGAATGGCCGGGATCTCTCGCACCCCTGTGGGGCCCACCACCCACTTCCATTGTTTTCAAAATTTTACTTGTGAGCTGGGGCTGGAGTGTGAAGCAAGGAGAAGGCAAAGTTCAGCAGGGGAAAAGCCACAGACTAGGGGCCTTGGAACAACTGTGTAGTTACCACGGTCCCCAGGACTCACTCCCTCTTCCCCTGACCCCTCAGGGATTTCCAGAAGGGAAGCAAGAAACATGAACTCAAAAGCCAAACAAAAAGCCGATAGTCTTAAGTTGCAAAGTGGGTAACACGTACTATGTTTCTTACCTCAGTCCCACTGAGCGCGCATTCCACCAAAGCAGTGGTTCTCAAACTGTGCCGGCATCACAATCACCTGGAGAGCTAGTTAAAACAGGCAGCTGGCCCCGCCCCCAAGCCTGACTGATTGGCTAGGTCTGGGGTGGGCCTGAGAATCCAGATGTCAGGAGATGCTGCTGGTGCGGGGACCACACTTTGAGAACCACTGCGCCCAAGTAGCGCTAGCCTGTGTCCTTTCCCTCGGACACCGCCTGTGATTCGTTCCTGGGATGTTCACAGGTCCCAGAAGGGAGTGAGCCGTGCCGTGCCCAGAGGGCAACAAGCACATTTCTTACAGAGACAACCCAAGTGGGGCCAATGTAGTTAGTACAGCACCTGTGGGATGGATAGGAAACTATTTCCTGGTGGGAGGTGAAAGCTGGAGAGCCAGGACTTGTGCTGCTAAGAGGACAGTGGCAAAGACCATCAGGGAGGGCGGGTTCCTCCCCTCACAAAGCCATCCCAGCTCTTACCTGGTGAACAAAAACATCCTCCTTGGTGTCATTCCTGCAGGACAGGATGGGGTGTTAGGTGATGATTTTGGTAAGGCACTCACCTCTGCTGAGGCCTCCCTAGCTGCCAATTCCCAAGACCTGTGGCCCCATCCTCTCTACCTTCCATTGCTGCTTGGGGTTAAACAGGGCCCAGAGAGTGAGACAAGAGCCAATAGGGCCCCCTGAAGCGGGTATGAAGAGCAGATCCCTAAAACCTCCATGAAAAACCTGGGCTTCATGAGGAAAGGGCTGCAGGGTCAGCAAAGGCACCTTGAAGGAGCTGGTTCAGCCTTTACCTGTGGAGCTCTCCACCCTCTCCACCCTCTACCCCAGGGCACCTTAGAACCTGGTAGTGCTGGGTGTCACTGTCCCCAGCCAACAACCCCTGCTCCCCAATCCACGGGTGGAGAATTCCTCTCAGTCTCCTTCCTTCTGCAGTCAAGGAGGGAGTGAGTAGGGACAGGAGCAGAGGTGCAGAACACCTTTGAGGAGGGGAAAATGTGTCAAGAACTGGCTCCAAACAGCCCACAAAACTTTATTCTCAGCCTGGAGGTGAACCCCAGGGTCAGGCCCCCTCTCAGCACACCAAGAGATCAAGGGTGAGAAAAGATATTAAATCATTCTCTGTCACTACCTTGCCCATCACCCTAGTTTACCCTAGCACCCCAGTAGGGGGGTGGGTGTGAAGAGGTATTCCCTCAGAACCTCCCAGGAGTCCTCAGTTTCCAGAATTAGAGAAGGACCCTTCCCTAGAACAAGTGTTCTGGCTTTAAAGCACTTGGATCTGCACAAAGGTCAGCCTGCTAAGAGGGAACTGAGGCCTCCCAGGAGGGCTGAGCTGGGCAGGGTGCCTGGACTGGGGAAGGGCCCACTGGGGGAGACCTGACTCCACTCAGAATCTGACACTGTGGGCCCTCCCAGTTTGGGGGTGCGGGGGTGCTGTAGAAGGAAAGCAGCAGCTTCAGGCTGGGCTGGTGCCTTCTTTCCCCAACCCCCACCAGACTCAGTCCCGTCAGATGGGGCATTCAATGAGCTAACAGCTCTCTAAGGGAGATGAGTTATGAGAGTGCTATGTGTGCTGCTCGAAACAGGAAATGAGTGAGGAGAGTGAGGATTCGCCGGAGGCACAGAGAGCAGGTACATTCTGCCCCAAAGGCGGCGGCAAACTAAACCAGAAGGTGACACACACCAGCTGCGAGGATCAGAGCCAGATTTGCCAACTTCCTAGATCATTAACCCTCCGCTGCCCTTGAAGATGTGGAGAAGGCTTCTTCATGCCCACATCTGTGCTGTGGTTAAAGACTTTCAATCAGCATCAGCTGGACATTGCAACCATGTGCCTTGGTAGGGGTAGAGATGAGGCTGGGAAGGTGTCCAGTCCCATAGATCAGTTTGGAAGACACCCATTCCACTCCCTCCCTGGGTTCCTCAGATACCTGTTGATGAATCCGTAACCATTCCGCACGTTGAACCATTTGACAGTGCCCAGGACTTGGATTGCTGCCAGGCAGAGATGCAGTGGGGGCAGTAAGATAGGGGGAAGAGATGGAGTTGGACTCAGTTTTGGGACACTCCAAAATCTAACCAACCTATTATCTATTAAGCTAAACTTCATGCCAACCAGGTTTTACCCAGTAGCTCCAAGGCATTCTTACCCAATTACACTAAATGCAACCGCCCCTACAGCGGGGCTCAGGGTTTCAAACCTCTTCCAATTCTAAGGCATGCTTCTCACATCCTACAAATTTAGGCCCTTAACCTAGAAGCGGGTACTTACTTGGTCCACGAAGTTCAGCCCTCAGGTCATAACTGGGGTCTCTCTAGCCCTCCTATTGTAAGGGTCACTAGTGCACTTGCGTCCCGGGCTCAGATATTTACCTAATACTAGCCCAAATCAACAAGATCAAGTCTCCCGCCCCGGGGGCGTGGTCAGACCCTAGCTGGACCGGCCAGCCACTCCGTCTCACCCAGGAAGACACTGCAGAATTTCCCACCAGGGAAACTCACTACGGTCCGCTGGTCCTTTGAGCCTCGAGCCGTACCGGCCTTCGGCTTTCCGGACCCCGCCGGGCTCCACGATGCCCCTCCCCCAGCCCGTCGACCCCCCCCCCCCGCCTCCCCCTTAGAGCCGCCCTGGCACGCGCCCCGCCCCTCACCCAGCACCGGCTTGTCCGCCTGACTCCGGGCCAGGGGCGCGGGGGTTCCCGAGGCCGCCGTCGCCGGGTTGCCAGGGGTGCGGGGGCCTGGCGCCGAGGGGGTCCCAACAGCTGGGCCCGAGGCCGTTCCGACCCCGCCGCTGCCCGCCCCGCCGCC
>NW_011494821.1:190886-193609 GCF_000754665.1 Bison bison bison | reverse complement strand
AATCAAACGGGCTGGTCGCGCCCCAACCGCCACCTGGCCTCTACGCGAAGGGCGGGGCGAGGGCGCAGCTCCAAGGTTGCCCCTGACAACCCGGGCGGGGGCCTGAGCCCGTAACCTTGGTCCTGGCTGTGGGCGGCACGGCTCACTTCCACGCTAGAGACCACCTTTGCCCGCACACTGCCGGGTGTGGTTGCTTTCTCCCAGCCTGCCCGACCGTCTCCCTAGAGGATGCCCTGTACCCTGGTCTGTGGGATCAGCCCGCGGGGCCAACCAGACTTTCCCAGGTGACGGTTGCTCTCAAGCCGAGCACTCTCACACTTGTTGGGTTGTTTTTGACGTATGATTTACATACAGCAAAATGCACAATTCTCTGAGTTTTGATAAACGCGTTCATCTATGCAATCAACACCCTCATCAAGATGTTTTTCCCTTGCTCTTGAACCCTTTCCGGGCAGGCCTAGACTCCTCACAAACCATCTTTTCCACCGGAGATCAGTTTCAAGATCCGCAGTACTGGGTGCTTTGGTCTCCGGCTGGGCCTCGCTCTCCATCTCCCTGCCCTTTCCCTGGCAGCTCCCTTTACCTTCTTTCTTTTATCCAACTAGCCAGACTCTTCAGACTCAAGCCGAAGTGACATAGATGTCTCTATAGGTGACTTCTTCAAGTACCATCTTATATATCACTCCTCACTATCACTTCATCCTTTACTTTTCTCATGACATTTTTGGAAATAGAAATTGCTTATTTACATTATTCCTGCCCCCTCCGAAACTCTAGACCAGTGAACTCCTTGGCAAGAACTGTGTAGTTATGTTTGACGCCTGGAACAGAGTCTGGCACAACATAGGCGCTCAATATTTCTTGAGCAGATAAATAGTCCCCATTCTACAGGTGGGGCTTCCCTCATAGCTCAGTTGGTAAAGAATCCGCCTGCAATGCAGGAGACTCCTTTTCGATTCCTAGGTCGGGAAGATCCCCTGAAGGGAAAGGCTCCCCACTCCGGTATTCTAGCCTGGAGAATTCCTTGAACTGTATAGTTCATGGGGGTCACAAAGAGTCGGACACAACTGAGAGACTTTCACTTTCATTCCACAGATGAGAAAAGGCCCGGTGCGAGGTTTGCCCCGGGTTTCTTGGGAGCCCTGGTGTCAGGCCTCGGAGCCACAATCTCCCACCCAGAAAGATGCGGCTCCAGAGGTCTCTCCCGCCGAGGCCAGTCTCCCGACCCCAGCAGGACGCGTATTTTTAGCCGGGACAGCAAGCCCTGGGGCACCACACGTGCAGCCATGCGCTGCCCGGCCCCACGTGTGCTTCCTCAGTCCCGGAATACCACCCCACCCCGCCCCCGCCAGGCAGGCGTCCGCTTTCCAGCTGCGGCCGCTGCTAATCCCGGTCCCGCCCCCCCCTCTGCCTGTCGCTTCGGTAGGCAGCGTGCCCTGGCTTCCTCTCTGTCCTTCCAACTGCTACCTAGCCCGCCCCACCGCTCCAGACCTCTCGTAGTTGAAGATGCTATTTGCCAGGGCGTCGGGTCCCGAAAAACAGACAAGATGCGAAAACAACTAAATCAAGTCCAGGATGTAAAGGATACAGAAATGACCACCCTCTTTTAGATTATTAAGGACCGACTTACCTGTGTCCTCCCTGGCTTCCCTGGTGGAGGTAGTGGTAAAGAACCTGCCAGCCAATGCAAGAGAAACAAGAGACGAGGGTTCAATACCTGAGTTGGGAAGATCTCCTGAAGAAGGGAATGTCAACCCATTCCAGTATTCTTGCCTAGAGAATTCCATGGACAGAGGAGCCTGGTGGACTACAGTCCACTTCAGTCTCAAAGACTGAAGCAACTTAGAATGCACTCCCCGAGCTCCAGAAACAGGAGAAGCAGAAGAGCAAGCCTAGGGGAGGCAAGCAAGGTAACTCACAGTGTGACCCAGGCAACAAAAGAAAAACCACAGAAACGTGGGGAAGGTACAGAGGGAGCTCAGGTGTGACTGGTTAACTAAGGTTAGATGGTGAGAGAGAGGAAGCTCACAGGAAGGGTGAGCCCTGTTGGTAGTAAAATTGAAAACGTCAGGAGACCAAGGGTGGGATGGTGCTACAGGAAAAAGACTTTTGGCAGACGAGGCATGAAACAATACGTAGACATGCAGCAGTTATAAACTCTCCTTCCCCTTGGATAAGAAGTAGCAGGTGCCACAGAGATTTGCAAATTACTATCCCTGTTCATGGAACAACAGACTGGTTCCAAATAGGAAAAGGAGTTCGTCAAGGCTGTATATTGTCACCCTGTTTATTTAACTTATATGCAGAGTACATCATGAGAAACGCTGGGCTGGAAGAAGCACAAGCTGGAATCAAGATTGCCGGGAGAAATCTCAATAACCTCGGATATGCAGATGGCACCACCCTTATGGCAGAAAGTGAAGAGGAACTAAAAAGCCTCTTGATGAAAGTGAAAGTGGAGAGTGAAAAAGTTGGCTTAAAGCTCAACATTCAGAAAACGAAGATCATGGCATCCGGTCCCACCACTTCATGGCAAATAGATGGGGAAACAGTGGAAACAGTGTCAGACTTTATTTTTCTGGGCTCCAAAATCACTGCAGATGGTGACTGCAGCCATAAAATTAAAAGACGCTTACTCCTTGGAAGGAAAGTTATGACCAACCTAGATAGCATATTCAAAAGCAGAGACATTACTTTGCCAACAAAGGTCCGTCTAGTCAAGG
>NW_011494821.1:187070-190786 GCF_000754665.1 Bison bison bison | reverse complement strand
TCCTTGGAAGGAAAGTTATGACCAACCTAGATAGCATATTCAAAAGCAGAGACATTACTTTGCCAACAAAGGTCCGTCTAGTCAAGGCTATGGTTTTTCCTGTGGTCATGTATGGATGTGAGAGTTGGACTGTGAAGAAGGCTGAGTGCCGAAGAATTGATGCTTTTGAACTGTGGTGTTGGAGAAGACTCTTGAGAGTCCCTTGGACTGCAAGGAGATCCAACCAGTCCATTCTGAAGGAGATCAGCCCTGGGATTTCTTTGGAAGGAATGATGTTAAGGCTGAAACTCCAGTACTTTGGCCACCTCATGTGAAGAGTTGACTCATTGGAAAAGACTCTGATGCTGGGAGGGATTGGGGGCAGGAGGAGAAGGGGACGCCAGAGGATGAGATGGCTGGATGGCGTCACTGACTCGATGGACGTGAGTCTCAGTGAACTCCGGGAGTTGGTGATGGACAGGGAGGCCTGGCATGCTGCGATTCATGGGGTCGCAAAGAGTCGGACACGACTGAGCGACTGATCTGATCTGATCTGATTCCTGTTCAGTTGAAGGGTTTGTGCATGTAGTTTTTCTGTTATTTCATTATTTTTAACTGCTGTAGTGAACAAGGGCTCCAGGTTTCCTCCTCTTTCTATCCCTCTCTTTCTGTCATTTTCTGCCCACCTGCAATCTGGCCAATCTTGTTCACTATTAATAAATAAATAAAAACCCCTGCCTGCTCAACTCTTGTTCTGCATCTCTCCATCAACTTAACAGCAAACTTCCTGAGAAACAAGTCTTTACTGTTTCTACTTCCCCATCCTTCTTTCATACCCCACCAACCCAAACCTGGTTTCTGTCCCCAGCACTCCACTGAAATGGCTTGGCAATGGTCCACAACCTCTTCCTGAGACATTCGGGACCTGGTTTGGGGTTCTCTTTCAACTCCAACCACAGAAGCGTTCCTGCCAAAGCTTCCACAGCCTAACCTTCCCCCCATGCCTTCATACCTGTCCTCCTGTGCCTTGTTCTCCACCAGCCTCAATCTTTCCTGGCCTGTCTTCTGCTCCCTGCCTTCTATAGGACATTTTATCTTTTCCCCTGATTTTGATGACTCTGCTACTGATGGTTCTTAAACCCTGTGTCTCCAGCCCTGAGTCCTTCCCACCTTCTTAGCAGACTCTGAGCCAGGCATCCTCTAGCCAATTGCACCTCAGGCTTCTGAAACCTAAGTCCTCATCCAGGTTCCTCTTTCCCCACTCCCATACTGGTTTATCCACAATCATTCCTTGGTAGCCATTCATTCTTTGTAGAACAGTTTCCCCTGGATGCCCAGGCTCAGCACAGCAAAGGTGAAGATTTATGGTACCAAATTGAAATATTTGAATGATTTACAAGATACCGTTGCCTCTGTCTGGCTCCTAGAACCAAACACTCAGCAACTTTCCCCTCTGACTTTCTCCATGCAGCGCAAAACAAGGTCTGCTGCTGCTTCTCTCTTCTAACACTTACTTGGCTTCTTATTTCTCAGACGCTACCAAGTGTTTCATACCTACAGCTCCTTCTCTCTTCCCCCTTTTGCTCTTTAGCTAGTGTTAGCTCTGCCCTCTCCTTTTCCAGGTTTTGCTAGCACCTTGCCAAATCCTTGACCTTTTCTCTACCCTCTCTCTACCTCCTGTCCTAGCTACTATATCTGATATTACTTCCTGCCTCCTTCTTGAAACCTCCTCCTTGTCTTGCTTTTTTTTTTTAAACCTAATTGCAGTAAGAGTTAATATCTATTGAGCATTTAGTATGTGTCACATGCTATGTTAAGCATGTTCAATGTCCTCATTCACTTACTCCTTACAACAGCCCTGGAAAGTGGATACTAGTATAATTATGCCCATTTTCCAGATAAGGAAACAGAGGTGTGGTGAAGTTAAGCAGTCAGCCTAAAATCACATAGTTGTGGAACAAGCCAAGCTGAGAATCCAGTGCAGAGTAGCCCACCTCTAGAGCCCAGCTTCTAAGCCGTCAACCTCCTTCAAACTGTGCTGGGACTCCATTTTCACATCTTCCCTAACAATCCCTTGGCCCCATTTTCCCTCTAGTCCTTTCCATATGTCAGACTTTTCCTTCAAAACAAATTTTTTTAATTTATTTTTTTTAATTGAACTATAGTTGAATTAGGGCTTTACAGGTAGCTCAGTGGTAAAGAATCCACCTGCCAAGCAAGAGACAAGGGTTCAATCCCTGGGTTGAAAAGATCCCTTGGAGAAGGAAATGGCAACCCACTCCAGTATCCTTGCCTGGAAAATCCCATGGACAGAGGAACCTGGTGGACTACAGTCCATAGGGTTGCAAAGCGTTGGACATGACTGAAGCAACTAATCAACAGCAACAACACAGTTGAATTACAATGTTGTGTTAATTACTACTGCCCAGCAAAATGACTCAGTTATACATATATACACATTATTTTTCATATTCTTTACCATTATGGTTTATCACAGAATATTGAATATGTGCTTTTACAGTAGGACTTTGTTGTTTATCCATTCTATATATTCCAGCCTTCAAACTAAATTTCTTAAAAGACTGTTTGTATTACCCAGGCACTGCTTCCTCCCTTGGAGGGGCGGGTTTACATGAGGAAAGATACTGACATCTGCCCAGTTACTTAGTTCAAGGGGTACTTTTTTGCCTTTGTATTTTCACCTCTGTCTGTGTGACAGATGTGACTGGAGACCATCCCTTTCTCAGACTTCTTCGTGGGCTCCTCAGTCTTTTATTTGCCCCTTCCTAAAGGCCAGAGTCCCCAGTTCTTCTGTCCTGGCTCTATAACCTTTGGAGAGCTTGTCCGCTCACACTGCTTCAGCGATGACCTGTTATGGGTAGAACTGTGTTCCCCTAGAAAATAGGTAGGAGCCCCAACCTCTCGTACCTGTGAATGTGACCTTATTTATAAATAAGGTCTTTGCAGATGAACCCAAATTAAGATGGGGTCTTGGGCTGCGCCCTAATCCAATATGACTGGTGTCCTTCTAAGAGGAAAGCACCATGTAAAGACAGACGTATAGGGACATTGCCGTGTGATGATGGAGCAGAAGCGGAAATGCAGCAGCTGCAAGTCAAGGAACCCCTGGAGCTACTAGAAGCTGAAAGAGGCCAGGAAGGATCCTCTTTTCAAGACTTGGAAGAGAGCGTGGCCTGGCCAGCATCTTGACTTCAGACTTCTGTCCTATGGAACTTTGAGAATATGTTTCTGTTGTTTTCAGCACCAAGTCTGTGACACTTTGTTACAGAAACCCTAGGAAACCAACAGACAACCCAAACACAGATGCCTCCTACCCAGACCACCCTCTTCCTCAGCTTCCACAATACTAAACCTATTCTCAAAGTTCCAGGGATTCCCTGTTTGAATTAACTTCACTGACATTTACTGAGTACCTTCCTCTGACCATGGGATGGGGAAGACAAGGGTGGGATCATCACAGTGCTCCTTAGCAACCCTGTGCATCTTCTATAAATAGTTCAGGTGGGACTAAAAATAGTTCTGGTGGTCCAGTGGTTCCGACTCCATGTTTTCACTGCTGAGGGCCTGGGTTCAATCCCTGGTGGGGGAACTAAGATCCCACAAGCTGCACAGATTGGCCAATAAATAACCAAAAATAGTTCCAGTGGTTTGCAATAAAATATGCATATTCATACTCGACCCCTGGTCAGGTAACTAGGATTCACGTGCCTTGAGGT
>NW_011494821.1:174698-186970 GCF_000754665.1 Bison bison bison | reverse complement strand
GTGCCTTGAGGTGTGGCAAAAAAAAAGTGCTGAGGAAATAGTGGTGAATTGGAAAGACTGATGCTGCAGCTAAAGCTCCAGTACTTTCGCCACCTGATGCAAAGAGCTGACTCATTGGAAAAGACCCTGATGCTGGGAAAGAATGAGGGCAGGAGGAGAAGGGAACGACAGAGGATGAGATGGTTGGATGGCATCACCAACTTGATGAACATGAGTTTGAGCAAACCCTGGGAGACAGTGAAGGACAGGGAAACCTGGCAGGCTGTAGTCCACGGGGTCAAAAAGAGTTGGATATGACTGAGCGACTGAACAACAAGATCCTCCCTGCCCTCACACAACTTACAGTCTAGTAAAGGAGGTAATGTC
The DNA here is from genome assembly GCF_000754665.1 of Bison bison bison. Classification (NCBI taxonomy): domain Eukaryota; kingdom Metazoa; phylum Chordata; class Mammalia; order Artiodactyla; family Bovidae; genus Bison; species Bison bison. Next base: position 186,604 of record NW_011494821.1, on the reverse strand, counting down.
AACAGAGATACATGATAATAACAGATATAATAAAAGCCATGAAGGAAATGCACAGACTGATGTGATGGAGGAGAGGAGGATTTAGGGGAATAATCTAGAATTAGGCTCTCAGGAAGACACTGCTAGGAGGTGTGTCGAAGTTTATGCTGTGACCTGAAGGATGAGAAGAAGGCAACCAAATGTTGGGATTAGGGAAGAGAGCTCCAGGCACATGAAAAAAATTAGTGCAAAGGCCCTGAGGCAGAAAAGACTGGAAGAAAATACGAACAAGAAGAATGACATAAGCAGGGCCAGACCAGCCAAAGCTTTGGAATCTGGATTTTATCCTAAGAATGATAGGAAGTCTTTGAAGGGTTTTAAAAGGGGAAGTGAGTGATATGGTCTGTTTTATTTTTTTAATAAGCATTTTTTGGGGAGGCTGCTCCTCCTGGCTTGTGGGATCTTAGTTACCTGACCAGGATTGAACCCATACCCTCAGCAGTTAAAGCATGGAGTCCTAACTACTGAAGACCACCAGGGAAATCCCCGATAAATGGTTTCTTTCAAAGCAGTTTTAGGGACTTCCCATGCAGGGGATGCAGAACTAAAAATTCCACATGCTTAGCAGTGTGACCAAAAATAAATAAATATGTAATTATATATACATATATTTGTGTGCTCAGTAGCTCAGTTATGTCTGACTCTATTCGACCCCTTGAACTATAGCCCGCCAGGCTCCTCTGCCCATGGGATTTTCAAGGCAAGAATACTGGAATGGTTGCCATTTCCTTCTCTGGGGGATCTTCCTGACCCAGGGATCTAACCCACATCTCCTGCATCATAAGGGGATTCTTTTACTACTGGGACATCAGGGAAGCCTATATATATAAACAATGTTAGGTTTACAGCAAAATTAAAGAGACAACACAGAGATTTCTCATATACCCTCTGTCCCCAGGCACATACAACCTCCCTTACTTGATTTATGTTTAAAAAATACCACTTGGCTGGTTGCTTTGGGGGAAAAAAATTGGAGGGAGGCAGAGGTGATATGGCGTGGATGAATGAGGATGGAGAGAAGTGACCAGTTTGAAGTATGTTTTGAAAATAGTGTCTGCAGGGTTTGGTGGTGGACTGGACGCGGGAGTGAGAGAAAAGGAATCCAGGAATCTAGGTTTTTAGCTTGAATGTCGGTGGATGATGATGCTATTTATTTCCATGAAAAACCCTGGAAGAGGAACATAGTCAGGAGTTTGGTTTGGAGCTTCTTTGAAACTTCCAAGAAGAGAGCTCAAGCAGGCATTTAGAGGGATGGGTCTGCGGCTCAGGAGAAAGTTGGGGCTGAAGTCAGGCATTTGGAGCCCTGCGCATGGATAGGAATTACAGGCACAGGTCAGGCTGAGCTCCCTATGAAGTAAGTGTTGAGCTCCCTAAACTCACAGGTGAGGAGCTGGTCTCAGAGAAGCTAAGTGACTGGACCAAAGTGGTGCTGAAAACAACTTCTATGTACCAGCGCCGAATCGAGTCTCAGAGACAGACAAGAGTTTTGGGTGAAATAGAAAAGAATTGCTTTATTGCTTTACCAGGCAAAGAGAGGCACACTAGACTCATGCCTCTCAAAATTGTGTATCCAGACCCCAGGAGGAATTAATGAAGAGTTTTTATGGCAGTGGTTCAAGGGTAAGATATGGGTGTGTGTGCACGCCTGGATTGCTTTAATCCTCTCTCAGGTGGTCTCTTAATCTTTTTTTTTCTTTTTGGTCTGGGATCTTAGTTCTCCAACCAGGGATTGAACCCACACCCCCCAGCAGTGGAAACATGGAGTATTAACCATTAGACCACCTGGAAGTCCTTGGTCTCCTAATCTTTTTTTTTTTAATGTGGACCACTTTTAAAGTGTTTGTTGAATTTGTTACAATACTGTTTCTGTTTTACGTGTTTGGGTTTTTTGGCTGCAAGGTATGTGGGATCTTAGCTTCCCAATCAGGGATAGAGCCTATGTCCCCTGCATTGGAAGGTAAATTCTTAACCACTGGACAACCAGGCAAGTTCCTAAATTAATTTTTATTGGAGTATAGTTACTTTACAATGTCATGTTAGTTTCTGCTTGTCGAGCAAAGTGAATCAGCTATACATACACATATATCCCATCTCTTTTGGATTTCCTTCCCATTCAGGTCACCACAGAGCACTGAGTAACATTCCCTGTGCTATATAGTAGGTTCTCGTTGTTGTTCAGTTGTTAAGTTGTGTCCGACTCTTTGAAACCCCATGTACTGCAGCACACCAGGCTTCCCTGTCCTACAGTATCTCCTGGAGTTTCCTCAAATTCATGTCTGTCGCCCCTTTTTCCTCCTGCCCTCATTCTTTCCCAGCATCAGGGTCTTTTCCAGTGAGTTAGCTCTTTGTTTCAGTTGGCCAAAGTACTAGAGCTTCAGCTTCAGCATCAGTCCTTCCAATGAATATTCAGGGTTGATTTCCTTTAGGATTGACTAGTTTGATCTTCTTGCTGCCCAAGGAACTCAAGAGTCTTCTCTAGCATCAATTCTTTGGTGCTCAGCCTTCTTTATGGTCCAACTCTCACAACCATATGTGACTACTGGAAAAACCATCGCTTTGACTGTACTGACCTTTGTTGGCAAAGTGGTGTTTCTGCTTTTTAATATGCTGTCTAGGTTTCTAACTTTCTTTCCAGGGAGCAAGCGTCTTTTAATTTCATGCCTGCGGTCACCATCTGCAGTGACTTCGGAGCCCAAGAAGATAAAATACGTAGTAGTGTATTTACGTCAATCCCAATCTCCCGATTCATTCCACCCCTCTTCCTCCCACCCCCCAACCTTGAGGTATTATTTTCTTGGGTCTAAATCCTTCAAGAAGGGCTCACACGCAGTCAATTTTGCTTTTTTCCCTCTCCTGAGCTCCCAGGCCCTCCCTCACCCTGTTGAAGATCAATCTTTCTCCAGTCTTTCTCCTTAGCTCCAGTGTCTCCCCACCAAAAGAACTGCCAGGCTTCCAGACTAGGTTTGTTCCCATCTTGGTACTCTCTCAGCCCCCATGTGCCCTGCCATCGGCAGCACTGCTCTGCTCTGCAGCTGCCTGGCTACTGCTTCACTCTGGCCACAAAGTGGGCCTCAGTTTCCACCTGGAGAGTGAATGACTGAGCAAATGAATGATCACAGCTAATGCTCTAGAATCATTTGTGATCATCTCACTGAGTTTCCTTCCTCTATGAGCTGGGTCCCTATTCCATCTCCAGCCTGATTCCCTACTCCCTTGGTCCAGTTTTTAAGAAACTTTCTGACTTCTCTCCCTAGCACCTGGGTTCTGCAAGACCTCTGGGAAAGAAGGGTGGGGAGAATTTCTGGGCTTTTCTTTCAGGCCCAGAACCACTCCAGTTTCATTCTTCTCCATCTCCACCCTCTTAGCTTCCAAAGAAGCAAGGTCAAAAATCACAAAATATCCCTTAGGCATCTTCTCAGAGTGCTCTTCTTATCTCATACCAACTGCCACTCATAAACCCATCAGTCACTGATACTGAACTGAGCCAAGGTTATGTATCTGTTAATCTCCTCCTCCAAACTATGGGGCAGGGACCACACTGCTAAACTCACTACCCTTGTATCAGGAGTATCTGGCACTTAATGCTCTCGTGAAGTCGTTCAGTCATGTCTGACTCTTTGCGACCCCATGGACTGTAGCCTACCATGCTCCTCCGTCCGTGGGATTCTCCAGGCAAGAATACTGGAGTGGGTTGCCATTTCCTTCTCCAGGAGATCTTCCCAACCCAGGGATCAAACCCGGGTCTCCCGCATTGTGGGCAGACACTTTACCATCTGAGCCACCAGGGAAGCTCATTAATGGACTCAGTAAATGTTAACTGAATGAATGGATGAGTGAGCAAATGCAGTCAAGGTTTCTGCTCTGATCCCAGCAGCTGAGTGCTACAAAAGTGGGTCCAAGGACCCCCCACCACACACCCTCACAGTAGCATTACCCATTTGCTCATCCTCAAGCTTCATTTGTCATTCCAGATGGTACTAGTGGTAAAGAATCCACCTGCCAATGTAGAAGACATAAGAGATGCAGTTGGATCCTGGGTTGGGAAGATTCCCTGGAAAAGGAAATGGCAACCTACTCCAATATTCTTGCCTGGAGAACCCCATGGACAGAGGAGCCTGGCAGGCTACAGTCCATGGGGTCACACAGAGTTGGACACAACTGAAGTGACTTAGCACACATCCAAAGCTTCATTTGGTGTGTATGACTTTCATGCAACCCTTGAAGGTAGAAGGGACAATAGTCCCTGCCAAGGTCCTCTGATAAGGATAAATTCTCACTGTGAAACATTTGTACCACAGAAAACCCCCACCACTCCCCCGCCAGTTCTGGCCTGGCTTTTCTTTGCATCTGGAAATTCCTTCCATCAGCCGACAATTTATCTTCACATGCAACACAGAATCTGTTCACTAGGACCTGAGATGTATTTTTTAAAGGGCATAAAACAAAGGATGATGGAATACATGATTCATAGCAGTTGCCTCTGGTGTTGGGTTTGGGGTTAGTTTTTTTCTTATTCTTTTCTATAGTTTCCAAAATTTTTTCCGCAATAGATTTGTATTTTTATAATAAAGGAAACTTAACAGTCTTTTTAACCATGTAAAACCATTCCTCTTGATACAACTGGAGACCTTTTCCTTCCAGGTAAAGGAAATGTGTTACAAGGCATAGCTGATTTTGGGACTTGCATGGTGCTCCAGTGGCTAAGACTTCGAATTCCCACTACAGGGGGCCTGGGTTTGATCCCTGGACAGGGAAATAGCTCCCATGTGCCACAATTAAAGACCAAAGATCTCATATGTCACAACTGAGACCCAGGGCAGCCAAATAGATAAATAAATATTGAAAAAAAAAAGGTTTGTCATCAACCCCAGTCCTACCCACCTTTCTAAGCCTAGCTTTGCTGTGAGACTAATGAGCGTGCACCATCTGGCTCTGAGCAAGAATTCTCCCCAAGAATCTTAGAATCCAAGAACCTTTAGTGGATTTCCCCATTCCTGTTTTACTACATTTATCCTTAGGAATGACTTGATTAATGCATTATGTCCTCCAAATACACAGATTGAAGACCTCTTTGACCAACCTTTTGACCTCATCTTCCTCATTCAACTATCCACCAAATTCCATCTATTAGATCTCCAAAAGGTCTCTGGTGCTCATCTTTTCCTCTCAGCCTCACCACCAATGCCTTGATCCAGACCTTTATTCTTGTCCGCTTGGGCTACTGCCAGAGGCCCTTCACTGGTCCCTTGCTTCCAGTCCAGCTCCATTGTTTCCCCTCAAACATAGTAACTTTAATTTTTCAGAGCAGTTATAAGGTTCACATCAAAACTGAGAGGCAGGTATAGAGATTTCACATATACACATGCATCGCCTCCCACATTATCAATATCTCCCATTAGAGAGGCACACTTGTCGTGATTGAAGAACCTACATTGATACATCATTATCACCAAGTCCATAATTTCCACTAGGTTCACTCTTGGTGTCATAAATTCTGTGAGTTTGGGTGAATTTATGATTGTATCTACCACAGTAGTATCATACAAAGTAGTTTCATTGCCCTAAAAATTCTGTGTGTACTGCCTTTTCATCTTGATCTTCTGTCACCCATGGCTGAGACGAGTTTCCTAGAGCACAGCGGCATCAGTGACTGGCACTGTCTCTCCAATACATACCAAAAAAGAGTGTGCTCTTTTGTACAGATGCAAGACTCCATGATCTTGTCCAGGTTTCCCTTCCCCATCTACCTTTCATTTACCATCTCTGCCCTCCATGCCCAACCACTGACACAACTCTCTCTCTTCACCCTGCATGTCTTCCTCCACACTCTTGCTCTCACTGTTCCCATTGTTTGGAATGCACTTTTCCTTTATTTCTACCTTTCCCCCAAATTCCACCCATTTTTCAAAGTCCAATTATTTAAACACTTCTTACCCCAGGAATTCCTAATCCAAACTCTCATTGCTTGTGATCTGAACTACATGACAACTTTCCAAGGGCCTTATTACCTCCAGTCTCTCACCCTTTCAACCCACCTCTTACACCGTTGCTGGACTATCTTGATCTAACACTATTTGAATACATCAGAGCTGCCTTCCCTATATTTTCCTTATGTGTGGTGTGCTGCTAAATGTTTAACAGCCAGCTCAGGGTAAAGGGACCCTGATTTGCAATATCTGCCAACTTCCATGGTATAAATACTTCTGTGGTGCCAACTTTAAGTTACTAATAAGATTTTATTGAACTCAAGAGTTAGTAGGAGATGTGCACAGTTGGTTCTCATATACCTATATAATAGTTTCCCTGCTGGCCCAGTGGTAAAGAATCCACCTGCCAGTGCGGGAGACATGGATTCAATCCTTGGATCAGGAAGATCCCCTGGAGAAGGAAACAGCAACCCACTCCAGTATTCTTGCTGGGAAAATTCCAGGGACGGAGGAGCCCGGTGGGCTACAGTCCATGGTGTTGCAAAAGAATTGGCCACGACTTGGTGACTAAAGACACATGCCTATATAATCAATCTTCACCACACCATTGGTTCCCATTTACAACTCTTCATTGACATTCTTTAAAATACTCTTTGTACTATACTTGCAGCTCTTCGTAAACCTAAAATTATTTCGAAATAGAACTTTAAAAAAGCCTACCAAAAATGTCTACCACAACAGATTTAGACTCATTCGACAAACTTCTTTCTCAGCAAAATGTGGGTACTCTCTAAACTGTTACCCTCTGAGAAAGGAATGAGGGAATAATGAATGCAATTAATTGCCAAGACATCCTCCAAAGCCAATGAAAGTCTATAGAAGGAATTCCTTTGCAGTCAAGTGGTTAGGACTCTGCCCTCTCACTGCCGAGGACCCTGGGTTCAATCCCTGGTAGGGAACTAAAATTCCACAAGCCATGTAGTGAGGCAAAAAAAAAAAAAAAGTCTATATAAGGGTAACTGGAGAGTTTTTCAAGAATATTTGAATTCTAAACTCGGTTAGTGGGTGTAATCATAAGACAGTGGGAAAGGAATGTGAATGTCATTAAGACAAGATAGAATCTGACCAACTGTATTTTGAATCAGTTCTCAAAATCAGTTCTTGTCTTCTGTGTGGACTGAAGACAATACTCAGTGTGCAAATCAGGAAAAAAAAAAAGGCCAGAAAGATTGTCTAATAATTTTCAGGGCAGTTTCAATCCTAGATTATTACTGTTCCAGGATTCTTTCCAAAGGTGAGACAGGTAGGCCTCTTCTACACTGAAGACAAAAGCACTATGGTCTTCGAGCTGTCATGAAGTAAATGCAGTTAATTCCTTTACTTTGATTTCAAGATTCCTTGACTAGGTTTTTTCTTTCCACTTATATTTTCTTACAGAGAGGATGAACAGATGGATCAGCCAACACAGATGTTCTGTTGTCCTTGACCAATTCAATTCATTTAGAAAGAAGTTGATATGCCGTTTCTTTGTCAATTTTTTGTGAGTCCACTTGGTTTCAGTCAGGTATACCTTCACTCAATGTTAAATTTACAATGTACCAAATATTTGCCAGGCACAGTTCTAGGAGCTGGGGGCACAATGGTAAACAAAATCAGCCAGACCCCTGTCCTTATATATGTTATATTCTAATGGAGAAGACCAGGCATTAATAAAGTAATCACACAAATAAATGGATTTGTGGGAACCAACAATCTGGGGTAAATGCTATAATGTTTGCTCTGTGAATATATAACACAGGAAGTTGGCTTAGTCTGGTAGGTCAGGAAAGTGCTCCCTAAAGAAGTGACTTGATTGGCAAAATAAAATTCTGGGGCTTACAAAGCAGAGGACTGTACCCTGGGCTGTGGTAATTCCATAGATGCAATGCCAGTGTGGTCTCCCAGATACAGATTGTCTCATCACTCTACAATACTGTGCAATATTCTGCCCTTCTCTTTCTCTGAGTGTGTATGTCTTAGCCTTCCATAAAAATTATTTGTGCCCCTTCTATTTTGAATGGGAATTCTTGAGAGCTGTCATCACTCAGCCCCCTTTAAAATCATGGAGCTTGTGACTTAGGTCATCTAGGACTCTTCACCAACGTCTCAGAGAAGTAAACCAATTAAGAACAAAGATGATATTACATTTTTTTTGGCCACCCTATGCAGCTTGTGGGAATCTTAGTTTCCTGACCAGGGATCAAACCTGAATAGCCAGGGAATTCCCAACAGTACATTTTTATTTTTAAAAAATAATTTTGTATATTTATTTCAAGTATTTATTTTTGGTGGTGTTGGGTCTTCATTGCTCCTGGGGCTTTCTCTAGTTGCAGTGAGCGGGGACTATTTTTTGCTGTGGTGTGTGGGCTTATTGCAGTATCCTCCCTTATGGTGGAGCACAGGCTCTAGAGCGGGGAGGCTTCAGTAATTGCAGCACACTGGCTCAGTAGTTGTGGTGCCCCGGCTTAGCTGTCCCACAGCATGTGGGATCTTCCTGGACCAGGGATCAAACCCATGTCTCCTATATTGGCAGGCATGTTCTTAACCACTAAGCCACCAGGGAAGCCCCTGAACAATACATTTTTAAAGTAACAGCTTTATCAAGATGTAATTCACATACCATACAATTTAATTATTTAAAATGTACAATTCAATTTTTTTCAATATCTGGAGGGCAAGGATCACTTCAATTTTAGAACGTTTTCATCACACCAAAAGACACCCTCTGCTCCTTTCCTTATAGTCATTAGTAATCTCTCTCCATGTCTTCATTTCCCCCTAGGCACCAGGCAACCACAGTCTATCAAATTTTGTCTCTATGGATTTGCCTATTCTGGACATTTCATGTAAACGGAATAATACATTACTGTATGTGGTCTTTTGTGACTTTTATTTAGCATATGTTTCATAGTTATGCCATGGTGTAGTGTGTACCCAGTACATCATTCCTTTTCTTTTTCCCTCTCTTTAAAAAAAAAATTATTTTATTTTTGATTACTCTGGGTCTTCGTTGTTGCACACAGGCTTTCTCTAGTTGTGGTGAGCAGGGGCTACTCTTCATGGTGGCCTGTGAGCTTCTCTTTGCATTGGCTGCTTCCTGTGGAGCACAGGCTCTAGGCAAGTGGACTTCAGTAGTTGCAGCAGGCAGGCTCAGTAGTTGAGGTGTACAGGCTTTATTTGCTCCTCAGTATGTGGAATCTTCCTGGACCAAGAACAAACCTGTGTCCCATGCATTCGCAAGTGGATTCTTATCCATTGTATTGCCATGGAAGTCCTTCATTCTTTTTTATTGTTGAATAATATTTCATTGTATGGACATACCATATTTTATTCATTCCTTCATCAGTTAATGGACTTTGAGTAGTTTCTACTTTTTGGCTATTATGAACATCTGTGTACAAGAGTTTTAAAACTGAGGTGAATTCACATTTTTAAATAAACAGCTCAGTGGTGTTCACTGCATTCAAATTCACGGGTTGTACAACCACCACCTCTATCTAATTCCAAAGCACTTCATCATTCTAAAACCCCATGACCATTAAGCAGTTACTGACCACCAGTCTGCTTTTTGTTTCTTTGAATTTACCTATTCTGCATATCTCACATCAGTGGAATCATATGTGATGCTTTTGTTTGGCTTCTTTTACTTGTTAACATCTTCAAAATTCATGTGGTTATAGCATACATTTATACTTCATTCTTTTGTGTGATTAATATTCTATTACATGTATGCACCACAGTTTGTTTATTCATTCATCTGTTGACGGATATTTGCGTTGTTTCCACCTTTTTACTACTACTGAATAGCGCTAAGTACTTTCCTGCAATGATTTGAGTACCTGTTCTTAATTTGGGGGTAATATACCTAGGAGTGGAATTCTTGGGTCATATGGACATCTTTGAGAAGAGCAGGAATTGGACTTTTAAACAATGCCTCCAGGAAATTTGTTTTTTTTCCCCAAAGGAAACGGCAGAAATTTCAGAAAATTGAGTGGGAGGATTTGGGGGTGATAGTACAATGTGCTACGTAAATGTATTAATTCAAGCTAGTGTTCGTAGTGGAGAAGGCAATGGCACCCCACTCCAGTACTCTTGCCTGGAAAATCGCATGGACAGAGGAGCCTGGTGGGCTGCAGTCCATGGGGTCGCTAAGAGACACGACTGAGCGACTTCACTTTCATGCATTGGAGAAGGAAATGGCAACTCACTCCAGTTGTTCTTGTCTGGAGAATCCCAGGGACGGGGGAGCCTGGTGGGCTGCCGTTTGTGGGGTCGCACAGAGTCGGACACGACTGAAGCGACGCAGCAGCAGCAGCAGTGTTCGTAGTGCACATCTACCGTGTCACATCTTAAATAAGAACCAGATTCAGGATTTTGGATTCCAAGCCCAGCTATTTAGTTGCTTGTCTTGTTCCACAATATTGTCCACCAGTCTACGGAAGCAAGCAAGGTAGCCACGAAGGTAGTGCTGAAAACCTAGAAACTAGAGGTAGACGACTACAAATTTTCGGGAAAAGCAGCAGCTTTCTTCCCTAGAACGAAGACCAGAGAAATTCATTGCGAGTTTCTGGTTTCATGGTCACCTCTTATGAAAGGGAACATCAGTGGAATTCGATATACCACACTTTATAGAGAATTCTTTTCTAAGGGTGTGTGCGTGCGTGTGAGAGTCGCTCAGTCGTGTCCGACTCTTTGCGACCCCATGGACTATAGCCTGCCAGGCTCCTCTGTCCATGGAATTCTCCAGGCAACAATACTGGAGTGGGTTACCATTTCTTTCTCCATTTTCTTAGGGTGCTCGTAGACAATTGTTTGGAGACCGCAAAGGACAGCTAAGGGAAAAGAGAAATGCCATGTAAATCTTATTCCAGGATTCAGGAGAATTGCCTCTATGGAAGCCAAAGGGACCAATACGGTCTAAGAATTTTAACAAGATGGTGGCTGGGACGGGGCCGCTCTATCTTTCCGGGTGAAACTCTATGGCAGAGTAGAGGCGCACAGTTTTAGAGAAGTGAAGCTGAGATGGGTGGTAACTCGACCACACTAGCGCGCGGGGAAGAGTGAAGCGGAAAGAGCTCTCTCGCGCATGTCTGGAACGGGGGAGTAGGGGGAGAGGGATGGGTTTTGCGACAAGGGGCCCACCCCACAGTACAAGTTTTCTGAAACGTGTGAGTCTTTCAAGTCCAGCTAAAGTCGAGGTGGGGCGTTTCCTAAGACGCATGCGTTCTAGACAAGACCAGCGATACAGTGGCGTGGTCTTTTCAACGCCTGGCGTACAGACGACGTCTGAGGTGGAAGGGGCGTTCAGCATTCCCAACACGCATGCGCCTTGAGGACGGGGCGTTTCCTTCAGAGGGTGTGGAGTGTAGGACTCTTTATCGCGCAGGCGCAAGGATTGTCCGGTAGGGCTGGTGGTCTAACACGGGGAGGGCAGAGGAGGTAGAAGGGATTAAAAAACCGGATGCGCCTGCGCGTTGCCTACTGGTGGGACGAACTTAGGATTTGTGAGGGGCGGGTTCACGTATGCGCGTCATTGGATGGGTAGGTGGGAGGGAGGGTGGAGAGCAGGGAGTATCTGTGCGCTTGCGCAGTGCGGGGGTGGAGGGCGGAGGAGATAGATAGCACGCTTGCGCGGCTGTCACAGGGCTGCTTGGTTGGTCAGTGGGGAGTCGGCGCCTGCGTACTAAGACCCGTGTGCAGCAGCGGCGGCGGCGGTAGAGGCGGCGGCGGCGGCGGCGGCGGCAGCGGCAGTGGGCTCGGAGGCAGCGGTTGGGCTCGCGGCGAGCGGACGGGGTCGAGTCAGTGCGTTCGCGCGAGGTGAGAGCGGGCAGCGCGCGCGTGCGCGGAACCTTGACTTGGGCCTGGGAGTGGAGATGGAACTGCGCGAGGGGCGGGGAGGGG
>NW_011494821.1:170724-174415 GCF_000754665.1 Bison bison bison | reverse complement strand
GGTGGGGGAGGGGGCTGTTCGGTGAGAGGGCATGGGGGGGGTTGGCGGCTGGCGGGGGCGGGGGAGGGGAGGCGGCGTGGCTCCGGCCTGGCGCGGCCTTTGAGGAGGGGGCAGGCTGCAGTACCGGAAATGCCCCCTACGGGAGGCTGTCCTCGGGGTCGGAGGCCGCATGGCCGAAGGTGGACGGGGGCCGCATGGCAGCGCGGGGACCCCTCCCCCCAGGTCCCGGCCACCGGAAGCCCCGGGCGGCCACATGGTGGGCGGGAGCCGGCAACCCACGGCGCGGAGAGAGCTGGTCTTCGCAGGCGCCTAAGGGAGCTTGGAATTTTGAGGAGTGGGAGAGGCCGGAGGCCCGGATCAGGATCACCTCGGAGAGCCCGCTGTGGGCATATGTTACGGCTCCCCCCACCTCATGGATCTTTGGAGCTTTCCCCCTAGCCCTCCTGTGAAGTGAGGCGGCCAGCCAGGTGTAAGTGGCGCTCGTCCGTGCTGGGAGGCCAGAGAAATGGGGAAACGGAGGGCGATTGGACGGGAGCCCAACTCTTCTCGGACGTGCCGACGGCGCCTTAAAGTCCCAGGCAGATGAGTTACCCGCTGTGATAGGTGCTCTTCACCTTGTCACTGTTCTGTCGTGGTGTCTGACCTGAGAGTGCCTGGTTTTAGGGTCTTTAACTCTGCTAGCCTAGTATAATTCATACTACTCACTACTACCAGCCTTTTGCTTTCATTTTATTGTCATTCACCACTCCCCACTCCCCCACTTTGTACTGACTGTACAGGCCGGGCCTGAAAAGCCGACAGGACTGATGCACCCTGGGAAAAGTGGGAGGGCCCTTGAGAGGCTGGGTTCCTGGGTTCCCTTTGGGAAACCAGAGGTGTTTGGCAGGGAGATCAGTTAGAAAACAACTTTGCTTTCTCCCTCTCGGCTGCATCTGCAAATGCATGTTGGAGAGGCGGGAATCCCCCAAAGCGGCCTTGTGGTTTCCTGTACCAATGACGGGCTCTTGTGTGGATAGAGTGGGGGGGGTGTAACAGAGACGGGTGGGGCTCCCAGTCCTCCGGTCTCCACCCCCTCCCCCCCTACATTAGCCCCGCCTTTTTGCTGGCTCATAGCTGCTCACCTAATTATAGCCCTGGTTATGTGTGGGGAACAGGGGTGGTTGGTTTCAGTGGCAAGTAACACCTGAGTCCTCCCTCGACCAAGAATTAGGCCTTTGCCCATATCAGAGATTTGGGATCCTAAATTCCTGGAGCTTTTGGTATTTCAAGCCACTCTTTTAGCTTTCATATGGGGTGGGGATCCAGCTTATCTCCACTGCCATACACACCAGTTCTTCGTATTTTTGATCTAATCAGCATTTAGTCTAGAAGCTATTTTACGTGGGTAAAGGGATAAAGTGCTGGGGGAAAAAATGAAGCAATGTTTCTAGAGTGGAGTGGGATGGATTGGAGACCGTATTAATTCTTTCCTCACTGACCCTAGTTCTCTTCTTGACTCTAGTTGGAATCGTAGCCTCTTAAAATGGCAGATGATTTGGACTTCGAGACAGGAGATGCAGGGGCCTCAGCCACCTTCCCGATGCAGTGCTCAGCATTACGTAAGAATGGCTTCGTGGTGCTCAAAGGCCGGCCATGTAAGATTGTGGAGATGTCAACTTCTAAGACCGGCAAGCACGGCCATGCCAAGGTTAGAATTTCATTTCTGTACCTTGCTTTCCCCACCTGCTGTCGTCAGTGCTAGCTCTCTCTCTTATTTAGCTCTTGTATTACTTATTACCATCTGGCTCCTGGTGGTCAGTACTCAGCCTTGGACACCTTTTTCAACTATTGCACCAGCCTTCAGCTTCCTCCTCGGTTACCCTCCTGTGCCCCAACATCCTTGGAGCCCCTTCCTTTCTCCATTTTTGTGTGTCTCCAATTTTTCTTCGTGGTCCTCTATGCTCTGGCTGTTCAGTTGCTCTGTTCTTTTTCCTGGCCTTTGCTTTTTGTATGTGTCTCTCTTGAGTCTTTGTAGGTGCTCTTGTTTCCGTTAGTTTGTCCATGTTTTCTCCAGTCCTAACATAAAATGCACCCCTCCCCTGGCAGGGCACCAGTGCACATCTCTGCACCTCTGTACATCACTGCTCCACTCTCCAGGTCCAGCTTTCCCATCACATCTCTGATGCAAGGTCAGAGTGCCTCTACCTGCCCCCTCTTCTTGGAGCCTGCTTGCTTACTTGGTCAGCATTTTCCTTACAGCTTTCCTTGTAACTTCAGACTCCCCACCTCCCCCCCACCCAAAACTTCAACCTGATTCATCTTTGAATTTCCTCTGCTTTTGTTCCTTAATCATTTTTTCTGTTTTCTATTGACTTGGCATTTGTCATGGGTTACCTCCAAATGTCTAGATCATTCTTTCTGGTTTCCTTATTTCCTATATGTGTAATTCTGCTCTCTCCCAACTCCTTTTTATTTTCAGCTCTTATTCCTTCCTGTTTTTGAACTCTTTTCTTCCTACCTTCCAAGTTCTCGGCCTTTTATGCTGATGTCAATAAAAGGTCTTGTAAACTTTTACCTAGGTTCCTCCTACTCCCCTAGAATCTTGGTCTGTTAACGTTTTGATAGCTTGAGGTAACTGACTGCTCCAAGGCTGCCCTACAACCTCACCTGTGTGGTCAGCTGCAATTTCAGTGGTGGTCTTTTGGCCTCAGGCTCTTTTTAGAGCCCTTTAGTGAGCCTTTTAGTGTTTTCCTTTTTGAGTTGATTGGTTCAATTCCAACTCTTCTTTGTCCTGACAACCTAGTGTGACTTCCCCCCACCCAGCCAGGGATCTCCTCCATCCTAGAGTATAATTAGATTTCTCTTTGATGTGATGTAGGTCCATCTGGTTGGTATTGACATCTTCACTGGGAAGAAATACGAAGATATCTGCCCGTCAACTCATAATATGGATGTCCCCAACATCAAAAGGAACGATTTTCAGGTATGTAGGTGACATGATTGTAGGTGGGTTAGTAGTAGCAGTTGGCAGGGGTGGGGGCAGGCAGTAGAAGTTGATACTGACCAAAGACCTTGTGCTGAGAGAAGGGAGATGGGCAAGAGAGGGTATTCGGTGTTAGCTGTTTGCCACCCTAGTTTGCCCATCACACCCTTCATCCTCAGGCTACTTGGGCCTATCTTCAGCTTTCTTCTCTGTCTGCCCCTAGCTGATTGGCATCCAGGATGGATACCTATCACTCCTCCAAGACAGCGGGGAGGTGCGAGAGGACCTCCGTCTGCCTGAGGGAGACCTTGGCAAGGAGATTGAGCAGAAATACGACTGTGGAGAAGAGATTCTGGTATGGTGCTCCCAAGTTTGTACCCAGCTTTGTTCTTTGTGCTTCTTCCCCTGCTTTGCACTCACACATGACTCCCCTTCCCTGTGCTTTCCCAGATCACGGTGCTGTCCGCCATGACAGAGGAGGCGGCTGTTGCAATCAAGGCCATGGCAAAATAACTGGCTCCCAGGTGAGTGTGACTCCCCCCTTTCACATACTTTATCTCCATCAAAGAGCTAGATTAGCCTTAATGGCTTATTTTCTGCCTCCTAGCATGGTCCTGCCCCCTCACCCTTTTCCCCTGTGAAGGTTTACCCTGTCTTACCTGCTTTCTCTCTCTTACCCAGGGTGGCTGTGGTGGCAGCAGTGATCCTCCAGCCTGCAGAGGCCCCCCC
>NW_011494821.1:167523-170624 GCF_000754665.1 Bison bison bison | reverse complement strand
TTTCCCCTACCCCTTCAATCTGTCGGGGAGCCCCTGCCCTTCACCCTGCTCCCTTGGCCAGGAGTGAGTGCACCATGGCCTTGGTGAAGCTGCCCTCCTCTTCTCCCCTCGCACTACAACCCTGGTGGGGGAGACGGGGTGGGTGCTGCTTGTGGTTTAGGTTTTTTTTTTTTTTTTTTTTAATTCAATCTGGAATCAGAAAGCTGTGGATTCTGGCAAATGGTCCTTGTGCCCTTCCCCAATTCTTACCTAATCTGACCCCTTATTTCCTCCATAGTCCTCTATCCCAAGCACCACCCCCACAGACTGGGGACCAGCCCCCTCCCCTGCCTATGTCTCTCCCCATCTAAAGATGGGGAGGGAAGAGGAGGAGAGGGGAGGGGACATGCCCCCTCCTCAGGCATCTGGGAGGGCCCTGCTCCCATGGGCTTCATCCTTTCCTGCGGGCTCTCTCCCCGACACATTTGTTAAAATCAAACCTGAATAAAACTACAAGTTTAATATGAAGTCCCCAACTCAGCTGCTTTTTCTAATTAAATGGGTATTTATTTGGAAATCTGAAGAGTACAGGTTGAATGAACTCTGCTGCTGAGTTCATTACAACCAACCCTGCTGTCAACTCTGTGATTCCTGCCAGCCACTGCCCACCCTCTAAACAGTCCAGTGGGAGGCAACACAGACAGCAGCCAGGGGCAGTGGCAGGTAGATTTTATTGGCCTGGTACTGGGACACGGGGGATCCTCCCCAAGGGCAGAGGTTGGGGCCAAGGCTGAAGATAAATTTGATGGTCACTTGTGGTAGAATCGTGGGTTCTGGCTGTGCTGGATGAAGGGGAGCCGAGGGCCAGGCTGGCTGGTGGTTGCAAAGCCCGACTGGCAGCAGTGATGAAAGGAGGGCTTTGTCAGTGTGCACACCCTCCTGTCTACTCCACACCAGAGAGCCACCCCAGGGAGGGGAAGGGAAAACAGGGTGGGGGTCGTCTATCCCACCCAATGCTGTTTCCCTGCAATGCAGGGATTCTGAGGGGCTTGATCACCACCCTTACCTTTCCTGCTGGTTGCATCTGCACAGGGAGCTGGGGTGAGGCCAGGAGTCCAGGGGCGGGATGCAGAGCTTGGGGATGCATGGGACGCAGGGAGGACTGCAGAGAACAGTGTCAGCAACTGAGGCAGCCTCAGGCTCCCCTTAGCATAGGCAGCCCTTGACTTTTCAAGGCTCTACTCACTGAGTCAGAGAAGCCAGTCTGCTGGTTAGCATGTTCCATCTGCTTTTGTAAGGACAGGGCACCACCAGGCTGGAGAAACCCTAGGTGGGGAAGGAGGAGTGTGAAGTGAGTAGAGAATGGGGAAAGGAGAAAGGCAGGACGCATGGAACTGGGCCCCAGCACGGGGTGTTCCCATCACCTGTCTGGGTGGGCTGAAAGTGGCTGTGCACGGCGTAGGGCTGTGGCTGTGGCTGAGACAGGTACTGCACTGCAGGAAACGCGGAAGGTGCTGAGGAAGGCAGGAGACCATTAGAACCTCCTTGTAGCCTGTTCAACACTCCTCGCTTTGGGTCTTGAAAATTCCTCTTCCCACCTCACCTCTGAGCTGCTGACTAGGACTGTAGGCAGGCTGCGTGGGTCCATAGTGAGGTGGGGGTTGAGCAGTCCCATAGGCACCACCTGGGCTACCTTGGAATTGCCCATGTTCCGGGGTCCCTGCGAAAGCAGCTGCTGAGCCGACGTAGTGCCGGGTCTAAGAAGGAAGGATGAGAACTCACTGCCTGTAAACTCCATGAAGCAGAAATTCAAGTGACTGCACCCCCATTCCCCCTATTCAGGATGTAGACACACTCAAAACTTGAGTGCTGGCTGGTGAAGATGCTAGGGTCTGGGTGGAAGTAGGAAAAAAAAAGCCTAGACACCCAATTTTCCTGCTCTTACCGTAAGCACCTGGGGTCCAAACATCTGTTTGGCTCTGTCAGCTGCCATGAGGGTGCCTGGGCGATTGTGTCCTCCAGGGCTCCCTAGAAAGGGAGAGGGGTGCTTCATGATGTTGCAACTCCCAGGAGGGCCCATTCTGACCAGTAGTTTCTTAACCCTCACCCTGCATGCTAAGGAGGTGAGTTCCGGTGTGAACTGTCAGGCCTTGCTGGTATGCTGCTGATGTCAGAGTGGTCAGGTCACTGGAGCGAAAGGAAAGCAGGTCAAAGACAAGTCTGTCGTGTCCCCACCCCCACACACTCCCCTTCCCATATGCCATTAAACACTGATCTTTTGTTACCTGATCCCTGTTACACTTTGGCCTCGATTTTATTTTTAGCTCTTTAATCTCACCTCTGCTCTTTTCGCCTCCGTTTTTCTTCCTCATGTAAAACTTTCTTGAGCTGCAGGAAAAGCTGATGCTTCTCTTCCTGTAGAGCTAAAAGCTTCTCCTGCAACTTCAAGATCTGGGGAGGGGGAGAGAAGATGAAAGGAGAGCCAAGAGACGAAAGAAGGGAGAGATGGTGGAACTGCTTACTTGTTCCTTGGTCTCCTCTAGTGACATTCTTTCTTCCATCTCCTTTTTCTTCCTTCTCTCTTGCTCTTCCTTCATCTTCTGTTCCATCATCTTGTCCACTTCTTCCTCCTCTGGAATAAGAGGCAGAATGGGCAAGCAGGGTGTTAAAATATTAGAACATTAAGAACTGAAGACCAGCAAAAACTGGTTATTCCAGTGCTCTGGAACAGGCTTCATGACTGTTGGGGGCTGGAACGGGGAGGTTTATTAGGTGCTCTCCAAGGTCCTTCCCAGCTCCAGGCGTGGGCTGTTTAATTCCCACCACCATCACCACGGGGCTAGCTGTCCCTCTGGCTTCGTCCGCCATGCACTGGTCTGCTCATGGGTGGGGGTCACCGTGGACCGCGGTGCGCCCGAACCGTGCGTCCTCCCGTTTTGGGCCCGGCTCACCCTGCCGCTTGCGCTCTCGCTCCATCATGATGTGTCGGTGCAACGCCCTGGCCATGGCGTTGGACAGCTTCGGACGCTCCAGAAGCGCAGGCATGGTGCTGCTGGGGACGCTCGGGCCGTGAGCGCCCGGCTCTGTCGCTGGCTGCCAGACCTCCGGCCGGGCCTGCGGGG
>NW_011494821.1:166512-167206 GCF_000754665.1 Bison bison bison | reverse complement strand
GCTCGCTGGTTGGGCGGAGCGGCGCAGACGGAAGTGCCGGTGACGGGTGCCCGTGGCGTCCAAACCCCCCCTATATGCCCCACGAGACTCCCCAACCCGGCCTGCCCAGCGGGCGGAGCCCCTGAAGTTGGCGGGGCCGGGGCTCCTCCTGCGGGCGAGAGGCACGCGAAAGAGGGGCCGAGGCGGCTGCTCTTCGACTGCGTTTATTGGCTCCTTAGAAATCAGAGTCAGTAACAACTGTACAGAGGCCCGAGCCCCGGCCCCCGCCTTCCCCACTCCCGCCCGGGCCGGAACAGCAGCTTCGTTGGGGCACGGGGAGACGCCTCTGGGATTCACAGTAACCAGGGAACAGAAACGGAAATAAATTAAGTGTATGGGGGAGGAGTCGCGGGGAGTCATGCTCCCCAGATCAGTGCATGGAGAGGGTTTCCCGGGGTCTGCGGCCAGGCTCCCCGCTGCGCCCTCACCTCGGAGGGAGGGACGTCCCCTTCCAGACGGGGCACGGAGCCAAGCTCCGCTTCCCAGCTAGTCTGAGAGCCTGCCCACACGCTCCTGTGCATCTGCCAGGCTGAGCACCATGCATGTCGCGGGGCGCTGGAATGACCTGGAGGCAGTCATCATTCCGAGTCCACGGGCCGAGGCCCAACTGTGCTTGTAGTGGTGCGGCCTCGCCCCTCACTCCACCCGTACCAGC
>NW_011494821.1:162589-166412 GCF_000754665.1 Bison bison bison | reverse complement strand
CCAGCAGGGCATAGAGGAGCGTGGCCCCTTTCTCCTTGGTCACCCACTCAAGTTCGGCTGGGCTGAAGTGAGGATCGGGAGGCTCTCTGAGGGCCGCAGAAGGGGGTCCCGGGGTGTAGGAGCCAGGGCGCACACACACCTGGAACGCCACCTGGGCCTGGTGTGTCCGCTGGGATTTCGGGTCCCGGAATCTGTCACGTAACAAGCAGAAATAGGGCAGTGAGGCCTCTGGCCCCAGTACCTCTGCCCCTTGGCACCTGCAACCACCTCAATTAGCAACAGGCCCTGCTATTCCTGGGAGTCACTCCTTCCTTATAGGGGCTTGGCTGCAGCCTCATCTCTACCTGAAATGGTATTCCTCCCAATGCCTGCTTGACTGACTCCATCCTGCCCAAGTCTTTGCTCAGATTCACCTTCTTAGTGATATCTACCTGGACTACCCTATCTTGTGTGCTCCAACCACACTCCTGATCCACTTCACTCTGCTCTACTTTTCGCTTCCATAGTACTTACTTGTCACCTTTAAAAATACTAAATAACTGGATAAACATTCTAGAGCAAGAGAGGACATAAGTTCCACGTGACCAGGGTTCCCTTCTTTGTTCTTTGTGATAGAACAAAATAAATGGCACTTGTACAAAGACTGTGAATGAAGGGCTGGCTGGAGACTGAGGCACTAGGGAGACAAGGTGGACAGGAGGGAATCATGGAGACCCATGTGGCCCTGGGGCCCCTCCCGTGTACTCACTGCACTTTGGATGCCAGGGTCTCAGCCCCAGCATATTGGAGGGAGGGGGAAAGCAGCACTGGAGGGGGCTGCTCCTCCCGGGGAGGCGCACAGTTCTCTCCAGGCTCCTCAAACCCTGTCCCAGGCTCTCCTTTCAAGGGCCGGCAGCTCAGGATGGAAGCAGTGCCTGCGAGGGAGAAGAGCTGGGTCAGGGTGGCCCTCCTACCACCCACAGGCCCACCTGCCCTGCGTCCGCTGGCGCTACGTACCTGCCCCCAGCTCCCCTCGGTCCAGCACCCTCCGGACAGCCGCCACATTGCTTCCATGGTAGGCCATGTGCCACTTCTTGGTTAGTGTCCCAGCCTCCAGGCGGGGGTTCACCCTAGCAGGTGGACAGACAGGACAAAGGTTACTGGCTCCCCAAGGTCATTCCCCAGACAAGAAGTTTTGTTTTCTACACACCCTCTCAGGACCTTTTCTCAGGGTGGGTAAAGGATAGTGCGGGAGGCGCATAATCCTTCCTTCTACATACCTGAGGTTGAACCTGCACCAACCAAAGGGCAGAGCATATTCACGGGGGGGCTCCCCTCGGCGCCTGTGGGCCTCATCTCCTCGAAGTTTTCGGCAAGACTCACAGTAGCACAGGCTACGCTTCGGCGGAGGCATGAAATAGTCCTCTGTGGAGAGTGAGCAGCAGACTTTGTGGCATGGCCCCCACCCTGGGGCTCAGCCACAGCCCAGAGCTGGGCCGGGAATAAGGGAGGTTCTGGGGGACTGGGGACTCACCAGGAAGCAGCAGCAGTTCCTGGAAACGGGAGCAAAGGGCGTGATACTCGCAGCTTTTGAGGGGGCTAGTGGTGGGCGGTGGGCCCCAGCACACACTCTCCTTGATACCTGAGGGAGCAGAGTGGGCCCATGTCACAGGGGCTGGAGCCAGAAGTACAAAGTCAGGGTGAGGTGGGCCCTGGCCCCTTGGGCTGGCTCACCATCCACCATGTCAGCTTTCTCCATGTCCCCTTGGGTTCCAGCACTTTTCCCACTGGCAGCCCCTGGTTCAGGGCTCACGATTGTCACCTGCAGAGAAGAGGGGTGGTCAGTCAGGGTGTGACCAGCCCCCAGGGCCTGCTGATCCCTTCCATGAACTACTGGCTTCCCCTTTCCTGGGACCGCCCAGCCTCCCAGGTACCACTCCTCTCCTCCCACGGCCACTCACCTGCTCACACTGCCCATAGAGGTCCACGAGCGCATGGCATGGCTGGGGGACATCTGGCACAGCCACCCCCTGGTCCATCCCGTTGATATGGAGGTGCAGCCCCCCAGAGCTGTCCAGCCGCAGTCCCAGGATGGTGCCTTCTGGACATGTGTCCAGATTCGGCCCAAATTTCTCACAGATCTAGGAGGAAAGATCTATTGTCTTCAGGGAGATCAAACTCCCCACTGGCAGCAGCCACCGCCGCCCTTCACTAAGCTTTGCAAGTCCCTGGGTTTTGCCTCTACCCTCGCCCACTGCTTCAGTTACCTAAAGTCCACCTTCCCTTTCCCCCTTGTGACATTCTCAATGGCAGGGATGTCAGAGGAGGCAGTGAGCCTGAGACTGTCCAGGTAATGGCACTCACAGCTCTGCCCACCTGCTACAGGGCCACTATACACCTGTGCTCCTACCTCCAGGGCTCGGGGCCCCTCTTCTCCCTCAGCCAGCCACTCCCTCTGAGAGGCAGCGCCCTCTCCCTGCTCCCCACCCACCTTGAGGCCATTGTGGAAGACCCCTCGGCCCCGCAACAGCCAGGCTGCCCGTTTGAGGGCACAGGCAGAAGCAGGGAAGTTGAGCCTCTCCGGTGGGCAGGTGATGACTCCCAGGACAAGGGAAGATGTCCACTGCCGGTTCAGGAAGTCTATCCGCACCTGGGGAGAAGGCAACTGCTTCACAATCATAGCCTCCTGCGAAGAGGTCCCCCACCCAGCAGGACCGGGCTCCTCACCCCTGCCAGGGAGAGAAGACGGCACCCCAGAGTGCAGCCTGGGATGCAGCCCGTTCTGATACCTGGAGGGACCCGAAATGGCCAATTTGTTTGTGTCCTTCCCTGTTTCAGCCTTGGTCTTGCTATAAAGGATTCTTGTCCCTGGGGATTTCCTTCACCTGCCTAACTGACATCTTCGCAGCATAATGCCCCCTCCCCTGGAAAGCATGCCCCATTCCCACATACAGGATCAGGAGCCTTCCTGGCCTCCCCAAGCCCCTCCACACTGTTTCCCTCATCACAGCCCTCAGGTGGGTACTTCCTGGAAACTGATCTACAACTCCCACCACAGGATATGAGCAAACACCCAGAAAGCTAAGGGGCATGCATGCCTTCCACTTCACCCTCCACTTGGGGAAAAAAAGCCTTTCTACAGGAGAGTTGGCCCTGGGTCACCTGGAGCAAGAGGAGCTGGGGATAAGGAGGTGTAGCTCACCTGGACCAGCAGCTGGGGCACCAGGGGCTGGTTGATGACAACTATGCCCTGGTTGTAGCTGGCCACTCGTGTGGCTGTACGGTTCCCATTGGACAAGAGAATATTCTTCCCATGGTTCTCCAGGAACTCAAGGGCTGTGGGCATAATGGCCACTTGGTTCTGGCCCTGGTGAGGAGGAGAGACTGAGCTGCTGGGAGTGCCGACTCAAAACCGAAGCCACCCCACCAGGATGGACATAGAGCCTGCCAATAAGCCTCTGGCCATCCAGGACTAGATCAGGGAATCCGAAAATGACCTGGTGGCTGATGGCCCACCAACAGTCCATCCCTGAGCCCAGTGGTTCCTGCTGCCACCTCTTACTTCCAGGCCATGCTCCTCGCCTTCGTCGTCCTCCTCACCCTCACTGCCGGTGTCTGAGCTGGGGGAAGGAGGCTGAGTGCCTTCTGGCTCATCCAGACGGGTGGAACTGACAATAGAGACACTCCGCACTGGCCCATATAGATCCAACACAGCCCACACACTCTGTGGGCACACAGACCAGAAGTTAGAAATTAGCAGAGGACCTTGATCCTCCTCCAGGTCCATGGAAGGTCTGGGGTCTACCTTGGCAATGCCGGTGGCTGCAGGACCCATATCCTCTCC
>NW_011494821.1:162064-162489 GCF_000754665.1 Bison bison bison | reverse complement strand
GCTAATTTCTAACTTCTGGTCTGTGTGCCCACACACTCTGTGGGCACACAGACCAGAAGTTAGAAATTAGCAGAGGACCTTGATCCTCCTCCAGGTCCATGGAAGGTCTGGGGTCTACCTTGGCAATGCCGGTGGCTGCAGGACCCATATCCTCTCCATCTACCAGGATGTGCATTGTGTCGTCTGCCCCTCGGCGAATGCCTACACGGCTTCCCACCTAGGGCCAAGGCATGGCAAGGACAAGGGCTCAGCCCACCTCTCCCCGCTGCCCCCACTCCCAGGCCCACCTGCGGCCCCGGGGTCAGCTGCCTCACCCCCAGCCTCTCCAGGTTCCGGCCATAGTTCATCCTCTGGAGTTGCCCGTCGCGCCTCACTTCACAGCTGGACACCAGCTGGTCACTCTGTGGAGCCCTGGACACAGCCAG
>NW_011494821.1:157128-161964 GCF_000754665.1 Bison bison bison | reverse complement strand
CTGGCAGGGAGGGAGGCAGTCCCGGGCCCCCACCTGCGCCGGGCCCCATGTCCCCAGGCGCTAGCGTGGTCAGCCCTAGGCGGAGGGAGCCGGCCCACTTCTCATCCAGCTCCTCCACCTTCACCTGGGAGACAGAGGAACCCTCAGCGCACTGCAGGAGGATGGGAAGCAGGCTGGCCCTTCCATGGAGGTTTGGTGGCCCCCTGGGTTACATCGCCACAGCCCACCTCGAAGATTTCCTCACTCTTGAGCTCCTTGGTGCTGAAGACGAGGCCATGGGCGTAGCCGGCTGCTCGCACTGCCCTCGTGCCATCTTCCTCCAGAGCGATGTTCTTGCCACAGATGCTGTGGAATCGGTGGGCCACGCCAGCCACTGTGGGAAGACAGGACCAGAGGAGGGGGAGGATTGGGGCAGCAAGCTTCAGAGAGGACAGGGCGAGGCTTTCAGATGCAGCAGGAAGTCGACATGATGGTCCCACCTCCGGTCTTCCCTCAAGAACTTTGATACCTCTTTCACCACAGCAGGACTCAGTCCCAAACCTGCCATGCCCAGCGATGGTGTCCCAGCCCTTTGGTGGCAGGGAAGCATCCAGGCCCTGTGTCCAGGTGGAACTTCCTCCCCTCTTCTTGGCTGCTCCCCACCAGGGGCTGAGCCCTCCCCCTTCCCCTTGGTCTACCACTGCTGCAGTCAGCCTGTCTAAACAGCTTGCCTGACCTGGAGGCTGCACCCCTCAGACCCACCACAGGCAGACAGAGCCCTTCCCCGCTCCCTCCCTGCCATCCTCCCTCTCTGCCAGCTAAACCTGGGGAGTGCAGGGGGAACGACTTCTCAGTGGCGGAGTTGCTGGTCGCCAGGCTGTTGTCCATGGGGCCGGTGGCATTGGTGATGGACACTTGGACGCACTGGCCGTACAGATCCACTACTGCATACACTTCTGAGTAAGAACAGAAGGCGTCAGCAGCCCAGTAGCCTGGGATGGACTGGGCCGAAGGTGGCAGGTCGAAAGCCACAGAATAGTCACCTTTACCGGGAGGCAAGCCTGAGCACGCAGCGCCTTGGTCCTGGCCATTGATGAAGTAGTGCAGGTCGCCCTTGGCCGTGCGCATCATACCGATGCGGGCGCCAGTGCCCAGCGCGTCAAGATCACACCCGTAGTTGTTGCGCATGGTGTTCCCATCTTGCATGATGGCTGTGCCGCTGCAGGGATAACAGAACGGGTAGATCGGCCTCCCAGCTTCCTCCCCACACAGGCCTCTGCCCCATCTCTGCTTGTCGGAATCGTCCAGGGCCTTGGACTGTGATGTTAACCTGGGGTGTGAGACTCAATCTTGTCTCCTGCACCCTGGAAACCCCCCAGGCAAAAGCAGAAGCTACCCTAAGGGTCTACGGGGAGGGAACAGCCAGACCACCTAGGTCTGTCATGGTCTACACCTACCATAGGCCCCAAACCCTGCTTCCCTCATCCCGGCCAGCTCCACCAAGCTGGCTGCCAAAGCAGACAGCCCAACCTCAGCATCCATGTGTCATAGTCAATGTCTGTCATAGTGTTGGGGAATTCAAGGTCCTCCGGCCGAATAGCGGTCACTCCTAGAAGGAGGCAGGGGTGGGTCAGAGCCGAGTCCCCAGCCTCTGGCAGCCAGCACCTCCCCAGCACATGTATACGTACACACACACACACACACATATACACACACACACACACACACACACACACGCCCCTCACCAGCCTCAATGGAGCCTGACCAGCGGTCCACCATCTTCTGAATGACGATTTCAAACAGCTCGCCATCTCTCAGGGCTCTGCCAGGAGAATGACCGTCAGACAGGCCCCACTTGGGTGGCTGATGCTGAGCAGTAGGGAAGTACGGACATAAAAGTCCAGACACTGACCGGTTGGAGATGACAATGGCATCGTTGAACTCGCTGCGGCAATTGTGGCGGAGCGCAGTACGGCCCCCGTTGGTGATGACCGCATTGCTGCCATGCAGCTGGTGGAAGCGGAGGTCCGAGCCCCCAGCCCCAGACGATGGGGAGCTTGGAGACATCTGGTTGTTCCCCTCAGGGAGTGGTTCAGGGACTTGGGGCACCTCTGCAAATGGACATCACCCTTTAGGCCTACAGTCATCTCTGAGGCCTCCCAAGGCCACCCCAGGCCCTGCCCAGCTCGGCCCTCACCCACGTCGTCCACAATGGTGGCCTGGGCCGCCTGGCCATAGAGATCCACTACAGCATAGACTCCTGGGGGCACATTCCAGGCAGCGGGACCCTGAGTCATGCCATTGACGAAGAAGTGGAGAGTCCCGTCCTCCCGCCGCACAACGCCCACCGTGTCCCCTGCCTTGGAAGAAGGGGGGCTGGAGTGAGGAGTCAGGCCGAGTTCCTGCCTGGGCTGGTCCTTCAGCAGCTCCACCTGGCCTGCCTCCCCGCTACCGACAGGTGCCAGTCCCCCCAGTCTCCCACCTTGAGTCGGTCCAGGTTGTGCCCGTATTCGTCCAAGATGGTCGTCCCGTTGTGCATCACCCCATTCCCTGTCATCATCCAGGTCCCTAGTGGACAACGAGTGGTAAAAGCCATGAAGAGGAAGCCAAGACTTCTTTCCTTTACACAGTAGTCCCCCAGTTACTTCCGGAAGCTACCAGTCCAGCCTGCCTTTTCTTCTCAGGGCAGAGCAAGAAAATTCTGCAGTTCTCACACCAACCACAGGCCCTATCCACGTGGCATGCCTCAGGCACCGAATGTGTCATCACAAACGTGACAAGTGAAAGAGGGTCTGGAAAACAGTGATGGTTTCCCCCCTAGCATCTTATCCTGGCCCTGCCCTTCATGGGAGCTCACCAGAGCGCAAGTTGGTCATGGTGGAGGGCAACTGGAGGTAGGCAGGGTTGTGGGTGGTGACGCCAATCTCAATGGAGCCAGCCCACTTGTCCACCATCTTGTCGATGCGCACCTGGAACACCTCTCCATCCCGCAGGGCTCTGCTGCTCAGCACCACACCATGATTGAAGTCGTCGGTGGCACTGAGGGGATGGCAAGTGGGGACTCAGATCCCGCCACACACAGTGCCCCAAAGCTCAGCCCTGCAACGCTCAGTGACACCCACTGCCCAGGTCAAGCACCCACGGTCCACACTCCAGGAGGCCCCCCGACCAGACTCCCACGGCCTCCCATTTGCCCACCCCTCCCCCAATCCCCTCATAGCCCCTCCGCAGGCTTCTCCCCACCCCATGGGCCATACTGGGGCCTCAGGGCAGTGCGTCCCTCGTGGGTGATGGCTGCCTTCTGCCCACAGTTGGGGTGGAAGAGCAGGCGCTCAGGTTCTGCCTGGGTTGTAGGAGCAGCCCGGCGGAGAGCACCCTCAGGGGACAGAGCCCGCAGGATGGCATTGTTCCGGCGAAGGCGGTCACTGTGGTTGTTATTGTGGACGATGGTCACCTTCACGGCCATCCCATACAAGTCCACCACACCGTACACCACTGGGGGTGTCAAGGGGGTCGCCACACCTGCAGGGGTGGAAGGCACAGGGAATGGAGGAATGACGGCCGTCTCATTGTGCATGGGACGAGGGGAGAAGAATCAATAAAGGGAGAATGAGATAGACCCCCCTCAGTGAAAGCCCTGGCCCAGCCGCCCTCTCTGAGCTTCTCCTTACCCTGATCAATGCCATTAATGAAGAAGTGTAGGGCAGAGTTGGACTTCCTCGTGAGACCAATGTGATCACCCTCCTATTCAAAGCAGAAAAATAAAAACCTGGAATCTTTCGACAGCTAGGCTCCAGACTTGTCTTGGACACTGAGAACAGAGTAGTCCTCCAGCCTTCCCATCAACCAATGCGACAGGGGAACAGCTCCAACTGGTTCCCATGCATCTCAGACCACTCCGAATGTTCGAGGCAAGTCAGGCACTATGTTAAACTATCTTATCAACACCAACTTAACCTTCATGGCACTCTATCCAATAATACTAACAGGCTCATTTTCAGACATTAATAAAAAAAAAAAAAACTACCCAAAAAGATGAGCTTCTGGCCGCAGGTCACCACCACCAAAGGCCAAACTGAAAGAAGAATGGAACCCATCTGACTGCAAAATCTGAGTGCTTAACAGTTGGGCAGCCCTGCCTTCTCAGAAGGAAAAGTGAAAGTCAATCATTTGTGTCCAATTCTTTGTGACCCCATGGACTGTAGCCTGCCAGGCTCCTCTCTTCATGGAATTCTCCAGGCCAGAATACCGGAGCGGGTAGCCATTTCCATCTCCAGGGGATCTTCCCAAACCAGGGATCAAACCCAGGTCTCCTGCTTTGCAGGCAGACTCTTTACCATCTGAGCCCACCAGGGAAGCCCTTCTCAGAAGGAACCTTCAGACAAAACATAAAGGGCCTTCCTCCACATCAGAGAGTATGGGGCCCAGGCAGGACTGCTCGGTATATACTGGGGTGCCCCTGGAGAGAGGCCGGCGCTGTGTCCACCCTCACCTGCAGCTCATCCAGGCTGAATTCACAGTACTCCCGGCGGGTGCCCTTGCCATTGGTCAGGATACCACAGCCGCTCATCATGATGGTACCTGGGAAAGCAGACACCTTGGTTAGGGTATGGGCTCCCTGCAGCTTGGTGACCACAGGCCACGCCCCCACCATGCCAGGGGCTGGTACCTGACTGCAGGTTGGTCATGGTGGCTGGGTACTCCAGATTGTTGGGGTTGTGGGTGGTGACACCAATCTCAATGGAGCCTGACCACTTATCTACGAGCTTATCGATGCGGATCTTGGGTGGAATGACAGTGGAAGGGAGAGGGGAAATATAAACGCAGAGAAAAAAATCTCTCCACCCTTTGAGTTCC
>NW_011494821.1:144396-157028 GCF_000754665.1 Bison bison bison | reverse complement strand
TTTGAGTTCCCTAGGCCACCTCCACCCTCTGCTAGCATTGGGGATCAAGCCCCATCTCTAGTTCCCAGAGGGTGAGACGCTGGCCAGGCCCCAACACCTTGCACACCTCAAACATCTCATTGTCCCGGAGCGGGCGATTGGTCATGACAACCCCGTTGTTGAATTCATCCAGGGGCCGGCGGCGCTCAGCGGTCTTATTATTGTTGCTGAGCTTGATGAGGGTTCCACACTTCTCATGGAAAAGGAGAGCATCGTTGGAGGTGACAATGGGCGAGGTGGCAGCACCGCTAGACCCCGGTGCTTCCCCTGCTGGGGGGGAGCTCAGGTTCACATTCAGGAGCCCCCCGTTGTACGCAGACAGGATGGCATTGCTCACCACCTCGGAGAGCTCCATGCCGGCAAAGTCTGCAACAGCGGGACACAGGAAGGAAGCGGAAATGAGTCTTCTCAGTCTCAGGCTCACCATGCTCTCCCTACCCCTCTCCTGGGGTCCCCCCCCCCACCCGGCCACCTCATGTCCCGCTCCCCTTCCCAGGCCTCCCAGGAACCCTCACCATTATGCGACTCAAGGCTGTTAGGAAACGTCTCCGGTCGGGCCTGCGCTGGGGATACCATGAAGGCTGGGGACCAGGTGGAATGGGAGGGGAATAAGGGTTCAGCCCCTGCTGCAAGGACCACAGCCAAGAGACCCCTCCACTAGCCCCTGCTCTCCCAGCCCACATCCAGCCTCACTTGTCATTGCCCTGCCCCGCCCCCGTCCCTTCAGCCATTCCCTCTGCCCTGTCCCCCCACCACTGCCCTAGCTGCATTCTCACCTTCATCCCCAGAGGTCCCTTGTTCAGCCAAGGCAGAATCTTCAGCGGGGGTGGAAGGCTCAAGGGGAGGCGTGGGGCTGGGAGTAGGGGGGCTGAAGCCCGGCTCAGGGGGGAGCACAGTGATCTGGGTGCACTTGCCGTAAAGGTCCACGACGGCCCAGACACGAGCCGGAAGGCCCGTGGCAGCCACGCCGCAATCCCGCCCATTCACCCAGAGCCGCAGCTCCCCGGCAGCCGTGCGCTCCACGCCCACACGGTCCCCTTCGCCAAGCTGGTCAAGGTCCTGCCCATACTCCTCCAGCACAGACCGTCCATCCCTCAGCACCGAGCAGCCCGACACTACCCACGAGCCCCCCTTCAGCCCTGTAGCGCTGCTTGGGAAGTCCAGCACATTGGGGTCCAGTGCCGTCACCCCAATCTCAATGGAGCCACTCCAGGAGTTGACCTGTGATGGGGTGGTGGACAGTGGCTCAGGGTGGGCTACGAATGGGTCTCCAGCATTTCACAGGCCACTGTGTCCCCCTCTTCCCACCTCTCAGACAGCTAACCGGGCTTTGCTCTCTTGAAATACGAGGCATCCCCAATCCAGAGATCCAGTCCCACAAAGTATTTTCTGGACTCTGGTCTCAGGGAATGATTAGACTTGCTCTCCTTTAGTAACTCTCTTCTGTACTCTGGGTGCACGCTGTCTATGATTCCATGCTCTTCCCACGCTGGCTCACCAAGCTGGCTAAATTCCCTGGCTCCAGGCTCCTGCCATCTCTAACTGCTCTGGTCTCTGTGGCTCCTCAACCAAATTCACAGCTCTCCATACTTGCTGGTATATTGCTCGCTCTCTCTCTCTGGGCCTCTCTCCTAGGCTATGGCTGCACTCAAACTCACTCTCCTCCCAAATTCTACCTCTGTGCACCTGGCATTTCCGCCGCATCACCGCACAGGCACACACATCTCTTGCTTTGAGTATCTCTCCTCACCCATCTTTCTGTCCCCTTCGGTGTGCTTTTGTTCTTCAATGGTTGTTCTTTTCTTGGTTATCTCTCTTCTTCCATCACATATCTGACATCTCTCCATCCTCCGTCTCCCAGAAATTATCCCAGAAGCATTGTTCTCTAATCATTATAGTGGGTGGGGCCCCGTGTCCCTTCCCTGCTCCTGGATCTTGACAAAACTTAAGCTCTCCTTGTCTCCTTCTCTTTGTGACAATGTTTCCGCTTCATGCTCCCTTCCTGCTCATCACCTAGTGTTCTGGCTAGCGGTTCCCTCTCGGTAGTGGGCTACCCTAGCTGTCCTCCCGCATCGCCCTCTGGTCCCCTCCCACCACCCTTCACATCTCGCTTCCGCGGCCCCAGCTCCGCACCTTGCGGTCGATGCGGACGGTGAAGACGCGTCCATCGCGCAAGGGTTCCCGACTCAACACCAGCCCGTGGTTAAACTCCTGGCCTGGCTGCTGCCGCCGCGCCGTACGCCCACAGGCCGACAAGCTCACCAAGCGCCCGGTGCGCGGATGCAGCTCCCCGCTGCTGCCCAGACTCCCGCCGGACCCCGGCCCTGGGCCGCTCCCGCCGGGGCCACCACCCCCACCCGGCCCCGGCCCGGGGCCTCCCCCGGAGCCCCCATTCCCACCCGACCCCGCCGCCATCGCCGCTGACACCGGGGCCGCGCGACAGCCGCGCTTGGCGGCACCGTGGCAACCGCGGTGCACGGACGCCCTGGGGGAATAGGACTCGGGGGCTGGGGCCAGATATGCTTTACGGCAGTGCCGGGCAATAAAGCATCCCGGAGTAGGGAACTAAGGACTACTACAGGGGGAAGAGAAAGGACGACAGAGTCGGGCAGGTTTGCTTTACGGCACGGGCGAGGTGACGGAGTGGCTCCAGAGGGGCGAAAACGGGCCGGGAGCTTTTGCGACAGTAGAAGAAACGACTGCCGCAGGCACTTTTACGACTTGGGGGTGGTGCCCAAACACTTTCAACTTTACGACACCGACGACCCTGCCTTCGTTGAGGACAGGCAACACTTTGAAATATTCGCTTTACGGCAAGAGGAGGCGGGGTCTTTCCTTCGCTCCACGCGCCGCGAAGCGGTGTGAGCGGGCCCTGAGCACATAGAGGTAGCTTTGTAAATAAAGAGGGTCACACTCCGTACCACTTGAGACCGGATATGTCTTTCGACAGTGTCGCAATCCCTCCACTTCTCCGAAACAGAACGGGCTGGCTTTTGGGGCGAAAAGAGTTCGCGGATGTTTCTAGACAAGCCCATCTTGAACTCTAGTTCAACCAAACTTAGGTTTTAAAGCCACGAATAAAGAGTCCAAAGGAGCCCTGGCAGGTAGTTTCAGGTAACGACGCTGTCAGTCCTCAAAGACCGCCACCCCCAGAGCTATCAACAACCCCCCAGCAAGACTCCCCAGACGCTACGCTTCAACTGGACTGTGTGTGACGTCACAATTAAGTTTCTGGCAAGGCGTCCGGGACACCTGACTATGATTGGATAATTCGGATGAGAGTGGAGATGGGGGAGAAGGGCGGGAACAAATCCCAGAGACAAAGAAGGGTTTTAGGGTGGGACAGAAAGGGAGGGGCAACCTGAGAGGCTTCCAGTCGGAGGTCCCTAAACAGTTTTGATAACGCCCCCCACGGCTCCAGGGAGCGGTGGGGGAGGGGACCCAGACCTCGCCCAAGTGTCCCCCTCCCGCCGCGGTGGGGGCGGGGCCTGGGGCGGGGCTATGTGGAGCAGGGAGGCGGGGCGAGGTAGCTGAGAGTGGCCCCCTAGTGGGGCCATGGAGAAGCAGGAAAGTCTGGGGGCTGCTGGCGGCCTCAATGGAGAATCCCCTGGTGGGGGTATCAGCGGGGTGCCAGGAGGCATCGGAGGAGTCGAGTCAGGCGCCGGGTTGCTCTCCGGAGTAACCATGTTTCACGGTTCTGGGCCTCCCACGCACAATGGGGGAACTATAATTCGCAGTCTTGACTCTAGCCAGCCCTCCGGAGGGACAGCAGTCCTCGGTTCCGGGCTCAACCAGCATCCTGGGGAAGTCGCGGGCCACAGCTTTGGGTCCCGTACACAACCTGTCGGGTTTAATCCCCACTTCCCTGGAACCAGTGTATCCGGGACGTTCAACCCGGGGTCCGGGGCGTCTGGGGTGTACAACTCGGCAAACATTACGCTATCCGAGTCAACTTGCACGCGCCAAGACAGACCCTGTGAGGACCGTCCCCGGAGCATCCTAAAAAACAGCAGCTCCATCATGGTGCACAAATCCCCCGGGGCGGAGAAGTAAGGAGCCGGGGAGGAAGAAAGGGATTCCAGACACTGGAGGAAGCCAAGGCAGGGGAAGGGGGTGGAGTCTCAAGAACTAAAAGTGAGAGTAAGTGGGGGTAATTGGGTGGGAAATCCGAGGTTCCTAGCCTTTGAGAGAGCGGCTGGTACAGGATAAATCCTTGATTACATAGCACGTGATTATCGTCAGGTGTGACCCCACCCCAGCCTCCTACAGGTCGGAAAAGGTTTTGAATAACTGAAAGAGGGAGTACTCTGCCCTTCTTTTGTATCCTTTCCTCACCCGAAGGAGAAAGTCTCAGCACTGGGATGAAATGAATATCCTGGCGACCTACCACCCTGCTGACAAGAACTATGGCTTTATGAAGGTGGATGAGCCCAGCACGCCCTTCCACAGGTGCGAGTCTGCAGCTCTAGCCCTTCAGCTCCTACTCTTTTCTCTACTCAGAGGAGGGGAGTGCCTGCTGCCTGCTCTGAGGCATTGCTTCCTCCCTCTCTTGCAGGCTCCAAGACAGCGATGAAGACCTGCTTGCCGGGACCTCTCATGCAATGACTCCTGAGAAGTTAGCAGAAAGGTGAGAGTCCTGCCAGAGGTCAGTAGGGACCTGTGGCCTCCTGCCCCCTCCACCCCTGAACTAGGGTCTGAGCTAGCTCTGCTTTTTGGCTCTCCAAATGGGAGGTACTACAATTTGGATCAGGACTCACTCAGGCCAAGGTGGGGGAGTCAGCCAGCTTGGCCCCAGCTACCACATACTCCCATTTTTTGTTCTCTCTGTGCCCCTAACTGGTCTCCCTCCCCTTCAGGTTTGCAGCAATGGACAGTTTCTGCCCCAAGGTCCTGTACAGCGATAACAGAAGCTCGGGGTCTTCAGACAGCTTTTCCAAGACACGTGAGATGAGGGGTGGGGTTAAGTGGAAGGGGAGGTGGAGTGAGAGCTCAGTGGAGAGCCTGGCAGGAAAGCCATGCTCTGACACTGGCCCACAGAATCCGATGATTTTGAAAAGCGCCGCAAGGCACACTACAATGAAGGAAAGTTCCTGAAACCTCAGAAAAACCCTCCCTTGGATAATAGCGAGAACAGCAGTGTGGGTAGCGTGAGTATGAGCAGTGGCAGTCGAGGTGCAATGCTGGACTCAGAGCCCAGGCCTGTCGAAAGAGGTGGGGCAGGAAGAATGACTGGAGGAGTCAAGGACCAGATTGGCCTGGTGGCCAGAAACCACATCCTAGAAGCCAAAGGTTAGCTATGGTGGGGCCCCAGACACCCAAGGGAATTGTAGTCCAGAACCTTCTCCACCATAGCTTGTCTTCCTCAGTGGGTGTCAGCCCAGGGCCCTGCTGCCTAAGAGGGAAGTCGTGCTGGCTGGTGTTCCCAAGGTAGACAGAGGGCAGCTGGGGTAG
The DNA here is from genome assembly GCF_000754665.1 of Bison bison bison. Lineage (NCBI taxonomy): Eukaryota > Metazoa > Chordata > Mammalia > Artiodactyla > Bovidae > Bison > Bison bison. Next base: position 151,538 of record NW_011494821.1, on the reverse strand, counting down.
GGTCCCCATCAGGATAGGCCCCAAGGAAGGCTGGCTGGGAAGGAGGAACAGAAAGCCCAACAGAACTCTGAGGGGGTGGAAAGGTCACTGATGTTTTTCTAAAATGGGAGGAGGGGATAGAAGTGAGATGAGAACCTGAGGCTTGACCTTCTCATGGCTGCTCAGGGGTCACAATGAAGCTGGTGCCCTGTATTCTCTAGGTGTCCTTATGACTCAGACTGATTTGGGTGATTCCTCAGCTTCCCCTGCCTTCATAAATCTGTCCCCAACTTCATCCACCACTGTGGTGTTGGAGAAGGAAATTGGTCTGCAGCGCAAGGAGTATTACAGCAAAGGAAGATACCTAAGGTGCTGGCCCCACCCCGAGCTTGAGGAGGACACAGAAGATGAGCAGCAAAGCAGTGAGAGTTCAGCCGGGTCAGCCCAGGAGCGGGAGGGCTAAGAACCAATAGACTGATGGGTGTGCCAACCCTGGTCCTCTGATGCTTGCAGGCTCCACAAACTTGAACTGGGTGACTGAGAGTCCCATGGGCACTGAGGTCCGTCTGGTGGACCACACAGGAGGCTCCTCCCAGGATTTCCAGGCCACCGAGAGCTCCCAGAAAGTGATAGTGACATCATCGAAGCCTGGTGAGGGCACCAGGCCACCATCTCACCAGGCCTGGCTCTTGGCAAGCTCCCATCTTCCCAACCCCCGACTCCCTTCAGGCCAGCGGATCGGTAAAGGTGATGAGAGAGGCCTTCCACATTCTTGTGTGCAATGTGGATTTTATGGAGAGGACCCAGGGAGGCTCAGAGGGATGGGTACCAGCCCCCCAGCTTGGTACCACCGCTGCCCCCATGCCTCCTCCCTGATTCCTCTCTGCCACCTACCCTGCTCCAGGTACTGCCCAGTGCTCCAAAGATAGTGGGTCCCAAGCAATGTCTGACTGGTGTCAGTGGCTGGTATCCAAAGGGCTGAACTGGCAAAGCATGGAAGGCTCAGAGAGGGAACCTGGAAGTCACCCAAACTTCCCAAACCAAAACCAGCACAGACGTGAGCCTGAGCAGGGGCAAGGGGATGGCCGGGGAGCGCGAGGGGCTGAGTGGGTAGGTTCTAGGGAGTCTGGGGATCGTGGCCACATCTTCTGCCTGTGGCAAGAAAGCCACTAACCCAGCCCCTCCTCTTCCAGATGAAACCCTGCAGCTCCAGTGGACTCAGGAGGAGGAAACCAAACAATGGAAACTGTAGCCAGCTGGGGATGGGGTGGGAGCCAACTTTCCCTGCCCTCACCACCCTCGGTCAATCGGGGTAGACAATAAAGAGAAGAGCAGGAGTCTAGGTGCTGTGAATTGGGGTCCCAGGCTGATCCTGAGCTGTCGTTGAAGAGAGCGGGGGCAGAGATGAAAGTTCACGTGCAGGAAACCACAGGCAGAACAGAACAAAAAGCTTGGCATAGCCAGGGGGACTGGACTCAACAGGCACCCAGGAGCCCAGGAAGACCCACCTGCAGTGGGCTGACAATGACTTGTGTGATTCAACCACACACTTACCAGTATTGTCTTTAAAAAACCACCCTGGAGGTAGGAGTTATCGTCCCCATCTTTCAGATGAGGAAACTGAGGAATCAGCTTGCCCAGGGTTAGGCAATCAGGATTTGAACCTGTATCTCTCAGGCCTCCACGACTCAACCACTGAAGGAGACCAAGCGGAGAGAGACCAGGGCCCTAGGAAGGTGACTGTAGATAGTCTCCGAGGGCGGGGCTGTGGCTTCTCTGATCTCAGGCCCTTCTCCACCCCTGGGCCCCGCCTCCACCCCTCCCAGCACTGCCTGAAAGTGAGGGGTGAGAGCTCCTCCTAGGACACCCCTTGCACCTAGGGAAAGAATCCTTTCCCCCACCCCCAGGCTCTACCCAGGGGAGGACTTTCCCTCCTCCCTCATCAGCACGTCCCCAGGCCAGGGGAGTGCCTGTACTTGCAGCTCCACCCTCCAGGCCCGAGGGCCCACTGGCCCCGGAGCGGTCTAGCTGAGATGACGGTCAAGCTGGATTTTGAGGAGTGTCTTAAGGACTCACCCCGCTTCCGGTAAGTGTATACACAGGTGTCCAGGGGCAGAGGTGGGGAGGTCCGACAGTCCCTAACATACACAACCTTCCCCATGTCGGACGGAGGATGTCTTTCCAGGGCGTAGGTCTCAGAGGGGCGAGATCCAGCTTAGAAGTCAAAGCCGTACCTCTGGTATCAAATCCCGTGCTCTGATGCTCGCCACCCTCTGCCAGTGTGGAGGGGGTCCCTCCAGCCTCTCTCAACCCCAGAGCTGGCACTCCCTCCTCCCTCTCTTGGGGACCCCTCCCCTCCCCCAGCACCTGCTCTGGGCGGTTAGCAACTTCCTGCCCTCGCCACATCCACCCTCTTTCTACCTTCCTGCTCTGGCCTGGGCCTTAGTAGCTCCCACACTGTGCAGAGTGAGTGAGCCAGAGCGGGTGGGTGGGAAGTTCTTAACCCATCAGCTTTTTATGTCCGTACCCTTGGCCCCCAACCCCAGCCCCTAACCCTGCCAACTGGACAGACCAGATAGGCCCAAGCTCTGTTCCCGTGACACTGTCCCTCCTTTCCCAGAGCCTCTGTCGAGCTGGTGGAAGCCGAAGTGTCAGAATTGGAGACCCGGCTGGAAAAGGTGATCCGAATGTGGAGGGGTGACCTGGGGTGGGAGTGAGACGAGAGGGGTAGGGCCAGGGAGAAAAGTAGAGACCAAGTATAAGTTCTGGAGATTACTGAATGTTAACCAGGTTGGGTAGATACTGGGGGCTACAGAGAAACCAAAAGGTGGTTCTGTATCCTTAAGGAGCTCGGAATCTTGGAAAACAAGACTCATCTGTGAACTTGCTTCTGAAGACTTGAGTTATGCGGGACCCTGAGCCCCCAGAAGTTTCTGCCCTCAGGGAGCTCTCAGACTGTGGGCAACAAATCCGTAAAACACTGACATGATGCAGTCAGGCCTTCCTGGCTGCTCTTTACAAAAGCAGCAGGCTCCCATCCCCCTTATTTGGCTTTTTTTTTCCCCTCTACAGCATTTATCTCAACTATGTTATGCGTTTACTTGCTGTATTAGTTTTCTATTGTATAACAAATGATTATGCATTCCGTGACTTCAAATAGTGCACAGGTATTAGCATAGTCGTGGGTCAGCACAGCTTAACTGTGCTCTGCTCTGCTCAAAGCAGAGTTCCAGTCCTTGCTGTTGTGGGATTGAGGCCCTCATCTCCCAGAGGCCACCCACAGTTCCCTGGCCCGGGGCCCTGTCCATAGGCAGTTTATTTCATAACAGCTTGTGTCTTCTTCAAGGCCAGTAGTAGGCTTTCCCAAGTGTGTGCTGACAAGATGCCATCAGTTTATATCAGAATGTGATCATGGGGCAAATCCGTCACCTCTGTCATTTGGGGGCGCCATCCTATTGCTCTTGCCATGTGGTGAGAAGCATAATCCTCACTCACCCACACACAAGGAGTGAGGATTACGCAAAGGTGGGAGTCACAGGGCTTCCCTTAGCCTGTGTCTGTTCCACTTGCCAAGTTTGTTTCGTGTGTACTTTTCCCTACTGGACTGAAAGTATCATGAGGGACTTTTACATTTCCCCCTCCCCCGCCCCGCCTCAATCCCCAGGGCCTTTGCCATGACCTGAAAGTTAGTAAGTAACCAACTAATAGATACATTTATTAATGAAATAGATACATTTAAATTGGTGTATAGCTGATTTACAACATTGTTAGTTTCTGGTGTACAGAAAAGTGATTCAGTTGTACACGAATATATACATATATTTTTAAGTTAAACTTTTTATTTTTAACTAATTGCAGATCACAGGAAGTTGCAAAAATAGTACAGAGAAGCACAGGTACCCATCTCCCAGCTTCCCCCAATGGTAGCATCTTCCATAACTGTAGTCTACTGCTCAAACCAGGAAATTGCTTCTGGCATGATACAGTAAGCTGTCTAAAGACTTCACTTGGATTCTACCTGCTTTGCATATACCCTTTAAAAAAAAAAAATCATTTCTTTACTTAGCTGTGCTGTGTCTTAGTTGCTGCACATGGGATCTTTAGTTGCGGCATGTGGGATCCAGTTTCTGACCAGGGATGGACCCTGGGCCCCCTAACACTGGGAGGACAGAGTGTTAGCCACTGGACTCCCCCAGGGAAATCCCTGAATATACTCTCTTAAAAAAAAATCTTTGTGTATAATTCTGTGGCACTTTATCACATGTATAGATTCTTATAACCAGCATCACACTCAAGATACAAAACTCCTATCATCACAAAGAAACTCTTTTGAGCCGTTTTTTTGTAATGGTACCCTCCCTCCCCACCCCCTTCCTTATCCATGACAACCACTCATCTCTTTTCTATCTCTAGACTTCTCATTTCTAGGTTATCTAGGTGGAATCATACAGAATGTGACCTTTCAAGATTGGCCTTTTTTTTCCTCTCAAAATAATGTCTTTAGGTTTATTCAAGTTGTGGCTTATCAGTAGTTATCAGCAGTTCATTAATAGTTGATGAGGAGCTCATGCCTTTTACATTGCTGAGCCCGTGCTATTGTATGGATGTACCAGTTTGTCACTAGTTCAGTCTTCTGAAAGTTCCTTATTCAACTATTTGGGCAGGCAGGGTGAAGAAGGAAAAACTGGACACTCAGTCTCCCAGGGGAGTTGTGATCCTCTGGGTCCTTGTCCCTTATTATGGACACCCAAGAGTGACATCTGATAAAATTTGATCGTGGTCTGTTTCCTGACTGTTACTGACCCTGCCAGCCATCTTCAAGTCAAGCTATAGTTCCCTGAAGCCTTCACTAGCCTGAAAAAGTGTTTTTCAGTGCAACAAAAGTTCCGTTAGCAAACCTCTGTAGCCCATGTTTTCTGAGCCCCTGCTACCCAAGATTTCCTCATAGAACTGCCCTGGTGGTCTCTAGATCCCCAGGCTGAAATGACAGGCTCCATCAACTCTTGCCCCTTCCCAGATACAGTGACTCAGGGTGGAATCAATGGTGTCATCTCTAGGAGCCATGCAGTTTCTGCAGGTGAAAAGAACCAGGGGTCAGAAAACCTAGCTCTGGCTTCTTAGTCGGCCACCTCAAGGAGTGAGTTGGGAGGGAAACCAGTCTTCAGGCTATTCCTACTGCCACAGGGGCCTCCCAGAGACCCTCCTCAGGCCAATCACTCGTCCTTTGTTTATGAAGCCTCCTAGGCAGGTGGAATGAACTGGGAGATTGGGATTGACATATATATTTAAACTATTAACACTGTGTATAAAATAGATAATTCATGAGAACCTACTGCATAGCTCAGAGAACTCTATTCTGTGGTCTTTGGTGCCCTAAATGGAAAGGAAATCTAAAAAACAGGGGATTTATGTATATAAACAGCTGATTCACTTCGCTGTGCAGCAGAAACTAACATTATAAAGCAACTGTACTCCAATATTTTTTTTTTTTAAGCCTCCTTGTTTGTAATTTAGGGCCAGACAGAATAGGCCCTAAGAGCACCGTCTCTGACCCTATGGCCTGGCTGACTGATTACTATTTATGAGGAAATGTTCACTAAGCACAGAATGGACACCTCCAGACAGTAAATACTGTATAGAATTTTTTTTTTTTTTGCAAGGCATGTGGGTCTTAATTCCCCAACCAGAGATCATACCTGCGCGCTTGGCAGTGAGAGCTCAGAGTCCTAACCACTGGACAGCCAGGGTATCCCCCATTTCTGTAGAATTTAATACTGAGCAGATAAAGCTCAGGTTTCATCCTGAGGGCCAGACAGTGTTTGAGGATGGCATTTCTGGGAACTCTGGACCCAAGCAGATGTTGCAGGGCAGGAGAGATGTCCAGGAGGTGAAACCGACTGGCTCCGCTGTCAGACTGGGAGGAATTTTGATCCAGGCCCAGAGCAGTGGGAGGAAAGAAACCAAGATGAGAAAGCAGTTGTGTGTATTAGAAACCAGACTGGGCCACAGAGAAGTGTAGGTTGGGGAGGGAGGGGCACAGCCCTGGGAAAGGGGAGACAAGTCAGACAGGAGAGGAGCAGTACCAGCACGACTCCCTGTTGCTCTGTTGTTTCCCAGCTCCTCAAACTGGGGAATGGCCTCCTGGAAAGTGGGCGGCACTACCTTGCCGCCAGCCGGGCCTTCATCGTGGGCATTTGTGATCTTGCCCACCTGGGACCACCAGAGCCCATGATGGCGGTATGTGGAGGGTCTAGACCAGGCTGTGGTGGGGTCTGGGATGTGGAAGAGACCCTGGGGAAGGCGAGGGAAGAGTCGGTCTGGGGTCTGCCGGTCCCGGGTCTAGGGGTGGGAGGACCCGACTGCCCTTGTCTGGTACTCTCTTTCTGCATCTTCTTGCCTAGGAGTGTCTGGACAAATTCACTCAGAGCCTGAGCCATAAGCTGGACAGCCATGCTGTAAGTTGGGGGGTGGCCTGGTGGGGGGAGCAAGGAAGTCTGTGGTCCTGACCCCCCACCTGCCAACTTCTGCTTCCCTCAGGAGCTTCTCGACGCCACCCAGCACACACTGCAGCGGCAAATTCAGACCTTGGTCAAGGAGTGAGTTGGGAAGGAAACCAGTCTTCTGGCCTCTCCCACTGCCATGGGGGCCTCCCTGAATAAAGGAGTTGTGAGATTGGAGGCTTCTGGTGGCCTGATCATTATCCCCTATCTCAAGGATCCCCTCAAAGTCCTGAGTGTCCATAGCTACAAGGCTGTGAATGCACCTTAGGGATTTCTCTGCTGGGGTCAGTGAGTGTATGGGTAATTCTGTGTTATTCCTGCACCTCCAGAGGTCTCCGGAGCTTCCGAGAGGCTGGCCGGGATTTCTGGCGGGGGGCCGAGAGCCTGGAGGCTGCTCTTACCCACAATGCAGAGGTTCCCAGGCGCCGGGCCCAGGAGGCAGAAGAGGCTGGAGCTGCTTTGAAGGTTGCTCGAGCTGGGTACCGGGGCCGGGCCCTGGACTATGCCCTGCAGGTGCCTGCCCCTACCTGTCCTCCTGGGGTACCAGGGCCTCAATCACCTTGAGTCTGGAGTCACTGGTGTGCAGTGGGAGGGGTGGGGTCTGTGTCTTCAAGACTGACCTGAGATCTTTTGGGCTCTCAGATCAATGTGATTGAGGACAAG
>NW_011494821.1:142137-144296 GCF_000754665.1 Bison bison bison | reverse complement strand
GTGGGGGTGGGGAGGAGCCTGCTGATAGCATGAGGGACCGGGGAAAGAGAAGGGTCTGCCTCCTGCCCACCTTGTCCCCAGGTGCTGCGTTTGGTGGAGGCCCAGGCTACCCATTTCCAGCAGGGCCACGAGGAGCTGAGCCAGCTGGCCCAGTATCGCAAGGAGCTGGGTGGCCAGGTAGAGCCCCAGGGAGCAGGAAGGTGGAAGAGGGAGGGAAGGCGCTTTGAGATGACTCTGGGTGAGGGTGGGGCCATCTGAGATACCCTTCCTGTGCTTAGTTACACCAGCTGGTCCTGAATTCAGCCCGCGAGAAGAGGGACATGGAGCAGAGACATGTGCTGCTAAAACAGAAGGTGAGGACTGGGGCTGCAGACAGGAGGCGGACGACCCTGGGGCCTTGGTCTCTGCTCACTTCAGTTGCCCTTTGACACTTTTGTGCCCCCAGGAGCTGGGTGGGGAGGAGCCAGAGCCAAGCCTAAAGGAGGGGCCTGGTGGCTTGGTCATGGAAGGACATCTCTTCAAAAGGGCCAGCAATGCATTTAAGACCTGGAGCAGGTGAGGAGTGAACATCCCAGTCGGTTTTGGGGGTTTTTTTGAGTGGTTATAGTGTGTTAAATGGGTCTTCCCAGGTGGTTCACTGGGTAAAGAATCCTCCTGCAGTAGAGGAGACCTGGGTTCAATCCCTGGGTTGGGAAGATCCCCCTGAGGAGGGCATGACAACCCAGTCCAGTATTCTTGCCTTGAGAATCCCATCGAGAGAGGAGCCTGGTGGGCTATAGTCCATAGGGTCACAAAGAGTCGGACATGACTGAAGCAACTGAGCATGCATGCATGCACACACCATGTGTTAAATGCAGCCAGGAAAAACAGACAGACTGCCCCTACCCCCCACCCCACTGCTTCCTTCAGAGACTTTATATTCCATCAGCAAAGATACACAGTGATATGGTAATTAAGTGAATTACGTGTTATCTTAGACGGTAAGAATACCATAGGCAAAAAACAACAAAGAAGCAATGTGGACACAGCCGGAAAGGAGCTGTGACTTTGAGTAGGGTGGTCAGTCTAGACCTCCTGGAAAGGTGACTGCTGAGTGAGGACTGGAAGGATATCTAGGGGGAGAATGTTTTAGGCTGAAGGAGGAGCCCTTCCAAGGCCCTGAGGAACCTGGAGGGTTCCAGGAACAGAGGGGAGGCCCTGGGTGTGGACAGAGGGAGGGAGGAGGAAGTGGTAGAAGATGCAGGTGGAGCTAACAGGGTGTGAATCATGATGGCCTCGTTGGCTGTGCTCTGAGGGAAGTGGGGCGCCATGGGAGGGTGTGGAGCAGGGTGGTGACCTGTTCTGACGTGACCCCTTCCCCTTCCAGGGCCACCGCCGGCCCCTGAGGGATCTTTGTGCAAATTAAGAAACGGAGCCCCTTCTCCAAGATACTTATATTTGCCAAAACGTTGTAGTAACTATTTTATTAGACAAAGCATTTTTGCTGCCATCTGCTGGAAACTTGTCTTTGTGAGTCTATCACAACTGGGTGCTGAGATGTGATCAGCACCCCTCACAGGTCCCTGGCTGCCCCTCCTCTGCAGCATCTCCTGGGACGGGCAGCCCAGGGCTCTCTCTTCTCAGTGAGATTCTATGAAGCTGAGAGCACCATATTCCTCCTGTCCCTCTCCTGAGCCATTACCCCCACATCACAAATGCTATTTCCACCTCTTCCAGACGCTGGTTCACTATTCAGAGCAACCAACTGGTCTATCAGAAGAGGTACAAGGTGAGTAGGCTGGGTCCTGGGTACTGGGCCCCAGGAGGACTCAGCCCTGCTGTGGCTGCCTGGACATCTGCCCTCCCCCCACCAGGACCCTGTGACCGTGGTGGTGGATGACCTTCGTCTCTGCACAGTGAAGCTCTGTCCTGACTCAGAAAGACGGTTCTGCTTTGAGGTTGTGTCCCCCAGCAAGTGAGTACAGTGCCCAGGGCTGATGGCCTGTGTGTCTCAATCTTACTGGCTGGCAAGGGTCTTGGAGGCCCCTCATGCTGTCCCAGATGTTAACCCTTTGGTGGTTGACTGGGGAGGAGAGTATAGGGCAAAGGGGCATATCTAGAAGGGTATTAACAATTGGTGCAGAGGTATTTCCATATGACTGGCACCAGCCGCACACTTG
>NW_011494821.1:141791-141993 GCF_000754665.1 Bison bison bison | reverse complement strand
GCCTGCCCCCAGCCGCACACTGGCTGAATGTCAGCTTGCTCATCCTGCCACTTGACTCCCCAAGCCTCAGTTCTCTCCCTGCTCTCCATTCCCCTCTGGTCCAGGTCTTGCCTCCTGCAGGCTGACTCAGAGCGCCTCATGCAGCTGTGGGTCAGCGCTGTGCAGAGCAGCATCGCCACAGCCTTCAGCCAGGCTCGCCTTG
>NW_011494821.1:134192-141574 GCF_000754665.1 Bison bison bison | reverse complement strand
GTGGGCCAGCATCAACCTCGGCGTCACCCTCTGCATTCAGTGCTCTGGCATTCACAGGTCTCTCCCCACAGGGTCCCAAGCGTGGGCCCCTGCTCCTCCTGGGTTGGGGGCGGGAGACTTGCCTGGGTTTCCTCTCACACTCTGCCTGTTACCTGGGCTGAGCCTGTGGGGCCCAAGGTGGACCCAGGTGGGCCCAGCCCCTCGGTATCCTGGTCTGGCCAGGGCAGGAGGACACCCAGGGGAGTTGATCGACTTGTCTGGAGGAGGGGTGGGGTCAGGACTGCTGAGGGTTGGGGAGCTGATGAAAAGCAGAGAGAGATGATGTTATGAGGCCTTAGCAGGTCTATACAGCCCTCAGGGGGGGAGAGGGGAGGGGAGTGGCATGGCAAGAGTTGTCCAGGCCAAAATACCTGGAGAGAGGGGAGGTGGCTGGAGAGGATGAGGAGAAGGGAGGAGAGGGAATGGTGAACAGGCGGAATCCAGCTCCATCCAGGTCAAGACCACGTGGCCCTGGCTGCCCTCTGCCTCCTGGCCCAGCGCCTCCGCCTGAGCCCCCGCACGCAGGACCTTGCCCCTAAGTCTTTTCAGGAGTAGCAGCTGCCCCCACAGAGGGCCTGACATATCTCCCCTTGCTCTCCAGGAGCCTTGGAGTTCATTTCTCCAAAGTCCGGTCTCTGACCCTTGACTCATGGGAGCCGGAACTCGTGAAGGTGACTTGGGATGCTGTTGAGTGTGTGGGGGTGGGGTAAGGGCAGGGCTTCAGAGTCCTGAGGGCTCAGACACTCACCCATACCCTACCTGTCTGTCTCTGCCTCTACCTGGGCTGTCTGCAGCTCATGTGTGAGCTGGGAAATGTCGTCATAAACCAGATCTATGAAGCCCGAGTGGAGGCCATGGCTGTGAAGAAGCCAGGACCCAGCTGCTCCCGGTGAGGCTGGGGCCACCCTCCATGTGGGGAGGGAGGGAGGAGGGCCCAGGACGAGAGGAAGAAAGACTGTCTCCTTCCCCTGCAACACTCCCCCGCCAGGCAAGAGAAGGAGGCCTGGATTCATGCTAAATACGTGGAGAAGAAGTTCCTGACCAAGCTTCCTGAGATTCGAGGGCGAAGAGGTGGCCGGGGGCCCCCCAGGGGACATCCTCCTGTGCCCCCAAAGCCAGGGCTTATCAGGCCCAAGCCGGGGAGCTTCAGATCCAAGCCAGGTATACAGTTGGTTGGTTGGGCATCTGTGAGCGCCTGCTGGGCACTCAGCACAGTGCCAAGCCCAGTGGGGAGGCACAGAGTCCCGGGTCCAGGTCTTCCCCTTGAGAATGTTCAGGGGGCCGGACTGTACCAGCACTGGTTTTATAAGGCAAGAGTTTTGGGGATTAAAGTGAAGGATGGGAAGGACCATGGGGCTGGGAGGAAGCAGGAAGGGCTGTGTGAGGGTGCCAACAACCTAAGATGAGTCAGGAGAATGAGTGAAGGTCTCCAGAGGCCTGTGGATGAGGGTGAGAGCTTGGCTGGAAGAGAGGGAATCAAGAGAGCTGAGGTTGACTATCAGCTCACCCTCAACATCCCCGCCAGTTGAGGTGGTCAGACAGGAAGAAGTGAAAGATGTGACTATTCTATATGCCTAGGCACCTGGCCATATCCTCTCACACCTTCCATCACCCCCCACCACAATTCCTGGTCTTGGAGTCCTTCCCCCAATTGAGAAGTGACCTATCCCGTCACAATGTCAGGGGTCTGTACTGAGGGTTTTCTTCTCAGATTCATAGCTGGTTCCCCTTCACAGAGCCCCCCTCTGAGGACTTGCAGAGCCTGCACCCTGGGGCCCTGCTCTTTCGAGCTGCTGGGCACCCTCCATCCCTTCCCACCATGGCTGATGCCCTTGCCCATGGAGCCGATGTCAACTGGGTCAACGGGGGTCAGGAGAATGCCACACCGCTGATCCAGGCCACAGCTGCTGTGAGAGTCTTGGTGACCTCCCTACACCACCTTCGGTCTCTCTTCCCTCTCCTGACCTTGGTCCCAGCTCTTAACCCTCTCCCCAGCCCCTAGGGAGTGATAACCAGTACAGCCTGATTGCTAAGAGGGTGAGATTTGGAGGCTGAGAAACCTGGTTTGGATCCAGACCCTCACCACTTACAGCTGTGAACCTCCTTGTGCCTCAGTTTCCTCATCTGTAAAATAGGGATAACATGCCTTATTAGGTTGTACTATGGATGTAATACATGTAAAGAGCCAGAGCAGAGGGACTTCCCTGGTGGTGGTCCAGTGGTTAAGATTCTGTGCTTCCAAGGCAGGGGCTGCAGGTTCAATCCCTTATCAGAAAACAGATCCCACGTGTCCCGTGGTGTGGCCAATAAATAAAGCTTAAAAAAAAAAAAAAAAGCAGAGCCTGCCATCCCATACCACTGAACTGACCCGACTCCAAAATATCTTTTAATTTGTCTCTAATTTGCCACATCTCTCCCCCTTCTCTATTTCTCCATGCAGAATTCTCTTCTGGCCTGTGAGTTTCTCCTCCAGAACGGGGCAAACGTGAACCAGGTGGACAACCAAGGCCGGGGCCCGCTCCACCACGCGACAATTCTTGGCCACACGGGGTAGGGACAACAGGGATGATGGCCTCGGGAGGAAGGCTCCAGACGGGGTGAGGGGCCGGCTGAACTTGGCTATCTTGTCCAGGCTGGCCTGCCTGTTTCTGAAACGGGGAGCCGATCTAGGAGTTCGAGACTCTGAAGGCAGAGACCCCCTGACCATCGCCGTGGAAACAGCCAACGCTGACATCGTCACTCTGTGAGGGTGCCTGGGGAGGCGGGGCTCGCGCTTACACTATCCACTTGGGCGGGGCTTACGCCAGACCCCAGCTTGCCAGGCGGGGCCTGGGGAGGGGCGGGGCCAGCTCCTGGACCAGACTGAGAAAGGCTCCTCCAGGTGTTGACTGAGGCTTGGAGTAGGAAGGGTAAACTCACCTTCCTTGGTGGATTTATTCTGAGAGAGGCATTATTCATTAATTGTCGGGCATCTTTAAAGTACTAGACCCTGAGGAAACAGGTGAATGAAACAACCCAGCTCAAAGGATGGGAAGGTGAGGGTGGGGGTGGGGTGAGAATGTCATTCATTCCTTAATTCTCTCCCCCTTCAGGCTACGATTGGCAAAAATGCGGGAGGCCGACGCAGCCCAGGGCCAGGCTGGTAAAGTACACCTCCCCTCCGCCCTGCACAACATTGTATCTGTGGGCTTCTGGCCCCTGGTGACCTGTCCCCAACTCCCTGTCCTCAGCTTCATTGATCAATTACATTATTTATTCAACAAATACGTATTGGGTGCATCCTACGCTCCAGGTCCTTGAAACAAAGCAAAGAATAGGGGAGGGCGCTGCCCTGACAGTACAGACATCTCCTCCACCCACGTTGGAAGCGCGTGCTCTTACCAGGCCGGGCTGTCCCTATTGTGCTATTCGTGCTAGGACCCAGCCTCTCAGCCCTTTCTCCCTCCCCTCAGGAGACGAGACATATCTTGACATCTTCCGTGATTTCTCCCTCATGGCATCCGACGACCCGGAGAAGCTGAGCCGGCGTAGTCATGACCTCCACACGCTTTGATCCCAGGCCTTCAAGGGCTGGGACCCCCATCCCTTCCCTCCCTACCACCCGCCCTTTCCATTAAAGCCTTTGTGCTTTGCTCTTCAAAGTGCATTTATTGGCCACCTCCTTTCGGCTGGTGAGATATAGGGCACTGCGACTCTTGGGGTGCAGGAGGGATTGGGAGTTTTTGAACTGGAGTCAATGGAGGGGCAACTCCTGGGAGTGAAGTGGGAGCTTCGGCCTCTAGGGCGGGGGCTCGCGAGCTCAGGCGACGTGGCCCGACCCGTCCGGCTAAGCAGAGGCCGCTTGCGTGGCGTGGGTTGGATCTAGCCTTGGGAAGGGGGGGCGGCTGGCATCCGGGCTCAGGCCACCCTGGCCCGGAGGCATCCCTGGAATGTGGATGCTCAGCACCCGCCCCCTCGGGAATTCCCCCGGGGAGTGACAGAAAAGGAACAGGTCCTCAACCCCTGCCGTCCGGCCCTCAGTTTCTTGAGCGGCGGGATAGGAGATGCCGGCGTCCACTGAATTGCAGACGTGAGGTCGGGCACACCTGGGGGCCCGTGGGGCCGTCGCAGGTACACCCGGAACGACGTGACTGAGTCACCCTCAGGACCCCACCCCCGCTAGCGTGCGCTGGTCCAGCCTGTCGGCCCCGTCTCTCTGGTTCGCCATTTGGCTTCCACCACCACCCTAGCAGCGCTAGGCCGGCGGGGCGGGGGCGAGGGGCGGGGCGCCCAGGGGGCGGGGCTGCCTCTTAAAGGGCCCCCGGCCGCTGCCCTTAGGCCACTTCCTGGGGGCGGAGAGGACTTAAGCGGTTGCAGAAACCAGAGGAAGGCGTCGGCGCCCGGTCCCGAGACTCCCGGCTGCTTCCATCGGAGTCCTCAGACACTCCCCGCTTTTACTAAACGTGCATCTGCGGTCCCCAGCCGATACAGAGGCACCCCTCGCCATCGGCTCCGATCAGCCTCGCCTCCATCTCCTGGGACCCGCGCCAGAGTCAGGCAAGGCAAGGCCTCAAACTGGCCCCCGGAGCCCTGCGTGGACTTGCCCACGGTGACAGCGATCTGCCCGAGAAGCTGGACCCTTCAGAGTCGGCCTTGTGCTCGCCACCGTCACCTGCTGGTTGGATTCTGGAAAGCCACTGTCTGAAGACCACGGAAAGGAATCGCTGACCAGCCAGAATCGGATCTATATCTCCCGTACCTGACTTCCCTCAGCTCTTTTCATCCGTTCTCTCGACCTTTCCGGCGTCTCTGTGCCCAGAAACCATCCCCCACCACCAAGGCAGCTAGGGTGAGCCCCAAATCTTGCTGCCTTGTACTCCAACCTGTGCCTCCCACTCAGAGACAGTCTGAACCTTACCACCCAGTTCTGCACACACCCAGGAAGTTCTACCTTTTCTTCTCTTTCGGTGTCTTCTATACTCCTCAAAATTTCTCCTCCTCCTGTGCCCTCTTCGCCCCCCTCCTTCGGGGGCCCCGTGACCCTGAATGTCGGGGGAACGCTATATTCCACCACGTTGGAGACCTTGACTCGATTCCCAGACTCCATGCTGGGGGCCATGTTTAGGGCTGGTACCCCCATGACTCCCAACCTCAATCCCGAGGGAGGTGGCCACTACTTCATCGATCGAGATGGCAAGGCCTTCCGGCACATCCTCAATTTCCTCCGGCTGGGCCGCCTAGACCTGCCCCTTGGATATGGGGAGACAGCGCTTCTCAGGGCAGAGGCGGACTTTTACCAGATCCGACCCCTCCTGGATGCCCTGCGGGAACTGGAGGCCTCTCGGGGGACCCCAGCTCCCACAGCCGCCCTGCTCCATGCAGATGTAGATAGCAGCCCCCGCCTGGTGCACTTCTCTGCTCGTCGAGGCCCACACCACTATGAGCTGAGTTCTGTCCAGGTGGACACCTTCCGGGCCAATCTCTTCTGCACCGACCCTGAGTGTCTGGGTGCCCTGCGGGCCCGATTTGGTGTGACCAATGAGGACAGGGCAGAGGGAGGCCCACATTTCCGTCTGGAATGGGCTCCCCGCCCCGCGGAACTCCCCGAAGTGGAGTACCGCAGACTAGGGCTGCAGCCACTGTGGACCGGGGCACCAGGAGAGCCACGGGAGGTGGTGGGCACACCCAGCTTCCTGGAGGAGGTGCTGCGGGTGGCTCTGGAGCATGGCTTCCGTCTCGACTCTGTCTTCCCTGATCCTGAAGACCTGCTCAACTCCCGATCTCTACGCTTTGTTCGGCACTAGGAACTGAGACCTGGGAACGCTGCCCTCAGTTTGACTTCATGGAGGGGCGGGGGAGGGGGGAGAAAGAACGGGTCATTAAAGGGGTTGAAGATTCTCCTGAGGCCTTTTCCTAGCTCTGCTCCGGGAGCTGTGAGAGTCAGAGGCCCCACTGCACCTGACTGGAGAGCCCAAGTATGGACAGGAATCCCCACACTGGAGGGAGCCCACCAAGAGCCCACAGGATCAGTGGGTCTGGACTGGAGCCGATCCTAGGAGGGCTGGGGAGGCTTCCCTGGCTGGTCCTGCCTGAGTCTGGGGACCTTCGGTGTTTCCTTGCTTGGAGCTCAGTATTCAGAGTCAGGAAAAGCAGGTATGCTTCTCTGCCCAGGCTCAACTTAGCAGGACTATGGAAGGATGATGAGGTCTGAGGGAAAGAGGAGCTTTGGATTGCTCTAATGTGGTCTCCTGGACTGTGACTTCTCCTGGAGATGGTGGCCTCGCCTGGCCTGACAAATGAGAGGTCAGAACACTGTGAAATATGGGAAGGGAGGTTCTTTGCTGTGCCCTAAGCCACCACTGAGGGAGACAGGGAGGGCTACGCCCCACCTTAGGTTGGCATAAGGGAGCTAGGAGAATCCCCATTAACTGTGGGGCTGGAGCGTCCCTCTGGAGTTCCAGGTGTTTTAAATAATCCCATGTTGAAGGTGGGGCTGGCTACAGGGAGGAGTGGGGCATCTTCTTGGGTCCTGGCCTTCCTTCCTTCATGTGTACGTGCCTGTCAGCCAGTGGCTCTGACTGATGCGTGGATCCCTGCATCCTGGCTCTCAGCCATGTTGCTGGAGGTGGTGTCTGTGTGCTGGTCTTTCTGTGGCCTCTGCATGTTCAGGCCTGTTTGGGGTTGCCCAGCAACTGTTTTGGTACCAGGTGTGTCTGTGGTATGGGTATGAGTAGACTGACAATTAGTTTAATCACAAGGGGTGTGTGTGCACATGTGCTTCACACATCCACGTAGGCAGGAGGGGCCTGCTGAGCTTTGAGTCACTAGGATCTTCTAATGAGAGGTAAGAGAAGTCAACTGGGCTTAGCTAGGCCTTGGAGGCCTGTATAGAACACTTTGTTGCTAAGGCAACCATGAGCCTGTTGCTAGGAGATAGCTGGGGAAGGCCCAAGGCTGCTCAGGGCGAAGAAGAGATGAACAGAAGAGTTTGAAAGAGTGGGGGAGGATGTGGACAGGCATGGGTTTCTGAGTCCCTGGGGGTACGGAATACTCACAAACAGCTTCTTCACTGGGGAGTCACTTACTATTTATCACTGGTCATGATTTACAGGAAGAAAAATAAAATTGCTTTTGGAATCACCAACTCATGAAAGCTGCTGAGGGCTAGGTTGGGGGTATAGCAGAAGCCCTGCTTTCTCTATCCATCTCCCACTAGAAGAATCTTCTTCCAGTCCTCAATTCACTGGGCCCCAAGTTTACCCCAGCCAGAGATGGGGCAGTGTCGCTGTGCTAGAATGCTCTAGAACCTCCAGACAAAAGGCTGGAACCAGGATCACAGAGCATTCCAATGCCTTCCCAGCCTA
>NW_011494821.1:123691-134092 GCF_000754665.1 Bison bison bison | reverse complement strand
GGTGGGGCCAGCCCTCCCTCCAGCAGCCCCCAGCAGGCCTCATGTGGACACTGGCACTAGGTGGGATCTTCCTGGCAGCCGTTGAGGCCTGTGTCTTCTGCCGCTTCCCAGACCGTGAGTTGTCGGGCCGCCTGGCCCGGCTTTGCAGCCAGATGGAGGTCCAGTGGAAGGACTGTGAGGTCTCCTGGACATTCTCGGCCTTTGCCTTAGGTAAAATCAGACATCCAGGGATGGGCCTAACAACAATCTTCCCTGTGCCCCAAGGGGCCTGCAAGTGGCCTCACAGCTCTGCCTCTCAGCCATCTCCTCAGTCCACAGCCCTCTCTGGACACACTTTCTGCTCCCTCTGGGAGAGCTTCTTTGGACCCTGGGAAAGGGCCCAGAACCTTCTTCCAGGTCAGTGAGGGAATCACCCGGTCCTTACCCATCTCCACAGATGATGCATCCTTGAACAAAATCACAGAGAAGACTCACAGAGTCCTGAGAGTCATGGGTGAAGTCAAGGGGGAAGGCACAACCTAGGGGCTTGGAAGGCACAACCAAGGAGGGGGCTGGGGAGGTGGAGTAGGGACGGGTGGAGGGCAGATGGAGACAGGAGAGTGTGATGGGGTGGTGCTGGGTGAAGGGGTGGAGGTGAACCATCCCTGCTGAGGCCCTGGGCACTCTAGCTGCTTTCTGCCTCCCCAGAGATCAAAGGGTCTCTCTACTCACTCCCTTCATATTGGCAATGGCTTCGAAAGACCAAGCTCCGGGAGTACAACAGAGAAGGTACGGATGAGGGGAAGGACCAAGGGGTGCCTAGGTCCTTGGGCAAAGGGGTGTATGGCTGAGCTCATCCGCCCCCCACCCTGCCTTGTCTTTCATTTCAGCTCTCTGCCCTCCCTCCTGCCGTGAGTAAGAAAGGGAAGGGGTAGCGAAAGCCGGGGGCTTGGGGCACTTGAGGAGAGCAGCCACGGAGGGCGGTGGGAGCAGAGAGGAACGGAGGCTTCCCGCCGCACTGCCGGCCCTACTGTCTCCTGCAGGGGGCAGCACCATCCTGTACAACTGTTCAACCTGCCAGGGCTTCGAGGTGTACTGTTGGCCCCGAAAGCGCTGCTTCCCAGGTCCTTACTCCCCACCTCTGCCTCACCCCCACCCAGATCTCTGAGCTCTGAGGCTTCCCCAGCATCGATGGGTATGGTCCCCGGGATCACTCACTGCTTCCTGGGTCCCCTATAGGAAGTCACGATCTTTGGGAAGCTCGGATCCTGCTCCTCTTTGTGTGCGGAACTGCCCTGCTCCTGGGTGTCCCGAGCCTCGCGGTGGAGTGAGTTGGGGGATCAGGGCGGGAGACAGCCTCACCACTTCCCACCAGTACCCCCTCATCCTTCCTCCTGCCCTCGTGGCCCTTCCCTTCTCCCTTCCCAGGCCTCCCACCCTCTGTTTTCCCTCAGGTACAACTACTTCCAAGCAAAAAGTTGACTTGTGAAAACGAGGACAGAGCCTAGCCTCCAGTTCTAAGGAGCTCGTGTGCCCACAACATCCACTTCTCTCTTGGGGTTGGGGGTGGGGTGGGGAGGGCGGGGGACAGCCAGACCCTTAGTTCCAGCCCCAAGTGGTTCAATCTTCCAGACCCTGATACTTAGATATACCCCATAGTCCCAGTGTCAGATGGTCCAGGGACCCAGGCACCCACAGCTGGAAAGCTCCTCCCCTTCATCCCTCAACCAATCAGACAGGGGCAGTCCCCGTGCCAGGAAAATATCTACAGAAGGAAAGAATCCCCTCTGCTCACCACCACTCCCACATCTCCTTCTGCCTGTTCCCGGAACGTGGGGGCTGCCAGGCCCCAGAAACTCCTCTTGGCCCTCCTGTGACTGATTGGGAATCCGGGAATGAGTGTTCTGGAAAAGTCCCTCCCCCTAGAATGAGACCACAGCAGTCAGCCTGCTGGCATGCTCCCCTTCCATTTAACATTGTGAAGCCTCCCACAGAGAGAGGCCTCCCTCCTGCCAGGCCCAACTAAACGTGCTGTCAAATGGCCTCCGCCTCTGCCTGGCCTCTGTCTGCAACTGGGGAGGGCAGGGGGAGAGGGAGGCTCATGTAGCACAGTGGTTCTCAGCTTAGGGAGGTGGGGATTTTGCACCAGAGGAGATGTTTCTGATTGTTTTGATGGGAGTGGGGGGGAATGTAGTACTGGCATCTAATTGTTAGAGACCAGGGATGCTGGTAAACATCTGAAAATGCATGGGAATGTCCTCCAGGACAAAGAATGATCCGGTCTGAACAGTCAGCAGTGTGTGGTTGAGAAACCCTGGTGTCTGGTCCCTTGGTTATCAGGAGTTTGGATTTGGGGGATGGGAGATGGGACATATAAAGAAGAGGCCTATCTCCAACTATAAGTCACAGTCCAAGGGCCTAGGCCTGGGAGGGATCCTTGCCTTCACACAGCCCCATGGTTTTCAAACTGGATACTGAAGTTCAAAGTGGATACTGAAGTTCACACTGGAACCGAAGCTCCCAGTTCTCAACCAGCTGCGTGTGTGTGTGCTAAGTCACTTCAGTCGTGTCCGACTCCACGACCCTATGGACTGTAGCCCACCAGGCTCTTCTGTCTGTGGGATTCTCCAGGCAAGAATACTGGAGTGGGTTACCATGCCCTCTTCCAGGGGATCTTCCCTACCCAGGGATGGAACCTGCGTCTCTTAGGCCTCCTGCATTGGCAGATGGGTTCTTTACCACTAGTGCCACATGGGAGACCGCATGTAGAGTCATCTGGTCATCTTAAAAAAACTACCTGTTGCTGGGTCTTGTCTCCAGAGATGTGGAGTTTAGTGGTCTCATATGGGGCCTCAGTTAATCTAATTTACAGCCAGCCAGGGTTAGAACCACTGTTTGGGGGAATCTGTAAAGGTACTGGGGATAGAGAGAAAGGAGTAATTTATCCCTTCTGGGGAAACATCTTCCATTTTGTTTTACACATTCTAGTCCAATGCTTTCATTTTATACCGAAAAATGGAACCCAGAGATCATATGGCATGCCCAAGCTCATACAACAATTGAAACATTCACTCATTTGATAAATACTAAGTGATTGCCAGCCAGGCACCGGACAACGCTGCCGCCCACACTGGGGTGAGAAGCACCCTGCTCACGCCCCAGCCACAGCAGCTCTCCTTTGTCTCTGGGAGCTGTCTCAAGCCCCCAAGAATGTGCCCTCTTTCCAGGCTCAACATTTTAGCTGTCCTCCTTCTCACACCCAACATGCAGTGGGTCAACAGCTTTGCCCATCTCTGAAGGACCTTGCTCCTCTCTGCCCCTCCTCCTGCTCTATGGATCCCAGCCCTCTCTGGAACCCTCTTTCTCCCTGTGGAGCCCAGTCTCCCAAATGTGCATCTGACTCTGCTAACTCCCCTAAAGCCCACTCTGTACCCTTAGCAGCCACACTGGTTTGGTTTTGTTTTTTTAAATATTTACTTTATTTTCCTGGCTGTGTTGGATCTTAATTGTGGGGTGGGGACTCTCTAGTTATCGTGCATGGGCTTAGTTTGCCTGCTGCTTGTGGGATCTTAGTCCCCCGACCAGGGCTCGAACCTGTGCCCTCTGCATTGGAAGGCAGATTCTTAACCACTGGCCCACCAGCGAAGTCCCCACACTGGTCTTCTTAAAACTCCACATCACTCGACCCTCCTGTCCAGCATCAAATGATGCTTGAAAACTTAGGCTCTGGAGTTGGGCTGCCCGATTTCAAATCCTGGCCCTGGCTCTGGCACATACCAAACCTTGGGAAAGTTATTTTTCTGTTCCTGTTTCCTCCTGTTTTAAATGCGGATCATGTATTTCTTTGATTCCTTGGCCTTTTTTCCTTCGATCTATATTTTAACATCTCTGAAAAACCCATTTTAAATTGAAGACATGTCATAGCATAATGGTATATATTACAATTGAAAATATCTTAAATTCAATGCAGTGGCACTTTCCTTACAGAATGACTGTGAGGTCCAAATCAGTTCATATAAAATGCTTGGGACTTTGCCCAACATGTAATGGGCCCTCATGAAGTATTAGCCATTATAATCTCTTACTTAAAATCTTCCCTAGCTTGTCTTTGCCTATAGAATATAGAGTTGGCCCTTGATCCTGACATTCAAGACTCTCTACCTGCAGCTCCCCTCATCTTCTTTAGTCCTCAGGCCAGAACTGTCCGGACACAGACCTGGTATCCTGCTTGAACACCCCACAGGCATCTCAGACTCCACATGTCCACCTTTCTAGACCTATCTTCCTCCCACTCCCGGGATTTCTCAGGTTTAATGGCATGGCCGACAGGGTCACAGTCATCCTCCTCCCCTCATGCCATGCGCCCACTTCTTACCAGTAAGTGGTCTACCTCGGTAGGTAATGCTTCTTGGAATCTGACCCCCTGGTGTCTCCTGGGGCTTCACCTCAGCTCTGCCCACCCCACAGCCACTCTGAGTCACTTCTAGTTGCCCAAATACTGTTATCTCATATCTCCTTCCTTTGCCCAGGCTTGTTCCTCTACCTGGAAAGACTTTCTCCTTTGGCTCAGATATCCCCTCTTCTGAGAAAACTTCTGTGAGCCCCCAAGGCTAAGTGGAGTGAGTCTGCTCCAGGCTTCTCTTGTGTGGCACCTGTTTACCTCGGGTGTTGGTGTTTCTTTACACATCTTCCTGCTGTACCACACACTACTCTCTAAAGCCACTGCTTAAGGTTCTGGGTCTGTTTCCTCAGAGCCTGGCACATGGTAGATGCCAGGAAGTGTCACTGATGACTGCAGCGCCTTCTCTGAACCCTTGTGATATGTCTTCCCTGGGTAAGCCCTTCATGAACACTTCGCACAGGAGGCTGGCAGAGTTAGTGTTTGTTTTGTGCACATGAGGCCAACGTACCAGAGTGTGGCCTGTCAGGGCAGGGACGGTTTTTCAGAGCCCCTCACCAATCAGGAGGCTTCTGTGGGTGTGGCAGTTTTAAACAATGGCCCCGTACTCTCTGACATGCTGCCTACCTAGAGGTAGGTGCTATGTATCCTTCCCTTGAACCTGGGTTCCATGGCTAGCTGGCTCACTGAATGTGGCAGAAGCGACACTGAGCCACTTTCTGAGCCCAGGCCTTAAGAATCTGTCACCTTCTGCCTTTTGGGACATTCACTCTGGAACTCAGTCGTCTTGCTATGAGGATGCCCGGCCTATTTTAAGGGTCCCCATGGAGGGGTTTGGCCAAAAGCCAGTATCTGCTGCCAGATGTGTAAGTAACGCAGCCCTCCGCTCTCAGATCATCATCCCCAGATTGTCAGGTTTTCCACCCAAGGCCGCAGACATAGTAGAGCAGAGATAAACCATTCCCACAGTGTCCTGTTGGGGTTCCAGACACAAAGTCCAGAGCATAATAAAATAGTTATTTAATGCTACTACGTATTGTTACTCAACAATGGGTAACTGGATGGTGGGGCAGAAAGAAGAGCTTAGAACCTGGCACTAAAAGCCCTGGGTTGGGACTTTCCTTGGGGCCCAGTGGTTAAGACTTGGTGCTTCTACTGCAGGGACCTTGGGTTCAATGATCCCTGGTCAGGGAACTAAGATACTGCATGCCATGGTGGTGTGGCCAAAAGTAATAACAAAAAACAACAAAAAAAGGCCCTGGTTTGAGGATATGGCTGGCACTGCCACTTCCTATTAATAGCTGTATATGTACATGAAAAACATCAGTTCACCAGCCTGAGCTTCAGTCTTCCTATCTGTAAGATGGAGTTAATGATGGTTAACAGGTATGGAGACTATGTGTCAGACTATGTGTTATTTACGTATAGCTCTGTAACAAATTATTCTAAAACTCAATTGTCTGAAACAGTAAACCCTTATTATCTCATGGTTTCTGTGAATCAGAAATTCAGAAGCAGCTAAAATGGGTGTTTCTGGCTCAGAGTTTCTGGTAAGGATGTTGTCCAGATGTAGGTCAGGGTTGCAGACATCTAAGGGCTAGTGGATCAGCCTTCAAGATTCCAAGATGGCTCACTCGAATGTCTGTCTGGTTGGTTGGTGTCAGCCGACGGCAGGAGCCCTCAACTTCTCGACAAGTGGAGCTTCTCCACTGGGCTACTTGACTGTCAGGACATGGTGGCTGGCCTCCTCCAGAGTGAGTGATCCAAGAGAGGGAGGTGGAAGCCACACTGCCTTTTACTACCTAGCTCTGAGGTCACACACCATCCTCACAATAGCCCATTGATTACACTCTTTGTGAACCCATGGACTATAGCATGCCAGGCTCCATGTCCATGGGATTCTCCAAGCAATAATACTGGAGTGGGTTGCCATTCCCTTCTCCAGGGATCTTCCTGACCCATGGATCAAACTTGTGTCTCTTGCATCTCCTGCATTGGCAGGCAGGTTCTTTACTACTGCGACACCTGGGAGCCCCATCGATTACACAGATCATTGTGGAAAGGCATGACACTGTGATACCAGCTGGGGAGGTTCACTGGGAGCTGATTTGGAGACCGGCTACCACACACATGGGCACAGTTAATTTTTCAATAACCCCACAAGGTAGATACTCCTAATAATCTCATCTTGAAGATGAGGAAACAGAGGTGTACAAACATGAAGTAACTTGCCCAGATTTATAGGATGGTAAGTGATCAAGCTGGGATCCAAACTCAGGTAGTCAGACTCCGAAAGTGAGCTCTC
Source organism: Bison bison bison (assembly GCF_000754665.1). Taxonomy (NCBI): domain Eukaryota; kingdom Metazoa; phylum Chordata; class Mammalia; order Artiodactyla; family Bovidae; genus Bison; species Bison bison. Next base: position 127,409 of record NW_011494821.1, on the reverse strand, counting down.
AGCTGGTTTCAAAAATAATAATAATTAGGCTGCAATAGATCTTAGTTGCAGGACATGGGATCTTTAGTTGCAGCATGCAAACTCTTAGTTTCGATATGTGGGATTTAGTTCCTGGACCAGGGACGGAACCCGAGCCCCCTGCATTGGGAGCTTAGAGTCTTAGCCAGTGGACCACCTGGGATGTCCCAGAGCTACTGTTCTGTAAAGGCCCTCAGCTCCATTATGAGCCTGTCGGAATATGGAAGATTTAAGACTGCTTCCACTTTGGAAAGAAAACCGTCAGACAGATACAAGGTGGTGGGCTGGTGACTCCATTAACTAGTGAGCAAATGTAAACTGGAAAAGAATAGGACCTCAGGGTCCTGGGAGATGGAGATGGGGTGATGGAACAAGAGGATGTTACTCAAGGGTCTGGGGACAGCTAACTATGTGGGGCCAGGGAGTGTCACGGGGGGAGGGGGCAGGGTTGGGTTCACCAGGAGAACACTTATGGATTAAGTCTAGAAACTCCCATCCCCATCACTCTCACCAAAGGAGCTCCTGATGTCAAAAATCTCCTTTGCTTTACTCTATCCAGATGACTCTGTCTCGTCCATTTGTTCAACAAAGGTTATTGAGCACTTACCATATGAGTCAGAACCATACTGGGCATGGGCGACATAGCAATGCCCAGACAAGATGAAGTCATTTTCTACCTGGAGCTTGGAATCTAACAGGAGAGATAGACAAGTTACTGGCAAATTCTATCAGAGCAATGAGTACAATGAGAAGAAAGCACAAGGATCTTAGGGTGTAGGGGAAGAGTCCAGACCAGATTAGGGGTAGGCTGCCTGCACTTAGCAAGGCCAGATTTGGAGAAGGGTGGGAAGACTTTCAAGAAGAGGGAATAGTCATGCAAAGGCTCAGAGGAGAGAGAGAACCAGAATGTTGGGGGGCTTTCCTCTGCTGAGAGGTTGATGTGGTCAGGGAGAAGGGGAAAAGCTCAGTGATCTCAGGGATCAGGGCAGAAAGGGAGAAGGCAGAGGCACCAGGATGGTTCCTGCAGAAGGATGGGTCCTACCTGTCTGCCAAACCCAAGGTGGGGGAGGGGAGGTTGGCCACCGGGCCGCCCTCTCTGCTTGTCCTCCTGGTTCTCTGCCGTTTGGGGAAAAACTTGGCTCTGGTGGTGTGAATGTGCTCATCTTTCTCGGATGCAGAGCCTGCAGGGCCAGGCAGAAGTTGGGGAAAGGCAGATGGAGAGGGTGGAGGGGGTGGTGCTCTGGGCCTCCAAGTTTAAGTGTTAGCTGGATGCCCCATCTCAGCCTGGAGGCAGGCCTCCAGAGGCAGAGTGAGAATCATCAGGCTCTGCTCCTCCAAACCGCATCATCTTTATTGGCAAAGGTGGGGGAGGAGAGACGCTTAACTCCAAAAATAAGAAACAAAGGGGGATAAAGAGGCCTCTGATTTCCTGGGGTTTTTCCAAGTCAAAGACAAAGGTGGGTGGAGCCTCTGCCTCTGGTTTCCTGCTGGAGCACAGAGCGAACCAGGCCAAGAGTTCAGTCAGGAGCGCCCCCTCCTCAGTCTCCTTTCCATCCCACGCCAAGGATGGCAGGGCAGCCTCTCTCCCCTGAGCCAATGGTCAGAGTCTCTTCCTTGAGTTCCCTCTTTTTTCTCTCTCACCTTTTCCCAGCCTCTTTACACCTCGGGTTGGTTCTGTCACTCCCCTGTTAAAACTTTTCAGGGGGTACCAAAGCCCTAAGGAAAGGCCTGAGCTGACCGCATTCTGCAAGGCCCTGCAGACTGAACCCAACTAGGTCAGGGATCGTGCCAGCTTGTTCACTTGGGTCCCCAGAACCTGGCACAGTGAAAGCCTGCTGGAAGGATGATCTGACACCTAGTTTGGCTTCTGCCAGCCTCTCCGGCTGCATCGGCCTTCATATCCCACCATGTGCTCTACATGCATGTATTAATTCATTCAATACCCAGAGGACTTCCAGTGCACCCAGATCTGTGAGGACACTGGACATCCAGAGGAAAATCAGGTTTCACCTGCTCTTTCCTGAAGATGCTCATGGAACTGCTGTTTCTCCCATCAAGAAATTGGAAAAGGGACTTCCCTGGTGGTCCAGTGGTTAAGAATCTGCTTGCCGATGGAGGGGACACAGGTTCCATCTCTGTGCCGGGAAGATCCCACATGCCACAGGGTAACTAAGCCCACTGGCCACAACTACTGAGCCTGTGCTCTATAATTTGCGAGACTTAGAGCCCATGCTCTGCAATGAGAAGCCCAACCAGCACAACTAGAGAGTAGCCCCCTCTCTCAGCAACTAGAGAAAGCCCTCCCGCAGCAACAAAGACCCAGTACAGCTAAAAATAAATGAAAATTTGGGAAAAAAGAAAAACCCCAACCAAACAAAAAAATGTTGAGTGAAAGAAACCAAATGCAAACAGTAAAGTGTGTGATTCTGTTGACTGAAAGGTCAAGAGCAGGCAGAAACCATCTCTGGGTTTTAGAAATGGGAATAGTAATAGCTGGGGAATTCCCTGGAGATCTAGCAGTCAGGACTCCACACTTTTCACCGCCCAGGGCTTGGCAGTTAGACTGAGCAGACTTCTTCATAGACAATATGCACTGTACCTATTATAGGCCTACATTGTCCCAGGTACCTTAGGACACCTGACAGATCCAGCCCCTCCCGTGTGGAGCCAGTCCATAGTAAATCAGAGATGAGACATGTGCAGGGAACAATCACATCTGTTATCTGCCCTGGTGGGAGGGCAAGAGAGCTGGCAAGAAAACCACAGAACTGTGAACTACGATTTTCCCATCGATGCTGGAATTTTCCATGATTACCAAGGTGAGGGGGCTTTGCCCCTCACGGAACTCTGCAGACTACATTTGCTATGCTCACACATCTATCCCTGGGACAGAAGGACGTAGGCCAGATGGCCTAAGACTGGTCCTGAGACCCGTGAGGGAAAGGGAGAGGGCATACTCCTTCTCAGAGCCTTCTTGGAGCCAGACTATGTCTCCGCCCCACAGGGCAAGCAGAAGTGTACAGAACCCTGGTGTCAGCAGAGGTAACAGGTGGGAGGGGCCAGAAGGAGGCCAGGAAGTGCCAGAGATGGGAAGTTGTGCCCTGAGGTATGGAGCGCTGCCCTGGATCACCAAGACCAGGTACCAAGCTGGAATTGGGCTGAGGAGCCACTCAGAAGCTGTCTCCACCCCACTTGCTCCAGAGCCCCCTACATGTTCCACCTTGGGGAGCTCCCCAAAAGGTCCATTTCGGGGGCAGCACATGAGACCGGGAAAGGACACTCAGAGCAGGGGGAAAGGCCAAGGGCTTTAATCTTAGAGACTCCGTGCGGTCGGTCTGGAGCTGACTACCTGCGCCACCATCAACACCTCTGTCGTGGCGCCATTTCACAGCCCAGAAAGCTGCTCCAGGCCGGCTTTCTGCATCAGAGTGCCATGAAGCCCTCTCAGGGACTCTGTCCTGTTTAGCTTTATCCCCGGGCCCTGGGCGGGTCTCTCTACCAGGGGTTATTCATTTCGTGGGTGGGGCGCTGGTTGAGGGAGGTGGAGGATTCGGTTGAAGTGGGCACGGGGCAGGGGTGAAGGGGGAACGAGACACCGATGAGGAAGTCTGGGAAGGGGTGAGAAGTTCTTTGGAGAAGTCTGAAAAGAGGGCGGGAAAGTGGAGAGAGGGTGGGAAGGGGGCGAGCAAAGGACCTGCGA
>NW_011494821.1:105910-123562 GCF_000754665.1 Bison bison bison | reverse complement strand
CACCACCTCACCCCTCGGGGAACCCGGGCCAAGCCGCCAGGCCCCGCCCCGCGGCTTCGGTCCTGCCCTCCCCGGGATTTAGTCCCGGCAGCCTGGGCGGCTCCCCAGCCGCTGCTTCCGCCTTCGCCAGGTGAGGGTCCGAAGAGGCAGGGGCTCTGGGGGCCGGGCTGGCGGGGCGGCCTTCGTTTGGGGGCGCGTCTGGGGGTGCGAGCCTCCCCTCCCCGGTCCTTCTCTTCCGCGGCCACGTCTCCTCCTGTCCCCCATCTCGTGCTGTCCGTCCACTTCTCACCTGGCCACTGGTCCGGATGTGCTTAGCACCCTGAACTTTCTCCTCCCCCCGCCCCTGCTGTGGCCCGCGGTTCCTCGCCAGTTCCGAGCGTCCCTCGGGACCCAGCCTGGGGCCCTTCGCTTCCTCCGGGCTTAACTAAGTAGGGGTGGGAGGGGGGCAGGTGTGTGTGAGGGAGAGTGTGCGCAGACAGCCGGCACCGAGAGCCTTATTGAATAAAGACTGGTGGAGTTGCCTGGGACTCCCGTGTGCCAGCCGGGCTCTGTCTCGGGATCTGAGCTCAGGTGGGTGGGGAGGGGACTGTGTACCTGGCAGCCTGGGTGTCTCTGAGCAGTACCTGAGGTTTACCGCCCGTCACAAATGCCCGATTTGATTTCACATGTTGCTGCCTAGGGTGTGGAAGAGGCAATGACTCTGGGCAGAGGGGGCAGCCTACCGGCATATCTCAGGTACATGTGGACACCAAAGCTTGATGTCTTGTGTGTTGTGTGGACCTAGGTGTCTCACACGTGAGGGCCGGTGAATCTTGAAGGCAGTAAACTCAACATGTCTCAAGGGGGTGTGTGAGGGGTACGTGGCAGGAAGCCTGGTGTCTTGCGGCAGCTAATATATGCCTCAGCTGGGAGTGGACATGTATCATGTGTCTCTGGTGTCTTTTGCATCATATCTCTAGGGGATCTATAGGTGTGATGTGTGTGTCTGTTGTACCTCTGTGTCTGAAGTGTGGTTAGTGTATCTGGGCATCTCTGGAGTGTATGTGGTGGATCAGAATGTCTCCGGTGTACCTGAGTGGGTGTGTACAAGGGTGCACCCCAAGTCTAAGAGGCAGTATATCTGGGTGGCCTAGGGGTACAGGCAGGGCTTCCCAGGTGGCACTAGAGGTAAAGAACCCACCTGCCAATGCAGAAGACATAAGAGATGCGGGTTCCATCCCTGGGTCGGGAAGATTCCCTGGAGGAGGGCATGGCAACCCACTCTTGTATTCTTGCCTGGAGAATTCCAAGGACAGAGGAGCCTGGTGGGTTACAGTCCATAGGGTTGCAAAGAGTTGGACATGACTGAAGCAACTTAGCATGCACGGGGGTACAGGCAGTGTGCCATATCTCAGAGCGGGGCCACACACCTGAAGTCTGCTAGGTGCTAAAATCTTAGGTGTGAGGAGAACGTTCTTCCTGGGTGGGGTTTGTGTGTATGAGGGGCAGGATTTCTGGCTGATCCTGAGATTCCCTCCCTCTGTACCTGAGTGTTTCTGAGGGTTTGCGGGTGGAACTGGCAACCATGTCTCTGGTGCCTGAGTGTCTCAGGTGACTACCCTGGACCATGTGACTGGAGGACGGGGCCTCACAGGGGTCCCTCCTCTAGACATGCTTCCCGAGGCGGGTTCCCTGTGGCTGCTGCGGCTGCTCCGAGACCTCCAGCTGGCCCAGTTTTACCGGCCCATCCTGGAGGAGCTTAACGTGACTCGGCCGGAGCACTTCGACTTTGTAAGAGCTGAAGATCTGGATGGCATTGGCATGGGCCGGCCTGGTGAGAGTCCCCTGCCACTAGGCCCTACTGTTTCCTTCCCCAGCCTGTTAGTTGCGACTCTCCTCCAACCACCACACACCCCAGCCTTCTTCTTGCTTGTAAATCCCTTGCATCCTGCTCCCTGCCGCCCCCATTACCCCATCCCTCTGATTCTGGCCTCCCTCAGCCCAACGTAGACTGGCTGAAGCTCTGAAGAGGCACCGTTCGGGGCTCAAGTCTAAGAATTGGGTCTACAAGGTGTGTGTTTTGGGGTGGGGGCAAGAGGCTTTTCAGGGCCAGCTCAGGCCTGGGTAAGGGGCAGGCTGAGTGGCAGAGAAGAGTGTAAACAGGGTTCCACACACTTGATTTCCCATCCTTGTTTCAGATCCTTGGGGGCTTTGCCTCTGGGCAAAAGGAGACCACCCCACCCTCAGATAGCCTTCCATCCCTCCCTGAGCCAGATGGGAGACTCAAGTGTCTGATCCCAAACCGGGCTGTGTGCCAAGGGGAGCTTTTGGGCTCCGGCTGCTTTGGCATGGTGCACCGAGGGCTGTGGACACTACCCAGCGGCCAGACTGTGAGTGTCCAGGGAGCCTACTTCATTCTGGGATCTTGGGCCAGCTGCCCCCTCTCTGAGGGCCCTCTCTGCTCTGGCCTTGGCTTAACTGTTTGCTCCCGTGCCTGACGGTGCTTCCCCCCACGCCCAGGTCCCAGTGGCTGTCAAGTCCCTCCGGGTGGGTCCCGAAGGTCCCGAGGGCACTGAGCTAGAGGACTTCCTGAGAGAAGTGTCTGTCATGATGAACTTGGAGCATCCACACGTGCTGCGTCTGCACGGCCTTGTACTGGGTCAGCCTCTGCAGATGGTGAGCAAACCCCGACGCTGGTACCTGGGACAGTCCCCGGGCCGATGGGCTACAGGAGAATGAGCGCTAGGGTCTCATGGGGCCGGACCACCGCTCACACCGACATGTTCCTGCAGGTGATGGAGCTGGCGCCCCTGGGCTCCCTGCACGCGCGTCTGACGGCCCCAGCCCCCACGCCCCCGCTGGGCCTGGCCTTGCTCTGCCTCTTCCTGCGGCAGGTGGCGGGGGCCATGGCGTACCTGGGGGCCCGTGGGCTGGTCCACCGAGACCTGGCCACGCGCAACCTGCTGCTGGCTTCACCGCGCACCATCAAGGTGGCTGACTTCGGGCTGGTGCGACCGCTGGGCGGCGCCCGGGGCCGCTACATCATGGGCGGGCCCCGACGCATCCCCTTTGCCTGGTGAGAACCTGGGCGGAGGGGCAGGATCTCGGGGCAGGAGCCGAGGGGGTGGTCCTCTGAGGGAGGCGGGGACTAGAGGAGTCTTCCGGTCTGGAAGGGCCGAGAAAGGAGGACTTTGGAAGGAACGCAGGACGGCAGGCCGCATTAAGGGGGCGTGCCCAGTGGCAGGTGGGCGCTCCGGGCGCACACCCTGCGCACACGTCCGGCCCCCTTCAGCTCCGCTTCCGCAGGTGTGCGCCCGAGAGCCTGCGCCACGGGGCTTTCTCGTCTGCCTCGGACGTGTGGATGTATGGGGTGACGCTGTGGGAGATGTTCGCTGGGGGCGAGGAGCCCTGGGCCGGGGTCCCGCCATACCTCATCCTGCAACGGCTGGAGAAGGACCGAGCCCGCCTGCCCAAGCCTCCTCTCTGCTCCAGGGCCCTCTACACCCTGGCCTTGCGCTGCTGGGCCTCCCACCCTGCTGACCGGCCCACCTTTTCCGACCTAGAGGGGCTGCTTCAAGAGGTGGGAGCTCCTGCCTCCCCGGAAACCCCGTCTCTCTTGCGTCTGCTTCCTTTCCCAGGGTCCCATGCACAAGATGGATGTATACTGACTCCCAGTTTGGGGTCTGGGACCTGACTCTATAGAGCAGATTCATTCCCCACCTTTAGGGTCCTCAGAGCCCCAGGGAGACAGCTGGGGTCTAGTTTCTGCTGGCTGGGGGCTGGGGAAGAGAGAGGGGAGCCCAGAGCGGCAGGATGCAGTGGGTGTTTGACAGGCAGAGGAAAGGTTCAGCGTGGGAGGGGGAAGTACAGTGACCAAGGTGGCAGAGGCACTTTGGGGGCGCACCAAGGAGGGACTTATAAGACAGGGTAAATAACCGGTGCTAGCACTGAGAGCGCTTGGTATGTGTAAGATACTGTACTAAGTGCTCTCCATGTATCCTGATGCATCTTTACTCATTCAGCCCTCACAACAACCCAGCTCGATCTTAGGGAGGGGGCAGTTAAGACACTGACAGTTTAAGTGATTTGCCTAAGGTCACACAGGAAGTGGAGGAATGGAGAGCTGCACCAGTCACTGACTGCAGAGCTGTGCCCTAAATCACTATATACTCTAACATTAAAGGAGTTTAGTCCTTAACTCTGAGGACATCTGGGGGCCACGTAAGGGTTGTGAGCAGGAAAGTTACAAGCCATCCTTATATATATATGTCACTCTGGTTTCCTTGGTAGTGTTAGTGGTAAAGAACCCGCCTGCCATGCAGGTGACGTAAGAGACATGGGTTCTATCCCTGGGTTGGGGAAATCCCTGGAGGAGGGCATGGCAACCCACTCCAGTATTCTTGCCTGGAGAACCCCATGGACAGAGGAGCCTGGTGGGCTACAGTCCATGGGGTTGCAAAGAGTTGAATACAACTGAAACGACTTAGCATAGCACATACTCAGGTGTGGTGCAAGAATGGATTAGAAGGATGAGACTGAAGATGGGAAGACCAGTAGACTGCAGTGACTGTGAAGCAGAAGTGAGAGGAAGAGGTCTGGATGAAGGTGGAGGCAGTGGTGCTACAGAGAAGTGGAGAATTCCCAGAGGTGCTTGGGAGGCAGATCTGATGGGCCTGGGTATGGAGTGAAAGTGTACAGGGTGACTCTCCCCTTGGCCCCCTAGATAGAGGCAGGGTCCCCTTTTGTTGCTTCCTGACCCCTGGGCTGTGTCCAGCTTGGCATGGAATCCAGGTCTGCCTCCACTGGATTACAACCAAGAGACAGGGACCATTCCCCCCTGGGCCCAGGACACACCTGGTAGGGGTTTGCTTGATGGGTGCATGAACAGTCTCTCCTCTGTTCCCATGACATTACCCTTGTGACTCATGCTATAAGCCCACCCACCCTTTCTTCCTGTCTCTACAGGCCTGGCCTCCTGAGGGACGTTGTGTGAGGGAGGTCATGGAGGCCGGTGCTCTGAGGATGGAGCCTGGTGACCCCATCACTATCATTGAGGGCAGGTGAGGGTCTCATGCCTCCCACCCAGCCCCAGGAGGACACTCTTCCAACCCTCCTGATGCTGGTCCCAGCTCAGCTTCCCCCCAGTTCCTTGAACCCCAGGCCTCTGCCTCCTCTCCCCGCCCCAAGCGCTCTACCACAGTCCTGGCCTCCCCCCCTAGAGCCACCGCTGGCCTATAGAGCCCTTTTGTATTAAAGAGAAAAAAGCATCCCTTCCTCCAGGCAGATGTGGCTCCGTAGCGCACAGCTTGTGAGCTGAATGTGGACTGGGGCCCAGCCCCCACTGTCCCCTGGCTCCCAGCCCTTTCACCTCTTCCCACAGCCCTGACTCCACAACCTGGAAGGGCCAGAACGGTCGCACGTTCAAAGTGGGCAGCTTCCCAGCCTCAGCGGTGACACTGGTAGACCCACCAGCCACCCGCCCCATCCTCAGAAGCACCCCTGCCCGGGTAGAGCGACACCAGAGAAACGCAGATGGGTAAGGACATGAAAGAGTTGGGGCCAGAGCTAGGCTAGGGAACCAACCAAGCCCAGCAACTTTTCTGGAAGGGGAGCCTGTGGGGGAGGTGAAGGTGGAGGGGAGAAAGGTGAAGTTGGAGGGAGGTGGGTAAAGATGGAGGGGAGGCTGGACGTGCCTCAGGTCTCAGCCTGCCTGGAGGCCCCAGAGAGGGGAAGGTGGAGGGGAAGGGGTAAAGGTGGAGGGGAGGTTGGACGTGCCTCAGGTCTCAGCCTGCTTGGAGGCCCCAGAGATTCTTTGGGGGAGGGCACTGCTCTCTGGGGTGGGGGTGGAGAATGAGCTGGAACACTCTCCAACAGGGACAGAGGGAAGGCAAAGCTTCAGGATGCCCCTCAGGCTCGGGGCCAGAGAAGGAATGTGGCTATGCAGAGGACTAAAGGTGGGCATGGCGGTGGGGACAGCCTGCGGTGTCTCCCAGGAGGTCTGGAATCACCCTCCAACAGTGCCCCTTGCTCTGATTGTATCTGTGATCTCCCCACCTATCGTGTCCTGCCCTTCCTCTGCCTGCTGACATGCTGGCTGGACTTTGGGCAGCATCTCCCCCCTGCAGCCCTGGGCCGCTCTCTGGGCCCCCTGGCTGCCTGGATATGGGCATCCATCCTGCACATCTGGGTTCTGGTCCGCCTGGACAGAGGACCACCCCGAGGACAGCACAGATAGCCAGAGAAAGAAGGCAGCTGGGCTTCCTCTCAAGTTGTGGTTTCTTTCTCAAATATGCAGGCATTTCCAAGAGTCTGGAGTCGGTTCTTTCCCTGGGTCCCCGCCCCACAGGAGGCGGGTCGAGCCCCCCTGAACTTCGACATGCCAGAACTGGGCCCCAGGGACCCCCAAGCCGGTCACCCCGCCTTCCCATGGCCACCAGCTCTTCCCAGCCTTCCAGGGAGCGGCCTCCCTGGCCCAAAAGAGAATCCCCCCAGAGTCACCCCGTAGGAGCACCTGGAGCCAGCAAAGCCGCCATCCCCTCCGGAGGACCCTTGTCTGACCCTGAGCTGCAGAGGAGGGTTATGGAGGTGAGGTCTCCCTGAAGTGGCCCGGTGTCCAGAGGGGCTACAGACTGGGGAAGGGGCCTAAGTGAGGCTTCGTCCCCGGCAGGTGGAGCTGAGTGTGCACGGAGTCACCCACCAGGAGTGCCAGGCTGCTCTAAGAGCCACCGGGGGAGATGTGGTTTCTGCCATACGGAACCTCAAGGTAAAGTCCGACCCTTCCCCTGGTTCCCGCCCTTCCTGGCCCTGCTGTCTGGCAGTCAACTGCCTATCCTCCCACCCCCACAGGTAGAGCAGCTTTTCTACCTCAGTAGCTGGTCCAGAGCGGACTGCCGGCGCATCCTGGAGCGTTACCAGTGGGACCTCTCGGCCGCCAGCTGCTATGTCCTGGCCCGGCCCTGAGCTTTGTTCCTTTGGGCACAGACACCAGACAGAACAAGGGCCTGGCCACATGAGACCAGGCAGAAGCAGAACAAGGTCCCAACAGGCCTGTGATAGGTACAGGAGGAGCCCAGCATCGGGCACTGGTGTCTCCTCACCTGCCCCTTGGCCTCTGAGGGCACAAACTCCCTTTGCCATAGGAGGATCTAGTCCACTCTGCCCAACAAGAGGGCATACTTGGAAGAGCGGAGCTGTGCCACATCATACCCACAGGAAGCTTCTGTCACTACAGAAAATGAGCACAAGGCCATTCTGGGTCACGGGAGAAGCCATCCTGAACTGCCATCAGCTACCACACTGGGCTCTGTGGGGGCAGCCATCTTGGATGACTTGGGGAATATAGCCTCAGCTGCCTTGGCGTGGTCTGGGGCCATCATGGGTGATGAAAGGGGCTCTCTTAGACTCAAGGACACATGATCTTGGCAGTGTGGATTATGAGATGGGCCAGACCCTGCCCATCCCAGCTGTCATATTTCCCTTTGTCTCTTCCCACACCCAACTCTCTCTCCTGCCCTCTCCTATCACATACATCTTCCACTGTGCAAAAAGTTACAAAGTTTATATGAATGTAACATAAAAAGATACAGCTTCCTTCCTGGGACAAGGGAAGGAACAGGTGGTTAAGGCACAGGAAGTTGCAGCAAGCACCAGCTGAGGGAGAGGAAGTTGGCACTGGGGTCCTGGCCCTAGTGGGGAGGTAGGATGCCCTCAGAGTGCCATCGTCTGAGGCTGAATGAATTGGCCAAGCTGATGCAGGGAAAGGGTGGCCAGGTCTGCCATCTTTGGTGCCTTTCCCACCTCCAGCCCTGTCAGAAAACCCGAGTCCTGCATTCTAAGGCCTCATCTGGAGCAGAGACCCTGGAAGGGATTGGGAAGAAGTGGGTAGGGAACATTTGAAAGCCGATATGCCTGCATGCTGAGGGACCACTGGAGATGTGGGAAGTAGCAGGAGAAGGGCTCTCATACATACCCTTCTGTAGGGGCCACGGGTGAAGGAGGCCAGGGGAGCAGGGGAGGGATGGGGCACCAAGCCCCCAGCCTCTCAGGCTTCCCTGTCTCTCTCCTGCAGTGTACACGGAGGAAAGGGGCTGCCTCTGAGCAGGGGCCAGGGCGAGTGACCATCCTGAATTCTGGTTGAGTTGATGGTCTCCTCACCCAGAGAAGGCCTCTAACTGGTGATGGCAGAGGGTCCAGCGCCTCCTCGCTTCTCGAAGAACATGTAGTCCTGAGGGGAGGGCATGGTCAGCAGGATATCTGGCTGGGCCAGCCTGGCTCAGCTATTACAACCCAGGTCTGGAACCCCAAACCCTTAAAGACTCTGTCCCTGAACCTCTCCTAGCAGGAGGCCAAGAAGCACTCAGAACCTCTGAGTGAGAGCAGAAGGGGTAGTTGGGGGAGGAGCAAGGGCCGCCGACTCACAATGAGGAACGTGGCTCCGAGCAGCACAGCCTTCACCCTCACGTCCAGGTCCAGCGGGAACTGCAGGCCGAAGTCATCTGTGTCAGTGAGGGCTTCTCGGAGCAGGCCCCCCCACTGTTTGCTGATGCGGCCCACACTGCGGGATTCGTCTGGGGTCTTCACCTGGCAGGAAAGAGGGAGGAAGGGAGATCCCACGTGGAAGGGGTGTGCCTGATCTCATCTGTCTCCAGTCCCACTTCCACAGTCCCTGGTTATGAACTGTGCAGGCTGTACACATAGTGAATCCTCCCAAAGCCTTTGGGTTCCATGTGACATCGGGACACTGAGCCACCCGAAGTTACCTTGTGGGTCCACAAGAAAAATCGGGATGGCAACTTGGATCTGTGGCTCTTGAAAGGCCACCCATGATTACTAAACATCAGTGTTGGGAGAAACAGAAGCACAATACAATCTAATCTCCTTAGCGGATGGCCAGTTGCTAGGTTTGTTTTGGTTACCAAAGTCCTTGCCACCAACGGTTGGTGCAGTTTGTGCCCTGTACAGAGTAGCCTGGCCAGAGGGGCTAAAAGAGGCTGCTAAATGCCTGATTGTGCTCAGCCAACCAGGCTCCTAGATGGCCCAGAGGGGTGTCCTCTCATCTGCAAGGTAGTGAGGGCTCTGTCTAGTGCAGCATGCAAGCCTCATCCTGGGTGGATACAAGTCCATCCAGTGGGAGGAGGGGGCAGTAGAAAGTGGCCTCTGAGGACCAGGGTCTTCACTGGCCTCTCTGAGCCCAGCAGCAACAGGCCGTGCCAATCTGGGTGGTAATTCACAGTGGCCACCTGGACTTTATCCTCCGCTCATTCTCCTGTGGCTAGAACTGGAGTGATGTCCTGCCCATCCCCTTCCCCAAAGATCCTACAGCCCTGGGGCACTTCCTGCAGACCAGTCCCAGGTTGGGCAGGGCCTCTCCCAGCCAGCCCTGTGGTCCCAAGGGCACAACCCCAAATGTGGACCATTCATATTGCATAAGAGGAAGACTGACCTGATGAGAACCATGCAGTCTACATACTCCCATCCAGAGATCACCAAATTATCTCTTTGCCAATGAGTTCCTATCAAAGAAGCTTTCCCCAGGTACCAAGGTGACTCAGTTTCAAAAAGTAACCTTAGGCAGAGCACCTTATCAGAAGCCTTGGAAAGTCTACCAGACTATACCTGTCGTTTCCTACCTTATCTACACATATAATTATCTCTTAAAGTATTCAAGTGCCTTTATCTTCTAGAAAAGGAGGTGCTTCCCAGGCTTTACTCTTAAATGGTCACCACTTGGATTCTCTAGGCTCCAGGTTGGTGACCAGAATGTATGGTAAGAAGGACATCACCTGGATTTCAGACTAGGGGTGGATGGGTGGACATTTGGCAAGGCAAGCCACAGGATGTTAACAAGTGAAATCAGTGCTTGTTCCAGGGCCTGGGCTCACGAACTCACACACACAGCAGCCATGTGGGCCCAGCCCAAGGCACACTCAATAATCATCCTTCACCCTAAATCCAGCCTGGCCTAAGATTATTTTTCTCTCCCTCAACATAAGGTTGCAGATTGCAATCAGCATTGGCCCTTAAGATGAAATCCTCTCAGCCATGTTTTCATAAGACCCTGGTCCATCTTATTTTTGAGTAGAGGAAAGCCAGCAATGTGGTAGGCATCACAGCAGGTTTGGATTAATGAGCTCTTGACTATCCTGCCTCATGAATGCCTTGGTTTATGAAGGTCCCAGGAATCTCCCCTTATTCCTGATACCTCAAAGTTGGTGTCTGTGCCACAGCCACACGTCCAGCAGGGCCCCACCACTCTCAGGAGGGTCTGGCGGTCAGCGTCCTGAATGGAGAACTTGGGGATGAAAGGATGCCAGGTCTGTAGAACATGGCCAATGGTGGTGCCCGGTGGAGCCTGGACTTCCATCTGGAGTGGGAAACAGACAGAATCACTGCCAGCCAGGTACCCTGGCCCCCAAACTCTCAGCAGTCTAGCTCTATCATCTGTTTCCCCTCATGAGACCTCCCATCCCCATTCACTAGACCACCTGTCTTCCCTCTCACTAGGCCTCCCATCCCACCTGCTGCTGGCCAACTCCAATCAGAAGACGATCTCATCCCATGCCTCACCTAAGTTCTGCCGCCATCACTGGCCAGCCCCTTATCCAAGTTTCTCTCTGGGCTCAGCCTTCTCCACTCACCTCCTGGAGGCCACACGGACAGCAGCTGCAGCCACAGTGGAGGGGGCGGAGCAGGCGCAGCACCTCTCTGTCCCCGGGGTCCACCAGGCGAACCCGCAGGGGCCGGCGGGCACCACAGCACAGCCGGGCACAGCAGTTGCTCTCCTCCGCCGCCTGACCCAGGGGTTGTCCAGCCCCGGAGCGCAGTTCGTAGCGGTTACAGGTCTCCCAGCCCAAGACCGCTGCCAAGGGGTGACATGCTGAGGCTCCGACACCAGCGCCTGCCCCAGAGCCCACTATTTGCCCCCGTGATGAGGCCCAACCTATTCCTCCTTCCACTCACTTTCCACTGGCTCAGCCTTCTGGTGAATCAAGATCTGATCAATCTGGAAAGACAGTGGGGGCCAGGCGGACATCAGCTGGCCGGCCTAGTCGCCTGGCCCCCCCCCTGCCACTCCTCCCTTCCTTCCTTCCTTCCTTCCTCCCTCCCTCCCACTCACCTGCACCAGGAATTCGAGGCCAGAAGGCACCCCTGGCAATGGCAAGAAGGGGGCAGCTGGTCCCGGGGCCCCAGGGCCAGGCGAGGGGAAGAGAGCAAAGCCCGGCGCAGGGGCAGGCACGTGGACAGGCACTGGTGCCTGCCCGGGCCCGGACACCTGGCTGGGCCCAGGCCCAGGATGCAGTGCCGGCTCCGGGTATCCAGCAGTCACAGGGTAGGGAGGTGGGGGCGAAGGGGCATAGCCTTTGGGGGGCAAGTAGCCTGTGGGGGGGACAAGAGTAGGTTAGAAGGGGTCCCTGACTTCATCCCTTTACCCCTTGGCCCACAGGCCGCGAGGCTGCGGGGAAAATGTGATGAGAAGAGAATGAGAAAGATGGGGCGGGGGAGCAGGGCGGCGGCTTCTCGGGGAGGAAGGGAGGGGCCCCACACAGCCAGTCCGAGCACATTCCCGGAGGATGCGTCTGACACCGAGCTACCAAGTCCGTGGGGGGATAACGGAGACCCTCGACCTTGCGCCCACTTACCTGCCATGGGAGAGGGGCGAGGATTCGCGGGATGTCTGTGTCCCAGAGGTTTAGTTCTAGAAGTGGAGGCAAGCTCGAAGACAGCAGACAGACACAAAGACAGACACAGAGACCGACAGGCAAACGCGGAGAGGCAGCTGCGCCCAGCGCCGGCCCAGGGTCTCTAGGGCGGCGCGTCTGACTCGGGGAGAAACCGAAAGTGTCAGCGGGCAAGGCGGGGGCGCTGGGACCCTGGATTCCCGCAGGGGCCCCAGTACCGCCCCCTCCCTTTGTTCTCCCATTCTCCGCGTAGGCGGCTGTTGGCAGACGGCAGGACAGATGGGCCTGCAGTCAGACCGACGACCCGACCTCGAAAGAGGTCTCCTGACCCCTCTGTTCCCCCTGCTCACCTGAAGCCCCTAGAATAGCCCGGGTGCCCAGCACTCGGCGGCCCAAGGAGCTAGTGGAGGCGGGCCCAGAGGTGACTCCGCCCCCGACCCGTCCAGGCCCCGCCCCTCCCGGCCAGAGCGGCGCGCCTGCGCAGAAAGAATGCCTGCTTGCTTTCCTGTGGGGCCGCAGAGCTCAGGCCACCCACTCCGTGGCTTGGCGGGCGTCCCCGCCCTTTCCGCTCGGATGCTGAAGCTCGCCTGGGAGGGCAGCCGGGTGAGACCTAGACCTGCGACCCCCGCCAGTTCTGCGGGCGGAGAGTGACCAGTGACCCTTAGTGGGAGCGAGGGCCGCTCGCGCGGCGCTGGACCCCAGGCTCCTCCTCCTGAGGGCGGTTCGGTCCTCGCTGACGCAGCCGAGCACCCTATACTCTCACCCATTGGCTTTTCCGACTGGCTACTGGCTCCCCTTCTGCCTCCTTGGGGCTACCTTGCCCGTCTTCTCTACCTGACGCAGCAGTGACCCACACGGACACTTTGCCATTACAATACTTCCTTCAGGCGCCCCCAGCCACGCGACAGGCCGCCAGACAGTGTCAGTAACGAGCGTGTGAGAGGCGAGGCTCAGGAGGCTGAGTAGGCAGCCCGGACGCAGGCAGGCCTTGCCCAACAGGCACCATTTCCTCGGCTTGGAGTCCTGAGCCCAGGCCAGGAGGTGTGAGGGGGTCCTGCGCCTTAGGGGCCTAAAGGCTTAGTGGCAAGAAATGCCCTTTTAGATAAGAATCGGGGCCACGTGCGCAGAAGGCCTTGTGGGAGCTGGGCTTTGGCCCCCCAGGGCAGCAGGAGCCCACTGATTTTCCGACTACGGAGGGAAGTCAGCTATTTTAGAAAACCATTTAAACTTCGTGGTAGAGAACAGAGGCACCTAAGACTGGGTTGTTGCCAGTAGTCTGGGGGAGGGGATAGCTGTGATAGTGTAGACAGAGGGGAAGCGGCAGACTTTGGCTATATTTAGACAATAATAAGAGAACTTGCTTGAGAGGTGAGATGCGGAGGTGAGGAGTCCAGGATGACTTCTGTTGCCTGTCTGGTGACCAGGCAGATGGGGGTCTCACCCAGCAAGATGAACATAGGGAGAAGCAGGTTTGCCGGCTCCTCTGTCCCTGTGTCCATGTTCCTCTGGGCTGGTCCTACAGCTTCAGTCATCATCTGCTTCAAACCCAAGTGCCAGACCTCTCTCCTGGTATCCCTTAGTGCCTCAGATTCTACCTGGCCCAAACCATGCGCCAACCTCCACCAAAACACATACAGAAATTCAGTTATTCAGCGGAGATTTAATGAGCCCCTACTGTATTTCAGACAGGCAATAAAAAAAAGTATGTAGCATTTTTTTAAAAGTAACAAAATTCCTAATCTCCCCAGGAAGAAACAATGTACATAAAATACATCAGAAGTCAGAGGGTGACAAGTGCTGTAAGGAAAAATAGAGCAGGGAAAGGAGAATGGTGAGCAGGAGTTGCAATTTTAAAGAGGGTGAACTAGAAAGGCATCACCAAGGTGATGGTTGAGCACAGACCTAAAGAAGGTTGAGGATTAAGCCATGCAGATTGCTAGATGAAGAGTTTTTCAGGTAGAGGGGACAAGGGCAAAGGCCCAGAGGTAGAAGTGTACCTTGTTTGTTCAATTAACCAAAGGCCAGTGTGGCTGCAATTAAAAGAATGAGGAGGAAAGAGGTCACAGGAGGCCAGATCACATATGGCCCTGTAGTCCACTGGCTTCTACTGAATGAAAGGCAAAGTGTTGGAGGATTTGGCCAGAGAGGAGACATGAGATTCACATATTGAAAGAGTGGTCCTCAACCCTAGCCACAAGTTCAAATCATCTGGGGTGCTTTAAAAAGTACCTCTGGGACTTCCGTGGTGGTCCAGTGGCTAAGACTCTGCGCTCCCAAAGCAGAGGGCCCAGGTTTCATTCCTGGTCAGGAAACTAGATCTCACGTGCCTCAACTAACAGTTCAAATGCCACAACTTAAGATCCCACATGCTGCTACAAAGATAGATGATCCCAGGTGCTGCAACTAAGACGTATCATGGCTAAATACATATTAAATCTAAACAAATCCCATGGACAGAGGAGCCTGGAGAGCTACAGTCCATGGAGTCGTAGTCAGACACGACTGAGCAACTAAACAACAAAACTAAAAAAACCTCTGGCTGGGTCCTACTTCATTTCAATTACATTAGAATATCTGAAGTAAGGGCTTCCCTGGTGGCTCAAACAGTAAAGAATCCACCTGCAATGTGGGAGACCAGGGTTCCATTCCTGGGTTGGGAAAATCCCCTGGAGAAGCGCATGGCAACCCACTCCAGTATTCTTGCCTGGAGAACCTCATGGACAGAGGAGCCTGGTCCTCTGTAGCCCCATGGGCTACAGTCCATGGGGTCACAAAGAGTCAGACATGACTGAGTGGCTAAGCACAAGCACACATCTGAAGTGAGGTACAGACATAGGAACCTTTTGAGAATTCAACAGGGAACCCAAGGGAAGTTCTTGCAAAAAGCTAGATGAGATTTGATGGTGGCTTGGACCAGCTGTCAGGTTAGTAGCAATGGAGGTGGTGAGAAATGGTCAGTTTCAAGTTCTGAATTTGAGCCCAGTGGCTTCTGGGCTGGTCTCTGTTGGTATCCTCGCTGTCCTCTGATTGGTTCTCCAAATCTTTTAAACATGTAAATCAGACTTTAGCACTCTCTCACTTTAAACCTTTCAATGATTTACTGTCGGGCTGCAAATAAATTCTGAGTGCTTCACCACCACTGCCTGCAAGGCCTGCGCTGGCCATGGGAGACCCTCTAATCACTATATGTCAGCCAAGCTGCTTTTGCTCTTTCTCCAATCTGCTCAATTCTCTCCAGCCTCAAGGATTTCAAACTGCTCCATCTCAGCCTGTTTACCAGGTATTCTTTCTGCCAAAAACCACATATCCCCACCACTCTGTGCATGGTTGATTCCAGCCTTAAGGGGCCCTGCTCTGTGAGGCCTTCCTAACTCAAGGGACACACCCAATGGACACACCCTGCCCACTGTTCTGGCCTCCCTATTCTTTTCCTTCAAGCACATAGCACATCTCATAGTGATAGATTTGTGTTCAGTTGTTGAATGTCTGTTTCCAGTACTAGATGAAAACCCCACTAGGGAAAAATAATATCTGTCTTGTCCAACCATTTGGTTCAATTTCCTTGTAACATTTGTCTGACACATGACCCAACATTTGATGAACACTTTAATAAAAATTAGTCCCCTAGATACCATCCAGTCCTCTGCCATGGGTGCTACTCCAGCCTGCTTGGCCACCTTTTCTCACTCCTTTTCTGCCTTAAGAAACTCAGCCCACACTGAGGACTCAGGTGGCCCCATGCCCCTCCCTTCCTATCTCCTTCTCTTTGTTTCCTGTGTTTCAGCCACACAACAGAGCTCTTTTTAAGAATCATCTCAAGCACTGTGAAGCATTTTCTGACTCCCAACACATGATGTTCGGTCTCAGCTTTGAACCCCAAAGTATTTTGTAAGTAATGACACACTTCCCATCCCACCTTGCCTTAACCTTGACTTCTAGAGTAAGTGGGTGCCCCAGAAAACCACTACCCTACCAAAATCTAGTCTTAATGCTAGTGAGCATCAGTACCACAAGATGAGCTTGTTAGAATAGATTCCCAGGCCCTGAAGAGGGCTTTGGTAAGAATCTGAGTTAGTTCAAGCGTTCTTTATGACTCTAATGCCCACCAGTTTAAAAACCTCATAACAAGTTAACCTGAAGTGAACAGTGACTCTCCACCCAAACCCAAGCCTCGCTGATTCGGTCTTGGGAAAGGGAAGGAGTTCAAAGGTTGGCAATTTTTGCCCTTTCTCTTTTAGGAAGTTAGATGAACAAAAACTCCAAAGTTCTTTATTTGCCTTTCTCTTTTAATTCCTTCCCTGCTCCAATTCTTAAAAAAAAAAAACAAAAACAAAACCCAGAAATTAAACACAAGAAAGCTCAAAGAGCCAAGGCAAGCCAGCCCAAGAGTAGCAAGCTCCCTCCCACAGGAGCCAAATTCTGGAAGCTGGGGTCTCCACTCAGAGCCTGGTAGTAAAAGGTGGTGCAGAATAAGGTAGTTCCAGAAGCTAGCAGTAACCCAGCCTGAAGGAGATACAAGGCAGAATTCAGGCCAGTAAGAACCCGGCGGGTTAGAGGGAATGGGTGGGGCTTGGTCAGGGTTAGGGGTGGGGATGGGGGAAATTACCCAGAGGGGCTTTCTGCACAGGGGTACCGCTAACAGGGCCAGGCTGTGTAAGAAGTGGTGTTTGTTGGTCTTGTCAAAGAGCTGTAAGAAAAAAAGAAATGGGGGTACTTCCTAAGCAACACAAGACACCGGAGGCTGAGACAGAGTCACAGTGGACAGGAATGTCCAACTCGATCTCTCAAGCCCCAGCTTGCCCTTCTCTGAGGCACCCAGGCCTCAGACTTCCATTCCTTGCCACTCCAAAGACCCTTCGTCCCTCCCCTCCTCTCAGGGACCCCAGACTTTGCGCCCTCCGAGGTCTCAAAGTCGAGGAGCCCCAGCACGGTTACTTCACCTCCTTCCCGTAGGCATCCGGAAACTGGGCTCCTGTGGAAAGGAGAAGCAAATGTTACCAGTCCTAGCGCCAACCCAGACAGTCCCCACTCCTGTGGTGGTGGTGGACCCGGGTGGACGCCGACGAGAAAGGGAGCCCCAGGAGGCTTCTGATTGGTGGAGACACGCACGGACAGTTCTGGGAACCCAGTGGACCCGGCTGATTGGTTTTTTAAAAGGTTCAGGGTTCCGCGGGCAGTCTGGTCGATGGGAGGGCCGACATTTCCTTTGGACTCTGCCTCTGCACCAGATCCTAAAGATCTCCCCCAGCACAATCCCAGTTCCATCCCCAGCCCCCTGACCGTGCGCCCCGTAGGAGGCCAAGCCTAAGGCCCCAGCTCCGGAGAAGGCACCCAGGCGGCGGAAAGCAGCCCCAGGACCCGCCATGGCTGTCGACGGTCACGCGCCGAACGAACACCGCCCGGGCCCCCTAAGAAGCCAGCCAATCCCGATTTCCCATGCAAATAAGGTCTACGGGTGCCCAATCCGGGCTGTGTTCATTTTAGCGTCCAGGTCCTCACCCGGGTACTTGGACCTTTGTAAAACCTCTGTTGAGTGGCGAAGACGTCTGGCGGGCGGAGAAACCAGAACCAATTAAAAGCGAAGGAGCTGAGGAGTGTAGGCGGGGTTGTGGGGGGGCGGGACTAGAGGATTTGCGTCACGGATTGGCCCACTTTCCAAGTTGATAGCCTCTCCTAACACCTTTCCCCCCCTCAACCACCGGTCAATTTCCAAAGATCCCGGTCCCTAGGCAAAGTTCCGCCCCTTTCCCCACAAGCTCCTCCTCTTCAGCTTTAAACCAGACCCACTCCCCAAAAGAGGCGGGCCCACGGATAACGAAGCCCCACCCATCATCGTTAAACCACGCCCATTAACCAAAGCCCCTCCTCCGGACCAGAAGGCTCCGCCTTCTTCGTGTGATGCCCCGCCTCTTAGAGTTCACCACCCCCGCCCCCCAACTAATAGCCAGAACCCCCGAGGCTGGGAGATCACGGGATGGGTGGGGGGGGGGTGTCT
>NW_011494821.1:105375-105773 GCF_000754665.1 Bison bison bison | reverse complement strand
CGGCGGATCATCACTCTCGGGCTGGGATGGACGCGGGCGGGAGGGCCCTGGCGCGCGGGGCTAGGAGTCCGGGCCTCCCGGCTGCTGAGCGTTCCCCGAAGCCTCTCTCTTGCCCCCAATTTCCCTCCTAGGATTCGCGCCGACCCCCGCCCCGGGGCTCCAGACTCGGCTCCCGCCCTCCTCCGACTCCCTGGACCTCCCCCTCCTGCCCGCCCTCGGGATCGACTAGATCCCTCCCCCTCCGTGAGGATTCCGGCTGGATCCCTGCCCCTGCACCGCGGATCCTGCGCTCCCGGGCTTTGGGCCCCTGGGGATTGCCGTGGACTCCTCCTCCCGCACCCGATCCCGTAGGATCCTCCGCCTGTACCGCCTTCTAGCCCCTCGAAGCCAGCCCACGG
>NW_011494821.1:104585-104906 GCF_000754665.1 Bison bison bison | reverse complement strand
GCCGCCCCCCTCCCGAAGCCCGTCCGCCCCCTACTCGGAGCCCTGGATGGAGGCACCACGGCCCCAGGGCTGAGCCAGGTAGGAGCTAAGCCGGGCCGGGTGTAGGGGGCTGCGTGGCGGTCCAGTGGGGTCTCTCTTCTCCCCCTCTCTCTCCCTGCGCCTCATTTCCCCCAGCCTGCTCTGTCTGCGTGTCTCCGCCTAGGGATGCTCTCGCCGTGTCTCTGCGTCTCGGTCTCTTTGTCTCTGCCTCTCTCCAGCCCATGAATGATCCTTTGAATGGGCCCACAGACCCCGTGTGTTCCCATCTCCCCCTCCCCCTCC
>NW_011494821.1:102377-104485 GCF_000754665.1 Bison bison bison | reverse complement strand
AGAGATGGGGAGAGCAGGGAAGAGAAAATGGGGGAGACAGATATAGGGAAAGAGAGAGAGAAATAGAAGGGGCTTGAGGGAGAAATTTGGGAAAGGAATTTGAAGGAGAGAGAAAGATGAGAAACACCAAAAGGGAGGTGTAGAAGATAGAGACGAAAAAAGGGCCGAGAGACTGAAGGCAAGAGCTGGAGCAAGCTGGAAGAGGCCTCGGAAAGATGCTCTGAGTGAGCGCTATGGAGAGGAGCTGGGGGAGGGCTCCAGTGGGAGGGAGGAAGGCAGAGAGGCTGGCAGGGAGGAGGCCAGGGGCCTAAAGTACCTTAAAGGAGGGGGGGTCAGAGGCAGACCTTATTCATGGGAGGGGGGGGGGGCAGCAAGGCCATGGAAGCAGAGCCTAGCCTGGCACAGGCAGAGGAGAACCTGGGAAGCCAGCTCCAAGCCCCCTCCAGGTGTCGGGGGAACAGGAGCTTGAGAGGACCTGAAGAAAGGGAGGGCATGACTGGGTGTGTGTGGTAAGGATTCCCATGTCCTCATCTCTGGAATACATTGACACCTGCAGAGAGCCACCCGCGGGCTGGCGCCTGGCTCTGAAAACCCCGCGTCAGCAAACAGCTCTGGCGGCTGTTGGGGGGGAGGGGGGGCGGGGGCTTGTTGAGATGACCTGGGTGTCTGCCCCTTTAGTCTGACCTGTTCCTGTGTCCTGCCCCTGCTGCCCTGAGCACCCAGGCATCAGAACAGCAACTGTGGGGGGCTGGCAAGGGGAAGAGGAGGTGAAGAGCTGGAAGGGGATGTAAAGAAGCCATGGTTTGCCCCTAGGGCAAAACGGTTTACCCCTATGGGTCAAAATGCCAGGCATGGAGGAAGAGGTGTCTGGGGCTCAAGGCTGTTCAAGACTGTGGAAGGGTAACTGTTGATGGGTGCATCTGATTGCCCTCAAACCCACCCCAGCACCCCTTCTCTCCAGCCAGAGGCCTGGTCACTAGGGCTAGGTTCTGACTGGCCAACAAGGGGCAAGAGGTGGTTATTTTAGGGTTCTCTGCCCCCAGTCTCCAGCTCCCCCCAACATGTATACTTCTTCCTTTATGCTAAGACTGGGGGAAACTCCAGCGTTCTGACTCACGCCTCTGCTCTCCTCTTCATGCCCTGAATGGACCCCATAACCCATCCAGCCCCTTCCCCTCTTCCTCCAGACCCCTCCCCCTCTGGGGTTAAAGCTGCAGCCCGTTGCCGAGGTAACATTGCGGGGCAGCATCCCGTCGCCCAGCAACCGGCTGCAGGATCACACATCTGTCCCCAGATTTGCCCCTCCAGCATCTCCTCCCTGTCTAGACCCTGCCTCAAGACACCTTAACTTCTGAGGAGAGAAATGAAGAGGGCCTGGAGTAGAGGGGTCTCCCCCACTACACAGACCCTTCAAGAATGCGATGTTGAAGGAAAGGGAAAGTGCTGGGGTTGTGCAGTCCCAAGAAAGGCCCAAGTCTGGCCTAGGGTGGGGGTTCAGTGCCATGAAATTACAGCTCGGGAGTAATTAACACATATAAACAAACCCGCCACTTCCTGCTAATTAATGACTTGGTATTTTTATTTTCTCTTCCTTGTCTATCTCATCCCTCCCAGGGAGGTGAGAAGTGGGACTCCTGAGTCCCCAGAGGAGAGCCTGCCTGGGAGGGATCGACCCCTGCTGGAAGGGGGTGTGTTGGGTGGTCTGGGAAACTGGCCCTCCTTCCCCTCTGGCTATCCTAGACATTTAACACCTCTTGACCTCACCTCAGCCTCAGACTTTTCTACATGGGTCCTTGCAGAGGGGAGGGGGTGGTTGGGGTGGGGGGGAGATGCCAAAGGGGCAGGGGGATGGAAGGAGGGGGGCAATTTGGTCTGAATTCCGAGTCACTAACCACCTATCTCTTCTGTTTCCCCATTCCCACCTGTCTGCCCCATCCAATTTCCCTTCCCTTCTTGCACTTCTCCTCTGTCTTTTTCTGTCCGTCCGTCTGTCCATCCCTCCTCCCCGCAGGTCGGGCCTGCCTTCGCCTTCTCCCACTTCTTTCCCCTTCCCCACCCCTCGCCCCCTCCATGGAGAGGAACAGACCCCTTCTCTGTCCAGTCTAACC
>NW_011494821.1:98451-101415 GCF_000754665.1 Bison bison bison | reverse complement strand
CGGGGGCAGCGATCAGGTGGTGGAGTCATCCATCTGCTGCCAGGACAGCCACTCCAGCTCTGCCCTGACTCCTGCCCCCTAGGCCTGGGTTTGTCCCCAGCAAGTACCCACTTTACCTACACCTCCACTGGAGGACAGCAAAGACTCCTTCTCCCCAGGCCAGCATGGGCAGAGGTCCTGTCACATACAGGGCCCCTCACCTGAGGTGAATACATCTTCCCCAGGAGGCTCTGTCCCCTGATCCCTATGCACTCCCAAAGGATCAGGGAATCTCCTTGCCAAGGGCCCTTCCACTCACAGCACTGCCCACCCATCCGCAACAGAACACCTTCCCCAGCGTTCTGAGCTGGCTGTTCTTGAATGAACTCTCCAGTTCACTAGCTGCTGGTAGTCCCCAGGACTCTCCCCCAGACAGTTCCCTGCCAGCCAGCCTTCAGCACACCAAGACCATCCAGAGTGTCAACACTTTCCAGCATCCCACAGCAGAGGGCAACTGGCAGGCCCGCAGCCACCCCACAGACCATCTCACAAACACATTATCCGTCTAACACCCTATTTACCGCTCCAAAACACCCCGACACCCACAGAGAACATCCACTCCCATAAAGTTCCCCCATGGGCCGTCTTCCAATGAGTGTAAAAATAGGTTTCGTACCCAGGAACCCCACTGTACACCCAAAACTCCCACATCATGAACTCAGGTCCCTCTACAGACCAGACAGTTCAACTATTCATCACTAAGGTCATGTATCCAACCGACCAGCACACTCGCCTTGTGCTCTGTGCTCAGTTGCTCAGTCGTGTCCGACTCTTTGCGACCCCTTGGGCTATAGCCCACCAGGTGCCTCTGTCCATGGTATTTTCCAGGCAGGAAGACTGGAGTGAGTTGCGATTTCCTCCTCCAGGGTATCTTCCCAACTCAGGGATTGATCCCGTGTCTCCTGCGTCTCCTGCGTTGGCAGGCGGATTCTTTACCACTGAGCCACCTGGGAAGCCCAACTTTGTGCTCTAGCATCCCACATATCAAAATTCCCAGCACCTTCACACAGCACACATGCCGACACTTCTCAGGAGTTGTGCACCTTGTCACCCACATAGACCTGTGCTCCCCAGGATCTCTGGGTGTATAGATCTTGTGGCCTTGTAACACTCATACACAGACCATCACCCCACTAACTCTGCACCTGCACCATATGCTCCACCCAGTCACTCACACCACAGTCCCCTGCATTCTCAACACCTCTCAGACATTGCTTACCCCAACTCCTGCCCGGAGGTCATCAGTTTCGTACCTCAGGCTGTGACAACACAGGTGACAGTCTTGCACCCTACTCACAGGTCAGGTTCTCCAATGCCTTGCTCCCTAAACCCAGAGGACCTGCCAATCACAGAAGACTCATGCACCTCAACACTGTCACTACCCCTCCCCATATGAGCCACGCCTCCAAGCAACCCATATACACAATGCACAGAAATTCCTCCTCCAATGCTATTCAGATCCCAGCCACTCTAATAGACTACCCCAATACACTCCAGACATCCTCTCTAATTCCCCAGCACCGCAAGCATGAGAATTGTCCACTCCACCTTCCCCTGCCTTCTCATGGACCACCTACCCCAATGCCCTGCTACCAGTGAATCATTCACCCCCATGCCTCCAACAGACCGCCCATCACAATGCTCTCCACTTGTGGACTCACCACCCACATCTTCATGTAGAAAGCTGTCCCCCATCCCTTCACCAGTGCCCTGCTCAGTGGGCTATTGTCTCATCACCCCTCATGTGAAACATCCACCCAGCACTTCTCACCGAGTTACTGTCCACCCCAATACCTCCACACAAATTGCCCACCCTGCCCCCATACCACCCAAGCCCACACCTTCTGTATTTTTAACCATCGCTTATTGCAGACCTGCTTGGGGCCTGACACATTCAGGTGATCTCACTAAATCTTCACACCAGCTCTGGGAGGAAGAGGTTGACTCAGGCACACACACACCCGCACACTTAATATTAATATATTCTCACGTGCACACATGCCCTACTGACTTCATCCCCATCCCCAGCTTGTCAGAGAACAGGCCCTGATCCTAATGGGTCCTCATGGGGCCATCATCACCAGTTTGGGGGAGCTTTTCAGAGGCTGACTTTGGCCTTGCTGACCCATCTCTCCCCATGCTGATCCCCATGCTGCTGGGGAGAAATCGACCAGCCTGGGGGAACCCCTCAGACCTCTGGGTTCCAGCTCTCCCTTGACTGATCCCCCAGTCTTCAAGGAGCCTAGAGCCAAACTCTGAGCCCAGTCTGGGGCCTTTCCTCCACTGGGGACACATTTTGTGCCTCCCAGCACCTCCTGGCACCTTATGTGTCAGGGCAGTGTGTTACCTAGTCCCTATTTGTGGATTGAATCCTCCATTGGGGTGGGGGGCTTTTGGCATTAGAGCAGGAATTGGTGGCGGGGTGGGGGGCTGGTGCCCCTGGTGGGAAGTTTACCATCTGTCGGGGGGAGGACAGCAGACCTGGGTAAGGGATGAGGTTGGGGAGGGGGGTCAGAGGGAAGCGGTGGAGTGGAGGGCAAGACCTGATGACCCCTTTCCCTGCTTCGCCCCACACTGGGGATATGGGGTGAGAGTCAGGCTCGTCTGTGTGGATGGAAGTGAAATGCTGGCTGGTGAGAGGCTGGGAAGGTGGGCAGGCAGTGCTCACTGACCTCCCCTCCCTGCCTGCCAGTGGAAAGCTAAGGGCTTTCAGGGGCCATGAGCTGTGGGTTTGGGCTGCCCCAATTCCAAACTACCCTCTGCCCTCCAGATTGGTCCAGAGAGAGGCAGAGTTCTTTCTGCTGCAACCCCTCCTGTCTACAGCCTGGGGGAGCAGGCAGGTGCTTGGCTGGTCCTGAAGAGGGCCTGCCTGAGTGGTGGCCACCCCCTTTTGGGGGGAGCACAGCTGGCCTTGGGCTCCCAGGC
>NW_011494821.1:95905-98201 GCF_000754665.1 Bison bison bison | reverse complement strand
AACACCGTTTCATTTCCAGCAATTAGCAAACACTTGGACAAGCCAAATCCTTTCCAGCCAAGTCAATATGTCTTAAGACAGGCCTCAGCCCACTCAGGCACCCCACCCCCCCCACAAAACCAGCCTTTTCTTTGGGGCATGACTTTTTCCGGGGAGGGGAACAAAATTTGGGTTGTAGAAACGTTTTTCTCTTTTCTTGGTTTCTTTTTCTTGCAAACAAATTTTGCTTTTTTTGGCTTATTTTTTCTGCCCCTCACCCTCCCCTTTTCTGCTTTCTCTCCTCCCCTCCCCATCCACCACCTCCCCCCGACTCCCATCTTTCCCCACAAAATTGTCCTTTTTTCTCTGTTTTGTGTTCCCGGTCTTAGGTCCGCTCACAAAAAAACGTGACGAGGCGACGCTCAATCCGCCAGACACAGGTAGATTTAAAAATCCCGCTGCTGCATGTGGTTGCTGATACGAGGACGTTCTCGGCCCTGCCCCTAACTAAATGCCCCCACAGCCCTCAAGGCCCCTTAGTTGTTTTCCCAACTAAAAACGAAAAAGAAAAGAAAAATTTGTAATAATTGGAAAAAAGAATTATGAAAACTTCAAACGAAATTTGAACAATGTTGGACCCACTAGAAAACCAGCAAGAAAAGCTTAAACATGGCGAAAATAAAGTGAAAAAAGAAATTGGAATGTCAGGGAAAAAAAAACAAAAAAACAAAGAATTGGATAAAATGTTTAGTTTGACAGAAATTTGAACTGTTCTGAAACTTGTGAAAGGTAACATTTGAAAAGACAATTTTAATTTGGAACAAAACACCAGTCAAAAAAAAAATTTCAAGTTGGCAAATTGATGACAGAATTGAAACATCGCTATGATTTCCAAAAAAAAAAAAAGCCTGTCCGATGCAGAAACACATATTTGAAGCAAATTAAAGAATTTGGAAATTTTTGAAAACAGGGCCCAATATCTTGAAGTTTCACCACAAAATTTTGAAAAAGTGCAAAGAACTTTTTTCTTTTTTCCTTTTTTTCCAAAAATGGATCTTTTTGGTTTTTTGTTTTTTGTTTTTCTTTTCTTGTTGAATCTGCCCCAGAGCTTCTTGCTTTTTGGTTGTTGTTTTTTTTCTTTCTTCTTTCTTGATCCTGTTTTTTTGTTGTTGGTTTTGAATTCTTGTTGCCCCAGCCCCCCTTCCTGCTCCTTCCCTTTCCGACTCCCCCTCCCCCCACACTGGAAGTGGAGGTGCTGGGTGGGGAGAAGGGGACGGACTGAGGACATTTAGGACAGGACCTCGGAGGGAAGGAGACCAGCCTGAACCTGGAAGGCCACTGGAGGTTCAGGAACTGAGGGAAAAACAGGATTGGGGGAGGGCACCGCCCACCTAGGAGCTTCTGGCCAAAGTCAGGTGGAAGGAGGTGGCAGAGAGGGTCCGAAGAGATCCAGGGTAGAGGGGAGTCTCTTAGTGACCTGTTGGTTGACCTTCTGCCAGGAGGGAAGTTTCCAGTGGAATGAGGGAGACAGGCAGAGGTGCTAGGGACCAGCTGTGGAGGCCCAGGCTTGGCTCTTGTTTGCCGATTGCCTAGGCTGGTCAGAGATGGCAAGTGTCGAGAGAGGACGGCCTGGAAGTATTGTGGCTCCATCTGGAGGAGCTGCAGGGGCAGGGACCCTGACAAGCCCTCTCAGACTCCCACCCTCTTCTGGAATTAGTTACCCTCCAGTCCAGTCTGAAGTGCCCCAAGGGCCTACTCCATATGGCAGTGATCATGGGATCCTTTGGGGACCGGGCAAGAGAGGGGTCCAGAACTCAGGGCTCAGGCTGGTTTCGGGGGCCCAGACTAGTGAGCTGTACCCTGGCTTCATTAAGTAGGCTCTTTCCCACCCTGCCTCCTCCTGCCACAGTAATTAGGCTGGGGGTTGCCATGGTAACTTGGGAGGTGACCTAGAAAGGAATTAGGGCGGGGAGGAGACCAAGCCCCCAGGGACCCTAGGGCCTGGCACCCCCTCACCCACAGACCAGGCTACCATGTGGAGCTGAGGCCCAAGGCCTGAGTCTGAGGAAACGCCAGGACCCTCCCAGCATCTCTAGCTCTAGTGCCAGCCTTGGGAGCTCATGCTTCCTAGGAGCAGGAAGGAGATTTGCTGTGTGTGTGTGGGGAGGGGTTCCCCCGGATCCAGCAGGTGCCCTGAGGAGGGCCACCCCCCACCCCTGCCTCTGTTAGGCTTCTAGAAAGCTCTGCCAGGCATTTGGAGAAGTGCTGTGGGGCAGGCTGGCAGGAGGTGGGGAGGGAACTTCTGCCAGGGCTAGCT
>NW_011494821.1:95048-95805 GCF_000754665.1 Bison bison bison | reverse complement strand
CAGTGATGCTGTTTCTGCATGGTGGCTCCTACATGGAGGGCACGGGGAACATGTTCGATGGCTCCGTCTTGGCCGCCTACGGCAATGTCATTGTAGCCACGCTCAACTACCGGCTTGGGGTGCTCGGTGAGGGTGGGCAGCCAATTCTAGGGGCTGGAGTCCTGGGAGGAGGGCCTGCTGGCAGGATTACACTAAACCCAGCTGAAGCAGAATGGCTTCTGGGCTGGATTGAGATGCCCAGAAAGAGAGCAAGGGTGCCATGACACCTCCAGGAAGCCCCCTCTCTTCCTCTGCTCCCAGGTTTTCTCAGCACTGGGGACCAGGCTGCAAAAGGCAACTATGGGCTCCTAGACCAGATCCAGGCCCTGCGCTGGCTCAGTGAGAACATCGCCCACTTCGGGGGGGACCCTGAACGCATCACCATCTTCGGATCTGGGGCAGGAGCCTCCTGTGTCAACCTCCTGATCCTCTCCCACCACTCGGAAGGTACGAGCCACCTCCCCAGCCTGTCCCTTCTGTCCCCTTCCCCAACCTCTGGCCCTACCAGGTCCCCCTTCTCCCTCGGGCTGATACAGCCCAGCCTAAAGCCTGCTTGTCCTGACAGGGCTGTTCCAGAAGGCCATTGCCCAGAGCGGCACTGCCATTTCTAGCTGGTCTGTCAACTACCAGCCACTCAAATACACACGACGGCTGGCTGCCAAGGTGGGCTGTGACCGGGAGGACAGCGCCGAGGCTGTGGAGTGTCTGCGCCGGAAGC
>NW_011494821.1:93029-94948 GCF_000754665.1 Bison bison bison | reverse complement strand
GGTATGGGGCTGGGTCCAGGCCCCCACTCTCCTTGCTGGGTCCAAGGAGGTTGAGGGTGGAAGGTGCCTGCGGGCCACAGGCTGTCCATTTAGCCAGGGGAGGTGGACTTCAGGCCTCTCCCATGGACCTACCTTCCCCCGGAAGCTTTTCCGAAGCAGAGGTGCCTAAACAGAGCCTGGGTGCACCAGACGCCAGGAAGTGCTTCAGGGAGGACTTCCTGAGAGGCCAGGTGCCCTGAAAGGGCCCTGAAGATTTTAACTAGGGGAAAAGGTCTTCCAAGCAGAGGGCTCAGCAGGCTGTGGGTGGAGAGGAGGCCAGCCAACAGGTGACATGACCTTGACGTCTTCTCCCCAGCTACCACATCGCCTTTGGGCCTGTGGTGGACGGTGATGTCGTCCCTGACGACCCTGAGATCCTCATGCAGCAGGGAGAATTCCTCAACTACGACATGCTCATTGGGGTCAACCAGGGAGAGGGCCTCAAGTTCGTGGAGGACTCGGCAGAGAGCGAGGATGGCGTGTCCGCCAGCGCCTTCGACTTCACGGTCTCCAACTTCGTGGACAACCTGTACGGCTACCCAGAGGGCAAGGATGTGCTACGGGAGACCATCAAGTTCATGTACACGGACTGGGCCGACCGGGACAACGGCGAGATGCGGCGCAAGACCCTGCTGGCACT
The DNA here is from genome assembly GCF_000754665.1 of Bison bison bison. NCBI lineage: Eukaryota > Metazoa > Chordata > Mammalia > Artiodactyla > Bovidae > Bison > Bison bison. Next base: position 94,269 of record NW_011494821.1, on the reverse strand, counting down.
CTTTACCGACCACCAGTGGGTGGCACCGGCTGTGGCCACCGCCAAGCTGCACGCTGACTACCAGTCCCCTGTCTACTTTTACACCTTCTACCACCACTGCCAGGCTGAGGGCCGGCCCGAGTGGGCGGATGCAGCGCATGGGGATGAGCTACCCTATGTCTTTGGTGTGCCCATGGTGGGTGCCACCGACCTCTTCCCCTGCAACTTCTCCAAGAATGACGTCATGCTCAGTGCCGTGGTCATGACCTACTGGACCAACTTCGCCAAGACTGGGTGAGGGCCAGAGGGGCTGGGTGGGGCACCCCTGCAGGTCAGGGCACACACGCACCCTCCATCCTCAGCCCCTTCTCTCCCTCTTCATCACACGGCCATCATTTCTCCATCAAGGCGCTCTCACCTTCTCGACTCAGGCACCTGCCGGACAGCTCCTCTGTGCGTGTTGGAGATTCAGAAATGTTGGACCAAGAGGTCCTTTCCGGCGGGTGGGCTCAACTTGATGGCTTTGGCTCTGTGTCTGCCTTTGCATACCCATACACCACTCTCTTTCTCCTCTGAGTTCTCCCGTCTGTGTTTCTGAGTATGTGTATAAGAGTTTGTATCTCTCTCTCTCTATTGCTGTCTCTAGCTCTCTCTCCTGAAGTCCATTAATATCTCTGCTCTTTTTGATCTGCTTACTCTTTGCTCACTGCTTCCCCCCACCCCCAGCTGCCTCTCATGGGCTTTTGTCTCTCTGTTTCCATATGTCTCTATCTCATTCACTCTGCCTGTGTCACTGGCGGTCTGTCCGTCTGTCCTCTCTGTCCCTCTGGCGTCATCTCAGGCCGTCTCTCTGGCAGTCTGGCTTCATCCCTATTTGTCTACCTATCTCCGTCTCTGGCAGTGTCTCTGTCTCTTCGTGTCTGTCTCTCTCTGCCTCTCTTCCTGTCTCCCCAGCTCTCTGCATCTCTGCCCATCCCACTTCCCGTTGGTCCCACAGCCTCCCCGCTTCTCATCAGGACCTCATCCTCACTCCTTTCCCTGCACACCTGTGTCCACAGCGACCCCAACCAGCCGGTGCCACAGGACACCAAGTTCATCCACACCAAGCCCAACCGCTTCGAGGAGGTGGTGTGGAGCAAGTTCAACAGCAAAGAGAAGCAGTACCTGCACATCGGTCTGAAGCCGCGCGTGCGCGACAACTACCGCGCCAACAAGGTGGCCTTCTGGCTGGAGCTCGTGCCGCACCTGCACAATCTGCACA
>NW_011494821.1:91450-92119 GCF_000754665.1 Bison bison bison | reverse complement strand
TCCCCTGCCCTCCCAGATGCAACAGGCTTTTCTCGTGTGGAGCTTTCACACGTGGACGAGCATTAGGTGGACATGGGTTTTCTCACGGCAATGCGTCTCTCCCGAGCAGAGAGGCCCTTTATCTTCTCCGGACCTGGGCCTTTGAACAACTGGGGGCGGGTGTTTTCTCCCCTCTGTTGGGACCCCCACACGGAGGTGTGCTTTCTCACGAGGGGGTGTGTTTTCCCATGTGCAGGGTGAAGTTTTTTTTGGCCACCCTGGACACATGTTGGCTCCCTCAGAGAATTCCTGCGGGGATTTGTACCCCAGAATTCTGTTCCCTCATGCCTTCTCCCCACTGCTCCTTCCTCCCACCCCCTGGAGACCCTGGAAGTGGTGTGTTGACAAACAGAGACCCCTGGCCACCAGATGACACAGGGTGGTGCCCGGGAAGTACCGAAGAAATAAATCACCAGCTCCCCCTCCCGCCCCACCCCCCATCCCCTCCCACCCCCCAGCGAAGCATGTGTATCCCCCCTTGGCACAAATGAGGTGAAGCAGGTCTTCCCAGGCAGGCCTTGCCTTCCACCAGACACAGAGTCCCTGCTGTGGGGGGCAGGGAGGAGACCCTGCAATCTTGTGCTGCCTGGGACTGTGTCTTCCCATGGGCCCAGGTCGCATTTCTGAGTG
>NW_011494821.1:89348-91350 GCF_000754665.1 Bison bison bison | reverse complement strand
CTTCCCGACCTCAGGCCCAGCACTTCTCACACAGCAGGTGGGAACAGACTTCAGACTGACAGACACTGAGGGGGATGGACAAGCCCTGGGGCGGGGGTCCCTCTGCCCCTCCCTCCCTCCCTTCCTTGGAGGGAAGCTGGGGGGCGGAGGGTGAGTGTGGCACCTGCCACCCACAGAGGCCGTGCATGGTTTGACCAAAGCCCTCACTGCAATCTGAGGACAGCCCTTCCCTCAGGCCATTGCTCATCTGTGCCAAACCAGTGAGATGGGTTTGAGGGGGGAATACCCCCAAAGTGTGGCAAGGACCCCCCAGTCCTGGGCCCAGGCAAGTAAACCTGGGCAGGTGGGATACAGGAGGGGGAAGGTGGCAGCCTAAGGGGTCCCGCCTGTGTCCCTCTTCTTGCCACGTGTCATCCCTCCCTCTCGGCCTCTCTTCTGCCTCCCCGCATCGCTGTCCCCCCAGGAAGCCATCCCTTCCTGGTGTCCAACCAGCTCCTTCCTGCAGCTGCCCACCCCTTCCTTTGACCTGCACCGCCCCCCCGACTCCCGCCTTGCTCCCCTGGGCTGAAGGAAAGGAACAGAGGAGAGAGGAGGAGAGCAGGAGAGAAAGGCTTCCTGGGACAGGTTGGGGAGAGAATGGGGTCAGCTGTACTGAGGAACAGATGGAGGGGGCAGTGGGGGACGGGGCTTAGGCAGACACCAGCAGGAAGAATTTGATTTTGAAAGGACGCGTGTAAGGTGACTGCCCAAAGAGAAAGGGTTTGGGCCTCTGGGGAAGAGAACCGTGTCGGGAAGGGTTTCAAGGGACGCCAGCGGAGAAGAGTAAATCCTTGTCTGCTGGCATTTCGTGGGTTCGTTAGTGCCAAATGTGAGTCAGGGGTGGAGTGCTGTCTTCCACTGACACCCAGTTTCAGAATCCCTCGTCTTGGCTCCCCAGAACTTTGCCTCCTGACTGTCCCTTCTGCCCCCACCTTCACCCATGGAAACTTGGTTCTTTTCCCTCCCCTTCCCCTGCCTGGGCTAGCTCCTTTCCAAACAGCCATGCCCTCTAAATGCTAGGGACCTGGGCCCTGAACCCTGTAGACAGATGCCCCCCAAGTTGGGGCATGGGAGGGGAGCTGGGGGACCCCATGATTCAGCCACGGACTCCAATGCCCAGCCCCTCTCCCCAGAACAATTCCCTGACAATCCCATGTCCCTATCCCAACCCTTTGCGGCTCTGTACACATTTTTAAACCTGGCAAAAGAAGAGAATATTGTAAATACAAAAGTTTAACTGTTGGTTTTGCCTGCTGTTATGTTAGAAGGTGGGGCTGGGGGGCTTCAAAGAAACAAACTTTGGAGAAGTGACTCGGCCTGTGAAGGGGTAGGAGAAGAGGGTCCAACCCTTTTCAGTGAGGAGGTCTGAGAGAAATGGGCAGTGGGTGCTGGGGTGTGGTTGTCATGGCAGTGGGGTTGTTTGGGGAGTTAAGATCAGAACCAGTGTCTATGGAGGGGTCAGAGCCTGGCATAGAGGACCAGGAGGGGACTGATGGGGGCAGACACCAGGCAGGCCAGAGAGCCCACAGGATGCTGCCTGTGGCTGACTCTAGGAGAGGCATGCAAGGTGTAGGGTTTGGTCTCTGCTAAGACCTGGCCCAGGCTGGAGGCTCAAACCTGGGCCCAGGACTCTCTTGGCACATTGTGAGGGATAGCCCCACACCATTGTGACCCGTTTACCCCAGGGGACAGGAAGGTGGGCTGGTAGATACTGTGGGCACAGTGGGCTGGGGGCCTAGGGGCCCTGGTGGCCCTAGGGACCCCCATGGCCATGGCTGAGCGGCCACGGCCCGGGTGGGCCTCGTATCACAACCCTAACACCAACAGCTGCCAGGACCTGGGCAACTCCATCCTGCTGCTGCTGGGCCTTATCATTTGCATTAACATTGGCATCAACATGGTGACGCTGGTCAGGGTGGGCCCGGGCGGGAGGGGGCTGGCAGGACGGGTGGGGGGGCGGGCC
>NW_011494821.1:85716-89248 GCF_000754665.1 Bison bison bison | reverse complement strand
TGGGGCGGGGGGGGGGGCATGGGAAGGGCAGAAATCGAGTATTCTGTCCCTGTCCTTAAGCTGGCCCCTTCCCCTCCCGCTCTCCCTCTCAGACTCCATAACTACGCAGCTTCTCTTCCTGCACCCTGCCTCTCCATCCCTGTAGGAGCCAGGCTCCCCACCAGCCTCTCACCTCTCCTCGATCCACAGAAGCTTCTAAGTTACGCTCACCTGGGAAGCAGACCCAGCCCTCAAAGCATAGCTCTCCAGCAGTCCACCTACGATGCACCATGGACGCTGTGAAGATGACGGTGACCCCCCCACCCACTCGCCGCCGTCACCGTCGAGGCTCTTCATCGCGCCGTGCCCGCCGCCCGGTGGCCTGGGCCCCTGACACTGACGACGATGATGACGAGAAGCCCCCACATCAGCACACAGCGGCCTGCTCCCACAACTGGGACTACCCTGAGGATTGGGAGGGTTTACAGACTGCCCAGAGGTTCTGGACTCCCTGGGCCCAGGACACCTTGGAGCCTCCTACCCAGACCATCCGCTTCCAGCAGACTATAGAGGGAAGGCCCCTCAAGAGAGAGATGCAGTCTGATCTGGGCCTAGAGGCCTACGTGTACCCTGTGAATCCCCCACTCCCCAGCCCTCAGATCCTGAGCCACAAGAACAGTGGAGGGGGGGCAGGGGCAGGGGCCCAGGCAGAACAGGAGCAGTGCGCACCAGCCGAGCCACCCATCCTGGGCCCGGCCAATGTCCCGGACATCCCCCGGCGCCGCTCCTCAGGGCGCGTCGCCTACGATGCCAGGGATGTGAGGCGGCGGCTGCGGGAGCTGACCAGGGAGGTGGAGGCCCTGTCTCACTGTTACCCTCTGGCCTCTGGATCCAGCACAGCTGAGGGGACGAGAAAGGACTGGGTATACCGTTCCCTGACAGAGAGGTGACTGGGAGAAGAATAAAAAAAAGAGAGGAGGTGGATTGTGGTGGTGTGTGTGGAGGGTGGTGCCAGGGCCCACACAGCACCCAGAAGCTTGGTTACTAAGGAAATGATCTCCCTGGCAACAGGGCCTAGAGAGCCCTGAGGCCCCTCATCAACCTCTTGGCCCCAGGCCCTGTCCTCAGCCTTTTCCCAGGCGTTTCTTGGTTCCCAGGCTCCTGCCTGCCTCTGCTCCATTTTCTTTAGTGTTCGGGGAAGCACCCCCCAAATCCCACTCCCTATCCCCAGCAGTACTGCACTTGAGGGGAGACCCTCATTCCATGGCTCCACCTCCTCAAGAGGTCTGGCTCTTGCCAGAGCCCAGGTTCAGGCTGCAGCTACAGGTGAGGCGTCGGCCCTCGTAAGCCCTGGACTCTTTGGGGAGGGATGGCTGAGAGTGAGGATACCCCGGCCCTCACAGTTCCCCTGTCAGAACCCAAAGCTCCTGTACCCTCGAGCAGGCTTGGAGCAGTGATAAAATACTGAGGACGCTGTGGCCCTCTGTGACCTCATGCCTCTGCTCAGCATCTCCATGTCACAAATGAGACGGGCTCAGAGAGATCACGTGACTTACGGTCATATCGACTATAAGGATCAACTTCATGGCCTCAGATCCTCCAGCCTCTGCTCCCACAGGTAGATCCCCTTTGCTTCTGAGTCAGCTTGGCCCATCAGAGTCTTCCATCTTCTTCAGTTACCCATGGAAACTCATCAGAATATTCCATCCACTGGACATCTGAGAAACCCAGGCCCTACCTACTTCTAGACAGTTAGGATCACCAACACATGCTCAACTTGTGAACAAGGAACCAGGCTGAAGGACTAGACCTCACCTTCCATACCAGATGGGTTCCTGGAATGTAAGCAGATAGGCCTTTTATGAATCACCTCGCTTCTCTGCCATTTTCCTTTGACCAACATTATTGATCATTTTAAACTGACTCCACTAAGTGGATCTATTTTGAACACCTACTATATGTTTGGAGGCTGGATGGGAAATGCCAGCTGGGTGTTCCTCTATCTTTTCCCCTCTCTTTTTGACCACACAGTGCAGTTTGTGGGATCTTAGTTCCCTGACCTAGAGAAGGCAATGGCAACCCACTCCAGTACTCTTGCCTGGAAAATCCCATGGATGGAGGAGCCTGGTAGGCTGCAGTCCATGGGGTCGCTAGGAGTCGGACACAACTGAGCGACTTCACTTTCACTTTTCACTTTCGTGCATTGGAAAAGGAAATGGCAACCCACTCCAGTATTCTTACCTGGAGAATCCCAGGGACAGGGGAACCTGGTGGGCTGCCATCTATAGGGTCGCACAGAGTAGGACACAATTGAAGTGGCTTAGCAGCAGCAGCAGCAGCAGTTCCCTGATCAGGGACTGAACCCAGGCCCTTGGCAATGAAAGTGCAGAGTCCTAACCATTGGACCTCCAGGGACTTCCTTGTTCCTCTCTTTCTGCTAAGTTGTTCATTGTACAAACAGAATGACCTGAGGTCCCCTCAGTACCACTTTCTTGCTGCTGCTGCTAAGTCGCTTCAGTTGTGTCCGACTCTGTACGACCCCAGAGACGGCAGCCCACTAGGCTCCGCTGTCCCTAGGATTCTCCAGGCAAGAACACTAGAGTGGGTTGCCATTTCCTTCTCCAATGCATGAAGTGAAAAGTGAAAGTGAAGTCTCTCAGTCATGTCCAACTCCTAGCGACCCCATGGACTGCAGCCTACCAGGCTCCTCTGTCCATGGGATTTTCCAGGCAAGAGTACTGGAGTGGGGTGCCATCACCTTCTCCACCACTTTCTTAGATCACAGCAATGAACCCAGTTTAAATCATAGATTCCTTTTGTCATATCAACAAGTACATCCAAAGTTTGTGCTTTGTGAATTTCATGTGGTTTTCTTAAGATGGCAACTAATCCTTTTTCAAGTTGGAGGGGTGACTCAGTGGGAGAGCAATTGGTTAGGAAGGAGAGAAACCATGGTTGAGGGGTGGTCTCTAGCAAAGGCAGCAACCTCATGCTCTGAAGTAAAGGGGCCGGTTGGCTCAGTGATCACCAACAGCAAAGACTGCAATCCCTGGCCAGGAAGGGATGGCCATGGTGGGTGCTAGAGGGCTTATGACAGGGAAATTGGCAGAACTGGGAGGGAATGGTGCAGTGGGGTGACCCCAGAGTGGACTCTTACTGTCACCCATCCATCTAAACACCCTAGCTGCATGCTGCAAGCAGGTGTGGGTAGGGAGTCCCAGTGGGCTATAAATTGCCATATCTCAATGAAATGGAGGAAATCCTTTATGCATGGCTCAGTCCCTATGAAGACTGTCTGCACACTGTAGTTACATTTTCAAATCGAGTTAAGCCAGCCCCTACAAAGACAGAAGGTCACACTGAACTCTGGGGGCTGGGCTCCATTAGTGGGAGCCAAGGGCAAAGATAGCCACATCAAGAGCCAGCTGAGTGGATGAAAGACGTGCCACCTCTGCATTGTGACTCCCTGCAACATGCCTCATTGTGACCGAGCTCCCTCACCTGCTGGTAGGTATCCCAGGTCCCACCATGAGTGCAGTGTGGGTCAGGGCTG
>NW_011494821.1:80456-85616 GCF_000754665.1 Bison bison bison | reverse complement strand
CCCCAGGTTGTCAGACCAGAGCTGATTTTCCAGGTGGCCCTAGGACCCCCCCACCATGGAAAATCAGCTCTGGTCTGACAACCTGGGGTGCTGCCATCAACACCAAGAAAGTACCCAGGATGTGGAGGACTTCCTGCTCCTGCTGCTGGGGCTTGTCATTCTTGTCAACATCGGGATCAACGTAGCAACTATGGTCAGTGATGGTTGGGGACACCCTGGGGGTGAAGAGGGCTGAGGGTGGGAGCCAGCAGCTAGCACTTGCGCCTGCAGAAATGGTCTTGGCTGGGGTGGGCTTGGAATGGTGAGTAGGGAGAGCCTGGCCTTCATTCCCACTCCACCCACCCCACTCCACCCCTAGATGTGGCACAGGCTCCAGAATGTCTTAGACAACAGCATCTGTTTGATTAATCAGAAAAGTAAGTATGGAAGACAGGTAGGGGGCATCTGGCCCCTGCCACTCCCAAGACACCAGAAACCCAGGTCCCAATCGTTCCCTGACCCTGAAATCTTCTGACAGTTGCCAGGCCCTCACAGACTCTCTTGCCTCTCCTAGATGAAATCTTGCAGGCTTGTGAAAGTTCCCCCAAATATCCTCCAGCCAAGGCCAAAGACGTCCACATCCACTGTACCCTGGACCCTGTAGAAGTGAAGATGGCCAGGCCCACTCACTGCTCCTCTTCCTCCTACCGCCGCCCCCACAGCCGAAGCCGCAGCCGCCGCCCTCACCGCCACCAACCTCGCCGCCAGGGCCGCAGCCGAAGCCGCCCCTGCAGCCACCAGCGGAGGTCGAAGAACCGCAAACAATTCCCCTACAGTTGCTCGGTCTTCGGTAGCCCACGTCACAGCCACAAGATGTCACAGCTGCGGGCGAGGCCCTCCTTTGATCGGGAGGACCTGGACTCCTACCTGGAGGAGGACGAAGACCTTGCCTTCCCACTCCCCAAGTACCCGAGGGGGGGCTGGGGAGGGCTCTACCAACGGATGGGCCTGCCCTCCAGCGTGGGGCTCTGGGGCCGCCAGGGTGGGATCCTGGCCAGCCTGCCGCCACCTTCTCTCTACCTGTCACCTGAGCTGCGCCGCCTGCCCAAGCGTGTGGAGGCCAAGTCTGAGCTCAGGCTGCAGTCCTTCGGGCCCCTCTGCTCACCATCCCACACCTGGGGCAATGTGGAGGTTGACCAGTGGACCTCGTCTCCACCGCCCCCCCGACGGCTGCCCCCCAACCCCTCATGGGTCCCTGCAGGGCACAGCCCTTACCCCTCAAGGGGCCAGCTCCTGTATGACAACTGGGATCAGCGGCGACGTGGTCTGGAGGCTTCTGAGCCTCCCTCTGCCCTGTTGACCCGGGGCTCCCGGCCCGAAGCCCGAGAGCACTACTCCCCACAGGTCCACCGACGGAGCCTCATCGGCCATGCTCACGGCCAGCCCAACCGCAGCCCCAACCCCTCCACGGGACACTTGAACTACTCCCGGGATCCGCATGAGGTCCGGCGCCGGGCAGCCGAGTGGACTGAGACACTGCCCACTAGGCACCCTCTGACCACCTCCACCTCCCTCACTGTGCTGGGCGAGGCCTCGTACCAGCGGGCCCCGGCTCCCAGCTCAGCTCTGCTCCTCCGCTCCTCCCAGCCCCTGCCCGAAGTCCAGGCTACAGAGCCGCCCCAGCCCACCTTTATGCCACTCAGCCGGAACCCAGGGGGCAATGCCAGCTACCAGGTGTACGACAGCCTGGAGCTGAAGCGGCAGGTGCAGGAGAGCAGGGCGCGAGCCAACTCGCTGCCACCTTCCAACTCGGCCTCCAGGCCCTCTCTGCATAGAAGCCGGACTGGGAAAATTCATTGACCAGCAGCCAGTGGGGGCAGTGGGGGGCAGGGCATGGAGAAGGGAATAAAGATCAAGAGTCCAGGAAACGCTGGTGGTCTGTGGCTTGGAAGCACCGCTCCTTCAGCCTGGGTCCCTGCCCTTGGCTTCCTGAAGCCAGTGTCTCCTTCTTGGCCTGAGGGTGCCTTTGGCTTAGTGGCCACAGTCCTGCCAGCAGGCCCCTCCTGGGCTTATATTATGAACGAAGTAGATTTGCAGGTGCAGACTCCAAACCACTGGTCTCTGGGCACCTACTGTGTTCTCAGCTGTCCCTGTCCCCAAAGCTCATATGAGAAGCTGCTTCCGAAGTGGGAGGGTCCCCATCTGAACAGATCCAAGTCCACACCCAGTGAAGAGCATGAAGAAGGCCAAGGCTCTGGACTCCAGCCAGGCCTTCCCCAGGGTTCTGATGCCAGGGGTCTTCCTTGTCTCAGGAGAGGCCAAGGAGATGGAATGTGTGGTTTGAATGAGTGACTCAGTGGGCTGTGAGGAAAGGATTGATGGCTTGAGGAGAGGTGTGCTGGCCTCTGGGGCCCTGCCTGACCCCAGTTACCAGGGAATGCCACTCTTGGCCCTCTTTATTCTCCTCCTCCCTCATTGTGACCCCACCCACCTCCCCATTATGACGCAGTCCTTCTCCCCCTCCCCCACCAGAGGAGTCTGGCTCCTAGTGAGTATGTGGGGGCCAGGGGGCCCAGGTAGCCCTGGGACCCCCAGCCATGGGTGAGCGAAGCTACCACGGAGCCCAAGCGTGCTCTGGCACCAACCCCAGAAAGTGCCAGGACCTAGGAGACTCAATTCTTCTGATCCTGGGCAGCTTCATCTTGCTCAACGTGGGGATCAATGTGGTGACTCTGGTCAGGGCAGGATCTGGGCAGCAGTGTTGGGGGAGCCTTGGGGTCTCAAAGGGGCTTAGGTGGGAGGGCTGTTGGGGTGTGGCCAGACAAGGATTGGACTTCAGGGCTCACCCTGCTCCCGGACTCTCCCCTCCTCTGCTTCCCTCAGCTCTGGAAACACCTGAAGAACTCCTTGCGGACTCTTTTCCGTCATTTTTTCCCCAGAGGTGAGTGGGCCCCGGCGTGGGCTCTGGGGACATGGACCTGTTCCCTTTCTTCTATCCCCGTCCCCACCCTTAGCCCCTCAGGGACCCAGGCTTGGTCACATCTCGCCTCTCCCTGCAGACAAGCAATCCAGCTATGCAGGCGGCCATCCCATGTGCGTGCGTTGCTCCGTGGATCCCAAGAACCCGTGCTCAAGAGTTCCGCCCCGCTTCCACCGCCGCCCAAGCTTCCTGCTCGGGCACCCTAACCACCTGGACTCCTGGATACCAGACACGAACGATGAGAAGGCTTCTAAGTGCTGCTGGATGTCGCCTCAGTGTGGACATGTCGGGGCTCCCGTGGAGGTGCCATGGGGACTGTGGAAGGAGGGGCTGATGGGAGCTGGGGAGGACCCTCAGATCACAGCCTTAAAGGCCCAAGCCACCTTCTACTCTAAGCCGGAGACATCTTCCAAGTTCCGTAGGATGAGCAAGGTGGACATGGTTCCACTGCGCCTGCCCCAAGAGAGCAAGACTAAGACCCCAGACCATGACCCAGCCCAGGCCCAGACCCACTCCCCGGTCCAGTCTCCTGGGCATGCTCCTACCAAGGCCCAGACCTTCTCCCCAGCCCACCCCCCTGAGCCCAGCCCAGCCCAGACCCAGACCCACACCCCCATTTATCCCCCTGAGCATGCCCCACCTCAGGCCGAGACTGACTCCCTAGTCCTTGGCCCTGAGCACAACTCTGCCCAGGTCTGTGGTCCGGAGCACACCTCAGCCTATACCCTGGACCTGGCCCCCTCACAGGGCCCAGCCCAGTGCGAGGGCCACACGCTTACCCACACGCTGACCCATGCTCATCTAACCTATACCCATGCCCAAACTCTGATCCCTCCCCCAGCTTCTGCCCCAGTCCCTCCCTCAGCTTCTGCCCCAGTCCCTCCCCCAGCTTCTGCCCCAGTCCCTCCCCCAGCCCCTCCCCCAGCTTCTGTTCCAGTCCCTCCCCCAACTTCTGCCCCAGCCCCTCCCCCAACTTCTGCTCCAGCCCCTCCCCCATCTTCTGCTCCAATCCCTCCCCCAGCTTCTGCCCAGGCTGCTACTTCTGCTCCAGCCCCTACACCAGCCCCTGTCCCCATGTCTGCCACAACCGCTGTCCCTGCACTGGTCAAGGCCCTGCCGACCACTCCAGTCCCTTCCACACCCACTTCCTCCATCCTAACTTCTATTCCCTCTACTTTGTCTGCCTTCAGCCAAGGCCTCTCCACTGGCCATGTGGTTTATGATGCCCGCAGGGTAAAGCAGAACTTATTCCATGTACGTGCCCCTCAGAACTCTGGGTATTCCATAAAGGACTTAGGTACACTCTCCAGGCTCCAAGAGGGGCATGGCCTGGTAAGCTCTGGTACAGCTGAGCAAACACTGAAGCAAAGTAGTGAGGACAGTGCCAAGCCCTTCACAGGATCCATATTGGGTTACCTGGAGTTGGGGAACATGGAATGGAAGCTTTCAAATGATGTCAAGGATGAATCTGTGCAGCCCAAGATCTTCCCTTACTGCAGTTTCCACCCTTACAGCTCTGAGAAGCAAAACACGGACTCCCAGACTCCAGTCTACCCCAAATTCCTGGTGTACTCCAAAGATGCTACCCCTTATCAACCTTGCTTCCATGTTCCAACCAGTACCCAGAACTCAATGAGTACTGTGCCTCCACCCTGCACTCTTTCTCTGCCTCTCATTTCTCCCAGATCCTTTGTTGTTCATCAACACAGCAACCACCAGAAGCCCTCCACCTTAGTACAGACCCCCAAATTTCCCCCAACCTCCAAGTCTCCTCAGTCTGTCCTCTCTTCCCAGGGTCCCATCCCTCCCCAGTTCTCCACTACTTCCCAAACCCAAAACCAGCCCCAGCCCCCTGAACTTCATGAGAATCTAGGCCTCAACCAAGACCATGGTCTCCAGAAGATCCCAGGCCCTTCAGAAGACACTAGAGTTCCCAGAAAGCCAGAGCTTACCCCGAATCCAAACCTCCACATGAACCCAGGCTTTACTCAAGACCCAGGCTTCCACAAGAGCCCAGGCCTTGCTCAAAATCCAGGCCTCCACAAGTGTCCAGTCTTTACCCAAGACCCAGGCCTCCACAAGAGCCCAGGCTTTACCCAAGACCCAGGCCTCCACAAGAGCCCAGGCTTTACCCAAGACCCAGGCCTCCACAAGAGCCCAGGCTTTACCCAAGACCCAGGCCTCCACAAGAGCCCAGGCTT
>NW_011494821.1:74670-80356 GCF_000754665.1 Bison bison bison | reverse complement strand
AGGCTTTACCCAAGACCCAGGCCTCCACAAGAGCCCAGGCTTTACCCAAGACCCAGGCCTCCACAAGAGCCCAGGCTTTACCCAAGACCCAGGCCTCCACAAGAGCCCAGGCTTTACCCAAGACCCAGGCCTCCACAAGAGCCCAGGCTTTACCCAAGACCCAGGCCTCCACAAGAGCCCAGGCTTTACTCAAGACCCAGGCCTCCACAAGAGCCCAGGCCTTGCTCAAGACCCAGGCCTCCACAAGAGCCCAGGCTTTACCCAAGATCCTTATCTCTGCAAGAATCCAAGCCTTTCCCAAGACTCTGACTTTCACAAGGATTCAGTCATTACACAAGATTCTTGCTCCCAGAGTTTAAGTTCTACTCAAGAGGGAAGTTTCTTTAGAAGCCCATATCTCACCCAACCTTCTGGTCTCCACAAGATCACACCATTTCTTCAAACTTCTGACATTCAGAGGAGCTCAGGCTTTAGGCATGACTCTGGAGTCTGTAGAAATCTAGAACAAAACTTCTATAGAAGTCAAGAGCTCTCCCAAAAAACTGGCCTCCATAGTATCCCACACCCTTCTCAAGATTCTGGATGTTACAAGAGTAGAGGTAATGCCCAAGATCCAGGAGTGTCCAGGAGTCTAGGCTTTACCCAAGATTCTGAACCACAGAAGAGTCCATGCTTTGTCCAAGACCCTGGAGTCAACCAGAACTCAGGCCTTACCCAGGAATCTGGTCCCCATAAGAACCCAGGCTTTGTGCAAACCCCTGGCCTCTATAAGGACTCAGGGGACTACAACAATCCAGGCCTTACTCAAGATTCTGGAGTTTACAAGAGCCAAGACCTTACTCAAGATTCTGACCTCCATAAGAATCTGGGCCTTACCCATGTCACCGAAGTCAAAAGATGTGATGTTCCCCAAGATGCTAAACTTCACAGGAGCCCAGAACATTGCTACAACCCTAACCTCCACAAGTACCCAGGAGTTATTCAACATCCTGGCCCCCAGAAGGGTCCAGCCCTTACTCAAGACTCTGGCTTCTCCAAGACTCAGGACTTTATCAAGGGATCAAGCCTCCAAGAGGACTCGCACTTTGTCCCCAATCCTGTCCTCCACAAGAACCCTCTGGGAACTGACTGTGTCCAAGTTTTGGGCCCACTTCAGACCCCAAAGTCATTTATATCTCAGAAGATTCCTCAAAGGCATGATGCCGGGCAGCATGTTCCAGGGGCTTCTGTCCCACCTAGCCAGCCCTCCTCCCCCGCCAAGGCCCAGGAGGTCTACAATAATCGACAAACCTTCTCAGAGGTGCCTGTGCTGATAGAGCTGCAACCACCCTCCCGGCGAGCAGGCAGCCAAGACTGGGTGTACCGCCCCGTGGACACAGCTCCTGCAGCCTCCCAGAACTATCGCCAGATGTCTATGCCTCCCCAAACCAACTGGAAGCCCCACTGCCCAGGGTCAGGCACCCGGGTAGGGCACGTGGTCTTTGATGCCCGCCAGAGACAGTTGGGAGCAGGCAGGGACAAGTGCGAAGCGTTGTCTCCCAGGCGCATTCACCGAGAGATATCCAACAACTCACCAGAGATGGCCAAGGCGTGGGGATATCAGTGTGTGATGAGAAACTTAGAAAAAGAGGGGACCAATGTGCATAAAGAATAAAAAGGCAAGAGAAGTGTTCTGTGGTTATTTAAGGCCATCCACCCCAACCCCACCCCTCAGGTGGGGGATAAGGAATGAAACTCCCAGCTTTCCTGCTGTTGCTGTCTTACCTTAAGCTTTTATCCCCAAGGCCCTAGAGCTGCATTCTCCATTACAGTAGCTACTAGCCAAATATGCCTATTAGAATGTAAATGAGTTTAAATTAAGTAAAGTTTAAAAGTGTTCTCAGGGAGTTCTCTGGAGGTCCAGTGGTTAGGATTCAGCACTTTCACAGACATGGCTGGGCTTCAATCCCTGGTCAGGAGTACTAAGATCCTGCAAGCTGCAAGGCACAGCCAAAAAAAAAAAATTTGTTCCTCAGTCTCATGATCTAAGTGCTCAATAGCCACATGGAGCTACTGGCTACTGTATTGGACGGCACAGATTTAGAACATTTCCGTCATCACAGAAAATGCTACTGGAGAGCAATACTTTAGAGTTCAGGGCAACTTTACTTTCCCTGTCAGCCATCCAAAGCATAACTGCTTTAAGATGGGCTTTCCTTGTGGCTCAGGTAGTAAAGAATCCACTTGCAGTGTGGGAGACCTGGGTTTGATCCCTGAGTTGGGAAGATCGCCTGGATAAGGGAAAGGCTACCCACTCCAGTATTCTGGCCTGGAGAATTCCATGGACTCTATAGTCCATGGGGTTGCAAAGAGTCAGACACAACTGAGCAACTGTCACTTTCACTTTCAGGGAGCTTTAAGAGGCCCAGAGAACTTAGTTCTTTTTAGGCTGGTTCAGAAGCCACCATCTAGGGAGGAGGTTAAGATGTAGAAATGGATGCCCAATGCCTGATTTCCCCAGACTGTGAGAAAGAGCCCAGGCTTCAGTTTTCCTGATCTGGTCTCTTGGGTCACAACCTGTTGTATGGAAATTTGCCTTCCTGGTTCTGGGCTGTGTTTGGGGCTCTTGGCAACAGGGGGAGAAGACCTCTCTTTGTCAGTGATTAGGAACCCCTGAATTTTAGGCTCCCCAAATTGGGCCCTGGATTCTGAGGGTCCCCTCCTTTTGTTGTTCAGTCGCTAAAGTCATATCTGACTCTTTGTGACCCCATGGACTGCATCATGCCAGGCTTCTTTGTCCTTCACTATCTCCCAGAGTTGGCTCAAATTCATGTCCGTTGAGTTGTTGAACAGGCCTTTGATTTGTTATAAGTGTCTCCACTTGCCCATTTTCTTGCCCATGGACTTAGCCCTAGTTTACTGTGGAGACAGACCCCTGGGAAAAAGGACTATAAGAATTCCTGGTCCAGCATGCACTGGTCTAATCCGTGAGCTTGTCTCTGGTTACCTATCTTTCTGCCCTATTATTCTGGCTCCTAGTTTCATCCTGGACTTAAGCTGTGTCCATGATAGCACTGGTCGCTGAAAGCAATTTTCTTCCCCTGATACTTTCTCATTGCCCTGCCCCAGCCCACCTGGGAGTTTCCTCTGGACTTGATTTTCAGCCCTGGTAACTCTTCTGTATACGCACCTGAGCTGCGAGATTCCAAAGTGTTTGCCCTGATACCATTTGTGTGTCTGAGGTGGCCATCACTACTATGTTCCTTTGGATGTCAATCCCTGGGTCATCACTACCTACGTATTCTTGTCTAACATTACCACCACTGATTCCAAAGATATTCATCCCAGTTGGGAAACCCCTTTCCAACACCTCTCTTGCTCCGCGCTGACCTTGGACAAGTCATGTGGCACCTTCCTAGGCTAGCAGTAATTGTATGCAAGGACTCTTCTAGATTTAAGTTACCAGGGCACCTCTACTCTCTCAGGCCCTAGGCTATGTGCCTCATTATCATTTGCTATTTGGATCCATCCTATTATGTCTCTGTTCTAAGCCCAAGGAATGTTTGCGATTGACCTGGCCTTGGAAAGACACACTACAGTTTATTTCCATAGAAACTACAACTTCCATCAGGCACTATTTCAACGGAACAGGAAAGGATCTGGGGGCGTGGCTCTAATGCCCTGGTAGCTTGGAAGACAAACTACAACTCCCAAGATAGCCAGGAGATCTCTGCAAAGCCAAAGGAGAGATTGACTGGAGGCCGGGCTGGTCCGGAACCACCTCCAGAAAGGGGCGTGGTTGTAACGTAGGGGCGTAGCCTTGTGAGCAGCAGGAAGAAGTTACCTGTTGAATCTTCCTACCCATTTTCTTTTCAGACCTTGCAGCTACCCCTAAGAGGGAAGCTGCAGACCACTAGCCTCTTCCGAAAAAGAGGTAAGGGGTGGTAGACAGAGGGCGGCGAAGGAGGCTATTGCATTCTGTAGGAGGGGCCAAACAGCCACTTTAACCTGCTGAGTCAGGTGAATCGGTCCATGGGGGTGGGGACTAGCATATGAGAAAAGGGCAAGGACGGAGGAGGTATTTGTTTGCTTTCAAGACTAAATTTAGAGCCCTTCATCTGCAGACCCATTGGTAGATTGTGTCTTGGGCACCCTCTCGATCTCGGGAAGAGAAAAGAACGGAGGGGCGAGTTTTCCACAGCAGAAGGAACAACGTTTCTGGGCTTTCCCCTGTACGTGTATTTCCTAGCCCCCAAACGATAGAGCCATATGGCTTCTGCAGTCTGGGGGAACGCTCCCTGGTGGAGCCCACCGCCCCCAGCCCCAGCCCGGCCGCTCACAGACATCGACTTCTGCTCTGGAGCGCAGCTGCAAGAACTAACCCAGCTGATCCAGGAGCTGGGTGTGCAGGAGAGTTGGAATGATGGGCCCAAGCCAGGACCAGATCTCCTCCAGGCCAAGGATTTTGTGTTCTCTTTGCTTAGTAAGTAACCCTCTTGCTGCTCTCAGCTCCGCCCCATCCCATCCTGGGCTCTGGATCATGCCTTCACGATCCCTACTCTTCCCTTAGGTCTCATTCATCGCAGGGACCCTCGCTTTCCTCCCCAGACAGAGCTCCTGCTGCTTCGTGGTGGGATTCGAGAGGGCTCCCTGGATTTGGGACCTGCGCCTCTAGGTCCCTACACTCGGGGACCTCACTACGATGCTGGCTTCACACTCCTGGTGCCCGTGTTTTCTTTAGATGGCACTGGGCAGGAGCTGCAACTGGACATGAGATCCTGTTACGCATGGCTCTGCCTCCCAGAGCAGGTACGCGGAACCTCGGTCCGGGAAGCATGGCAGGATTGCCTAGGACCCCCAGTCCCAGGAGGACGTGATTGGATCCACCCAACTGATAGCAGAGAGGGTCCCCGGGACCCGCAAAGCTCCGTGGACCAGCCACACAGTGACATCATTGAGCCTGAGGCACACGAGTCTTTGGAAAAATCACCTAGTAATGTTTCAGTGCCGGAGTCACCCCAGCAAAACCTAACCGATATTGGCTTTCCCTCACCATCGGAAGAAACGAATGATGACGTCACCAAAGCAGCCGATGTTAGCCCAGGGTCACAGCCGTCGGAGGCTCGGGAGGCATGGCCCACATTGTGCCCCGCCCAGGTGGCTGCTTGGTTCTTTGCTTCGCTGGCTGCGGTCGCTGAGTCCCTATTCCCCGTCCCGGGTGCCCCGCGCTTGGTCCACGCAGCCCGCCACGCAGGGTTCACTACCATCCTCCTGGCTACGCCCGGGCCCCCGCGCCGCCTCCTGCTTTTCGACCTGATCCCCGTGGTGTCTGTGGCCGGCTGGCCCCAGGGGGCTCGGAGCCACTCGTGGGCCGGCCCGCTGGCCTCGGAGTCGTCCTCCTTCTACCTGGTGCCCGGCGGCGGCGGCCAAACGGAGCGGCCGGGAGCCTCCGGCTGGCAGCTCTGCTTTGCCCGCCAGGAGCTGGCGCTCAAGGCGCGCATACCAACTCCGCTGCTGCAAGCGCACGCGGCGGCCCAGGCGCTGCTGCGCCCGCTGGTGGCGGGGACCCGGGCCGCGGCGCCCTACCTCCTGCGGACGTTGCTCTACTGGGCGTGCGAGCGGCTGCCCGCGCTCTATCTGGCGCGGCCCGAGAATGCGGGCGCCTGCTGCCTCGGGCTGCTGGATGCGCTGGGCCGAGGACTCGAGG
>NW_011494821.1:66967-74570 GCF_000754665.1 Bison bison bison | reverse complement strand
AGTGGCCAAAAGCTCCGTGCGGGGGACGGCGCCTCTTCGCTGCTCGGGGCGTTGGCCCTGCTTCGCGGGGACCCTGCCCGGGCCCTGCGTGCAGCTGTGGAGGAGGCCAAGGCTGCGCGGAAGGGGGGCGGCTTAGCCGGCGTGGGAGCCGGGTCCCATTAAAAACGCTGTTCGTACTAACGTGGAAACTGCTTCTGTTTGCCGATGGGGTGTGGAGGGGACTGCTCTTCCTCCACCTGGGAGACAGGCTGAACCCCTTGGGCCCGAAGAATCCGCGTTCTAGAAGGCCTCCTGTCTGGTTCCTCGCCATCCTCCCACCCTCCTCCAGCACCATCCCTGGCACAGGTCGTTCCATTCCGGCCTCTCCACTTTCCACATCTGTGGCCAGCACCCTTCTTGCCCCGGTGCAACCTCTTGCATCCATCTCCCCCCAGTGCTTATGGTCTTTTCTCTTAAGGGTCAATAGAGGTAATATATTTGCTGAAAAAAGACGTGAAAAGGAGAGAGGTATGGAGACCAGGGACTGACCAATTTGGTTCACACAAAAGCAGAGATATTAAGGAGGCCGGATTTCACCCCAGGCTAGTCCTCGCCACCACCGCTATCCCCCACTTTCCTCATCCAGTGATGTCCTCGATCCCGGGCAGTAGGGTACCTTTCTCCATTCTCGAGGCGTCCACCATTCCATCTACCTAAGCCCAAGCTCTCCCCTCGTGCAGATTTGCCTTCTGTGGAGTCGCCTATTTGTCCCTCCTCCACTGAACCCCGAAACAGGCGGCTCCGGCTGCCTCTAAGACCGTCCCCACTCTCTGGCTCCAAGGAACCCCGGGGTTTCACCCGCCCAGCTCCCCCCACCCCCCACGGCCCTTTCCCGGCGTCTCCGCCCCCTGCCCCGCCCCCGGGCCGGCTCTCGGAGGAGGGGGAGCTGCTGTTGCCGCCGCCGCCGCCGCCGCCTGAGCTTCCCACCGCCGCTACTGCTGCCGCCGCTGCCGCCGCTGCACTCTGTCCAGCCGCCAGGCCCAGTGTTCACTTCGCCGGACCAGGGCGCTCTGCGGAGACACCCTCACTCCTTCCTGGGGTCTGGGACGCCTAGCCGGGCGTGGGGGGAAGCCCCGTTTGCGGGGTACAGGGAGGGAGGAGCCTGGAACCGGAGCCAGAGCCAGCCGTCGCCGGATTGACAAGACAGGACAGGTTGAGGGGCGTCGGGGAAGGAAGAGGGGGTGCTGTAGGCAGTCCCCGGGAGGAAGAGGAAGCCCTGTCGCAGAAAGCTGGGATGCGCTCTGACTTATAGGGGGTCTGTTCACATTTGGGGACCCGTGACAACGTGGGTGCACTCCTCTCCTGGGGGGCTGGTTGGATTGGAGGGCCTGGGATCTAAACAGTACCAGCTGTCCCCGAGGAAATTAAAGGGCTGCCAGAAAAAAAAAAAAAAACAAACACCCAAAACCCCAAAACCTATGCTCCTTATTCCGAGGTGGCAGAGGGCCCTCCAGACAACCACCTGGTGTAACCACTAGGAAGGGCGGATTTGGAGGTGACTTCAAAAGGAGTGGAGGGTAACAAGGTGAGGAAAGGGGCTCAGCACCTGGAACCCTCTGCCACTAGAAATGGGGGTGACTTGGTAAATACTGGTTTTGTCCAGAGACAGGGTCTGGGAACCTCTGCTTGCTGAATGGGGACAGTCTGAATATCTC
Organism: Bison bison bison; assembly: GCF_000754665.1. NCBI lineage: Eukaryota > Metazoa > Chordata > Mammalia > Artiodactyla > Bovidae > Bison > Bison bison. Next base: position 72,876 of record NW_011494821.1, on the reverse strand, counting down.
GAGACATAGTTTTGGGGGGATTTCAGTGAAAAAAGTGGGGGATTCTTCACTTAGAGGGTGGCAAAGGAAAAGGAACCAAGGTTGGGTTCTTCGCTGACATTGGCAGCACCCCAGCAGGAGTGGGGTGAGCGAATATCTCCAAAGCTAAGGACCCACACCCTTAAGATTATAAGAGTGGCTTTGTCAGGAACAGGGGGCCTGGAAATAGGGTGGAAAGGTGCCTGGGGATATTGGAACCACGTCTTGGAAAATCTGAGGGTCTTGCCTTTGGGATAAGGTTAGTGGGGGACAGGGACACAGGAGACTAGAGAAGGGGAGAGTTTTCTGTAGGGGGCAAAAGTCGAGGGTGGGGTCCATTGAGGGGTAAATAGGCTACTGGGTCCCACGAAGCTAGTAGGAGGCCCAAGGGTGGGAGCTGGCGCCTGGGCTGGGGGTCCTCTAGGGTTTATCCTCAGGTCCTGCGGGTAGGGCGGTGAGTCGGGACCGGAGCGTCCAGAGCATGTCCTGGTGAGCGAGCGGGCTTCTCTGGGGGAGGGGGTGCCCAGCGCGCTCCGGGCGCCTGCCGGTTTGGGGGTGTCTCCTCCCGGGGCGCCATGGCGGCACTGGCCAGTAGCCTGATTCGGCAGAAGCGGGAGGTCCGCGAGCCCGGGGGCAGCCGGCCCGTGTCGGCGCAGCGGCGCGTGTGTCCCCGCGGCACCAAGTCCCTTTGCCAGAAGCAGCTGCTCATCCTGCTGTCCAAGGTGCGACTGTGCGGGGGGCGTCCCGCGCGGACGGACCGCGGCCCGGGTGAGTGGCTGGGGCGGGGTCTCCAGGCCTGGGGTCTCTCTGCCTGGGAGGTTGAGGCCAGGAACTCCCGAAGAGCGGGGCCTGACCGAAGTGGGGGAGCTCCCCGAAAATGAAGGGGTGGGCCTGGGCCACCAACTCTCAGCCAGACGATACCTCAGTTTCCCTTTTCTTTCGCCCGTAACCCCGAGTCTCCTTGCTTTCGAGGGCAAGGGGAAGGCACGAGGGGCTAAGCTGGGTGCCCCGAAGCTTGGCAGCTCCTTCTCGCCGCCTCCCCCGTACCCAACACGAGTCCCCACCCCCACCATCCTCCGCCTACGTGCCGGCTCTCGCGATTCTTTCAATCCCGAGTGGAGGGGCCTGGGGGTTCCGGACGCCTGGGTCACCCCGAGGGTTTCTGCGGCTCTGGCAGCCCCGCCCCCGCCCTGGTGCTCCCGCTCCTCCGAGCTGTGGCTCCGTTCCTCCTGGCCGAGCTTGCCTGGCTCGGCGCCAATCTCCCCAGCTCTCCCCCGGGTGTCCTTGCAGCTACCTCTCCAGCCCGCCCCTCTGTGCGCCCTCCTCCCGTGACCTGCGCTCCAAGAAAGGAGCTGGGCAACCCCCCCCCGGCGACCCCCCCTACGCGACTCCAAAATCGGGCTTCACGGGCTCAGGGGACCCTCTGCTATGAGGGACTCAGACACAGTACACTGGGAGACCCGCACGGAGACTGAGGGTCGTACCACCTACGAGAGGGTACCGGGAAGTCGGCCGGGAGCAAGCCTCGGGGGACGAGAGTTGTGAGGGTTGGCGTGTGGTCCCCGTCCAGGTGCGACAGTCAGGGAGTCCCTTTGGCCTCTCTTTCCCCCGCTCCCAGCTCCCCTAGGGAGAGACTGCCCCCCTCCGCGGTCCTTCTCCCCCCTCCGCCGTCGGCCCTCCGTAGTGGTACGGTCCGCAGCCCACCCTTTGAGTGGGACCCGGTCCCCACGTGATTCAGCCTGCCTCGCCAGCTCCCCGGCCCCCTCCCCCATTTCCTTGGTGTGGTACCGAATGTCCCCCATCCCAGGCGGGTTACCTGGCTGAAGGGGAGAGGCTGAGGCTCAGGGAGGGCTGGGCCCCCGCGAGCCAGTAGACTGACAGACAGACAGACAGACAGATGGGTCAGTGTCAGACAGGCCGGCGCTGGGCCAAGGAGAGGCCCGCGCCAAGCAAGCGGCAACCGCAGCAGCAGGTGCTGAGTCAGCATCAGACCCAGTCCCACCCCCATCCCTGAGGAGGCGCCCCTACCCAGTGGTCACCTTACTGCCCCCACAGTCGCACACACACTGCCCTTTCAGCAGGCCTGCCAGTCTCTCTCTGTCCTCTACGTTTCCATACATCTCTGCCCTCCTCTTCCCTCTTCTCCCCTCTCCCCCTTATGGTTGAGCTGTAGGGTAGGAATTAAGCGTTTAAATAAATTTCAATAAATTAAACTGAAAACTGGTTAGAGGCAGCAGAAGGGACCCACACCCCAGCTTCCTCTGGCGTCTGAGAGAGGTGGGAAAGAGCTTGCTGGGAGGGCCCTGGGACCGACCCTCTTCCTTCCCTCCATTCTCTTTTTCTTTCTCTCCTCTGATCCCGCCAAGTGTAGGAATGTTTCTGGGAACAGAGATGTGATGTTCCAAGATGAATGTCTCTCTCTCCAGAACCTCAGCTCAAAGGCATCGTCACCAAACTGTTCTGCCGCCAGGGTTTCTACCTCCAGGCGAATCCCGACGGGAGCATCCAGGGCACCCCAGAGGACACCAGCTCTTTCAGTGAGAGGGGAAGCCAGCTGCCTGGTGGGAAGGGGGAGAGTGGGCACAGGCCATGACAATACTATTCCCGCTTCAGGATCCATTGGCTCTTTGACTCCCAAGGGAAGAGCTGGAACTGGAATGGGTGTGTGTGTGTGTGTGTGCTCAGATAGGAGTTGGAGGTCTGGGGTACTGAGGCTCCCTCTCTCTACCCCCAGCCCACTTCAACCTGATCCCTGTGGGGCTGCGAGTAGTCACCATCCAGAGTGCCAAGCTGGGTCACTACATGGCCATGAACGCTGAGGGGCTGCTCTACAGCTCGGTGAGACAAGGGGGTGGAGTGGCCTGGGGTCTGGGGACTCCTCTAGGACAGACTTCCCAACTACAAGTATTTTGCAGCTCAGAGCTCCCTATCCCTCCAGCTCTTGCCAACACCCTGTCCTCACTGCCCACTCAGGAGCACCTACTCTAGATTCCCTTTAATCTCTCCTCCTTGAACAGCCCCCGGTGTACCCCCAGGCTTTTGAATGTCCAACTCCTTCAGGCTTTTAGGATCCCTGTGTCTCCTCCTACCTCCTCGAAACTTCATTATTACTCACTATCCCAGAGTCATTTGGGATATTGGGAAAGGATTCTGGAATTCCTCCAAGCAGGAATTCCCTCCAGGTCCCCTGGATGGTGAGAGGTTGGGAATGGAGTAGATTAGAGAGAATGTATCTTCTTATTCCAGGCCCCCAGAAGTCTAGTTCCTGGCCTTTGGGGGCCACCAGACTCTTTTTCATCCTCCTTTTGTCCCAGTTCCTGCATGGACTCAGAAGTTGGTTCTCCTCACCTCAGATATATGGATTGCATCCTGCCTTGTTCTTCCCAGGGCTCCCTTCTAGTCCAGTGATGTGTCTTTTTGTCTCTCTGTCTGTGTGTGCCTTTCTGGGTCTTTGTCTCCTCAGCCGCATTTCACAGCTGAGTGTCGCTTTAAGGAGTGCGTCTTTGAGAATTACTATGTCCTGTACGCCTCTGCTCTCTATCGCCAGCGCCGTTCTGGACGGGCCTGGTACCTGGGCCTGGACAAGGAGGGCCGAGTCATGAAGGGAAATCGAGTCAAGAAGACCAAGGCAGCTGCCCACTTTGTACCCAAGCTCCTGGAGGGTGAGTATGGACCCTCTGGGAAGAGACAGGCCACATGGGAGGGTATTGACCTTGACATGGATATTTAATGACATACAGCTCAGGGGTTATAAGTGTTTTAAGAAGATACCTGTTATGACAGGCCAAGCCAGGAAGACTTTGGCCTTGAGGGATTTGGGGAGATCTCCTTTTGTGGGTTGGGGTTCCCAGAGGCTGCATGGAGGGGAAGGGAGCCTATTCAGAGCCCTCTGGGTGCCTAACTCTCCTTCCTGCTCCTCTCTCCCCACTTCACAGTGGCCATGTACCGGGAGCCTTCTCTCCACAGTGTCCCTGAGACCTCCCCTTCCAGTCCCCCTGCCCCCTGAAATGTCATCCCCGGACTGGAGGCTCCCTGCACTCGCACAGAGCCAGCCACCACCACAGCCTGTCTCCCAGCCCTGCTCCCGGCCCTGCTCTCACCACCGCTGCCACACTCATACCCTGTGCAGCCAGGTCCCACCAGGTGCTCTGCCCTGAGGGAGCCTAGGGGCCACTGTGACTTCTGGGCCTGCTGAGACCCTCAGACTCTTAGGCCCAGGGTTGGGGGTCAGAGAGGAAGATGTCTGGAAATGGTCCTGGCTGATCACTTCTTTTCTTCCATGCTCACCCCTCCAAAGCCTTTTTCTGAGATGATGCTGGGGGTTCCAAAACTGATAGAACCAGGGCATAAATCCTCCCCATCCTGGGCTCAGCCAGTTCCTGGAACCCTTTTCCCTTTTCATTGCCACTGAGCCATAGATCTGTAGGTCCACTGGCGCTCAGGATCATTCCTTCTTTCTCTACTCCACCTTCTGCCTTGTTCCAGACAGGTTCCAGAACACAAGGCACCCCAGCCAGGGCTACTTCTGCACTCAGGCTCTGTGCTGGAACACAGGCATGCTGCCAGGCTCTGTTCTGGATTCATCAGGCTTCTGTCCTTGACCCAGATGGACCCCTGACTTCAAAATAGAGAGAGGCTGGATTTGAGCCCTGTCCAGCTTTTGGCCTTGGCCTGAACTGGGACCAGTCTCAGATCACCACAGTTTGAACTTTCTTATCCCAGAGACACCCAATTCTAGAGCATGGTGTTCTAGACACATATGGAGCCATACTTCCTTCTGAATCTTAGCTCTATGACATAGACCAGGGCTCTCAGCCCTTTCCTTCAGGATGGAACGGGGGTGCTATGTAGCCATATTATTGCTCTAGAGTAAGTTCTAGACCCACGTTCCCACCTTCTCTAGTAATACCTGTTAAGCATGAGCTCTAGAAAGGACCCAGCTATGATTCACAAAAAACTAAGTTCTAGATGGATCAAGAACCACTTCTTGTTTTTCCTAGATAATTTTCTAAAACTCTTAGTCTGCCTGTAGAATGCTAACCTTATTTTTACATGCAGTTTCTAGTTCCTACAGCTCAGTTGGGGTCCTGTCGGGAAACAGTCTGAGGAAGGGCAAAGGAGTTTCGGAAGGAATCCCTGGCTCATAGTAGGGCAGCTAGGATGGGGAAGGGACCAGAACCATGGAGTGACTGGACCTGTGCCTGGGTTGAAGGGACATGAATACGTAGCTACCTCAGCAGGAATTCCTTCCAGGTCCCCTTTAAAGCTGAGGTCTTTAGGGTAATAGGTCTGGAATAAAAAAGACAAATGTGACTCCCACCCACCCACAATGAAGAGACCTCAGTTCAGCAATAAGCCCCACCCTTCTCCCCTACAGATCAGGCTAAGGAGGGTGAGGGCCTCTTGGGTTCTAAACCTCATACACCCCCACAAGCTTCTAACTGAATAAAATTTGCTTTACCTAAGAGCTTATAACTTCAGCTGGGTTTTAAGTACCCAAAAAGGGCCTGACTAGATTTTTCTGAAAACATGCAGAGAGCTCAGGGCAGGCCTGAAAAAGATCAGAAGCCCATCAGTGAACTGGGAGGGATACTCTGGGTGGTGGCAGACTTGGTAAGAGTAGACTGAAGAGGCATTAAAGGCAGACTTGGGCAGAGTAGACTGAGGAGGCACTAAAGGGAGGGGCTAGGGCTCAGAGGCAGGTTGCCTTTCCTCAGGCTCTTTTTACTTCTGGCTTGTCCTAAGAGGGGTGGATGCTCCCCTCACCCACACAGACCCCGCTCAGGCTCCACCCATCTCCTGGATCTGCTCCCAGGGGACCGGGTCTCTACTCCACGCTTTCTCAATTAAAGACGATTTATACAACTGAAGTGTTGTCTGTCATCTGTGGG
>NW_011494821.1:65427-66836 GCF_000754665.1 Bison bison bison | reverse complement strand
GACCCCAGGGGCGCTGCTTCTGCTCCTGCTGGGGGTGCTGGGGGCGCATCTCGCCCCGGGTAAGTGTGGGCCTCAAAGGGGCAGTGACAGGGCCAGAGGTCGTGGCCGGGCACCAAGGCTTCACTCAGTTCTTTCCTCCTCCAGGCGCCCGCGGCTCGGAGGCGGAGGGCCGACTCCGCGAGAAACTTTTCTCAGGCTATGATAGCACGGTGCGGCCGGCGCGGGAGGTGGGAGACCGTGTCTGGGTCAGCATTGGTCTCACCCTGGCGCAACTCATCAGCCTGGTGAGGGCGCACGCGGGGAGTTGCGTCCGGCCACTAGGCGACTAGGGGCGTGGCTTTAGGCAGGGCGGGACCCAGGGACCACTGGGGGAGGGGTCCGGGGCGAAGCCAGACTAGGAGACTGACGGGATATTAGAGCAGGTTGGGTCGAAATCGGACCAATGGACAAGCTGTGGGCGTGGCTGCTGGACCGACCCGGGTAGAGCCGGGTAAAACGATGATCAGGCCTGTGGGCGGATCTTGAAGTGAAGCTGGAGGCCGCTGGACTGGCCAGAGGGCGGGTCTTGAGGCGGGGTCACAGGCTGGGGCGGAGCTTGGTGCCGGACAGAGTTAATAAACAGCAGATGGAGATTCAGTCCGGTCCCTGTCGGGACTGGTAAATGAATTGGCTGGCCATAAGGACCGCAGGAAATTTGCGAGATAGGGTTTAAATCCACGCAGCTTATAGGAGATGGGGCTTGAACCCAAGAGAGTGCGACTCGGAAAAAGAAGGGAGTTTCCAAGGGGAGTTTGACCTACCGAGCCCCTTATTTCTCTACACTTACATCATATCTACCCTTAAAACTTTTCCCTTCTAGAACGAGAAGGATGAGGAGATGAGCACAAAAGTCTACTTAGACCTGGTACGGAGACCCCCGCAGGGTGGGAAAGGGCGGGCGACCTTGCTGCCTTTACAATTTCCTCGAATGTCCCGCCCAATAAGAATTTTTTTTTTTCATCATGACCTTAGAAAACACATTTGTAACTGAAACAGAAGCTTCAGAAAAGAATTTAGACCCTGCTTTGGGGCCACTCATGTGATTCCTGACCCATTAAAAGAGTCGCTAATTGCGGTTTGAAAATCATTGTTTTAGAGACTAGCTCGTCAACCCCCTCGTTTTTACAAAATGGAAAAACTGTTGCCCGATGCGAGGGAAGGAAAATTAGTTAATGGGGTCCCAAAGAGTGCACATGGAACCGGAATCAGAGCCCAGGCCTCCAGAACCACACTCCATGCCTGCGCGGCTCTCCCTTGCATTCCCTGCCCGGGCTTCCTGCGCACATCCCAAGGCTCCTCCCAGCCTCCAACCCCAGACGGCCCCTCAGCCTCTGCCTCCCTAGGAATGGACTGACTACAGGCTCAGCTGG
>NW_011494821.1:64205-65314 GCF_000754665.1 Bison bison bison | reverse complement strand
GAATCCGTGTGGCTACCCGACGTGGTGCTCCTAAACAAGTAGGATGTTCCCAAAGTTTGGGAGACGGGGCAGGGCCTCCGGAGGGGAGCGGCCTCCGGAGGACTGGGCCTGATCCGAGTTGATTTGATTCTTTTCCTACAGTAACGATGGAAATTTTGATGTTGCTCTGGACATCAACGTCGTGGTGTCCTCCGACGGCTCCATGCGCTGGCAGCCCCCGGGCATCTATCGCAGCAGCTGCAGCATCCAGGTCTCCGGGCTCCACCTGGGAAGCTCAAGGCACTCGTAGAAACCCTCCCTCAGACCTACTCCTCCATTATCCCCATGACCTTCACATCCCTCTTACGCTCTGTTGAGTTTCCTCTTCTCTGTCCACTTTCACTGACTTCCAGTCTTCCTTAGTGACCTTTCTTCCAATGTCCATGGCCTCCCCAAACAACCTTCTGATTTCTCTATGACTCCACTTCTAGGTGATCTCCCTTGGTGGTCTCTAGCTCCTGAGGGGCTGTATCCTCTGACCCCTGTCTGCCCTGTGACCTCCCCAACTCCCCCAGCCCCAACCAGCTCTCTGACAGCTCTAGTGACTCTCCATTCCATCCAGGTCACCTACTTCCCCTTTGACTGGCAGAACTGCACCATGGTGTTCAGTTCCTATAGCTATGATAGCTCAGAGGTCAGCCTGCAAACTGGCTTGAGTCCTGAGGGGCAGGAGCGGCAGGAAGTGTATATTCATGAAGGGACCTTTATTGGTGAGTGGGCATGACTTCCACATCCATGGGCTTTATGATTTCCAGTTTCTAACAGGCTGATAAACATAATCCATCAACAAGTCCCTGTGAGGTCAGCAAGATAGATATAACTATCTATATTTTGTGGGTATGGAAATTGAGACTCGTTCAAATAGAGATGGGCTGTCCAGCCCAGGGTCTATAGCTAGCCCCTTATTGCCCCTTATTACATAGGTCTCCTCTGCTCTAGGATGTGGTGGAGAAAGCCATATCTGGGAATTTCCTGGCAATCTAGTAGTTAGGACTCTGTTATTTCACTGCTGAGGGCCTGGGTTCAATCCCTGGCTGGGGAACTATGACAAGCAGCATGGAGCAGCCAAA
>NW_011494821.1:55714-64105 GCF_000754665.1 Bison bison bison | reverse complement strand
AAATCAAAAAGAAAAAGAAAGAAAAAAAAAAGCCATATCTGGCACCAACAAAGACATGTCTCATATCTGTCACCTTCTCTTCTCCCCCCTCACCCCACCAAGAGAATGGCCAATGGGAGATTATCCACAAGCCTTCTCGGCTAATTCAGCCTTCAGTGGATCCTAGGGGAGGCAGGGAAGGACGACGTGAAGAAGTCACCTTCTACCTCATCATTCGCCGGAAGCCTCTCTTTTACCTGGTCAACGTCATTGCCCCATGCATCCTCATCACTCTCCTGGCCATCTTTGTCTTCTACCTGCCACCGGATGCAGGTAAGGGGGGGAGGAGCCCCAGCTATCTTACTTACCAATAGCTCAGCTTCTTCCTCTTCACCCATAATACAGGGAAGTTTTTCCTGCCAACTCAGGCCATCAGGAGTTTTGCTTCAGCAATCCTACCTAGGTTTTCCCTTCAAGAAGAGCCTTTGCATCTGCATTCAGGTTTCCCCTCCAACCTCAAGTGCTATCTCCCCTCTGCTGCTCATTTCTCTGCATCTAGTAACTTCTGAACTCTTCCCTTCAGAATCCTAGGATCTCATCCCTGGAACTGCCACTCCTCTGACCTGCAAGCTCCCAGGCTTAGATAACTGTTCCTTTCCTTTTTCCCATTCTTGGCATCCTCTGTCCCCTCACTTGTCAGATGCCTGCTGCTGCTGCTAAGTCACTTCAGTCATGTCCAACTCTCTGTGACCCCATAGACGGCAGCCCACCAGGCTCCCCCGTCCCTGGGATTCTCCAGGCAAGAACACTGGAATGGGTTGCCATTTCCTTCTCCAATGCATGAAAGTGAAAAGTGAAAGTGAAGTCGCTCAGTCGTGTCAGACCTTAGCGACCCCATGGACTGTAGCCCACCAGGCTCCTCCATCCATGGGATTTTCCAGGCAAGAGTACTAGTCCCTAAAGCTCCCATCTCCCTAGAAAATAATATCCAACAGTTCTCTGTAATACAGCACAAAGTGCTAACAGAGTAACCTTGGGCAAATTCCTTAATCTCTTAGTGTCCTGATCTGGAACTAGGACACCCACTGTCCCTGTCATGTAGGACTATTTTGAGGATTAACTGAGTTGAGAGAACTATGCAGGGTACTCTGTGAACTTTGTGTAAGTGTATGTAATTTGCTAATTTTGAGCACTTGCTATAAGATAATACAAATAATATGTTTTATATATGTGCGTGCATGTGAAGTCACCTCAGTTGTGTCTGACTCTTTACGACCCTATGGACTGTAGCCCACCAGGCTCCTCCATCCACAGAATGCATATACTAACTCAATTCTAATCTTCGCAACTCTGTGAGGTAGATGCTGAATTGTCTTCCTGTTTCACAGAGGAGGATAAAGAGGCTAGGAGCGTTTGTCATTCAGCTGACCTTATAGAGAGAGAGGTGGTATCGCTATTCCAACCCTGGTTAGTACCAGTTTGATTCAGAGACTGATGTCCTAAACTCTGGTATTCAAAACATGCTTTTCCTGGGAGTTCCCTGGTGGCCTAGTGGTTAAGATTCTGGGCTTTCACTGCTGTGGCCCCCAAAACAAAACAAACAAAAAACACATGCTTTCTTTCTCTCTGGAATCAAGTCCTCTCTGTCTAAGGGAAGGAGAATGATGAAGCTCTAGAAACACTTTCACATATAACTTCTTCTTCTTGGAGCAAGGCAAATCTTGGAAACCAATATTATAGAACTAAACTAGAACAGACCATAAATGTTATTTATTTCAATACCTTCCCTGAAGTTCGCAGTACCTGTTGTATGTCACAAGAATAACCAGCCACCTGGCATATTTTTATATACTTTGTTTCATTTTTAGATCCTTCAATTTGCTATATAGTTTGTGCTACAGGGGTTGGTTTATTAATTCATGCAACAATATTTGTGGAGCGTCTGTAATGTGCAAGACACTGGGAATACATCAGTGAATAAAACAGACAAAAATCCCTACTCTCATGGAGTTTACATTCTAGTGGAAGAGACAGTCTAAGCATAATAAATAAATCCATTGAACAGTATAGTGGAAGAGATCAAAGGACTTCTCTGGTGGTCCAGAAGCTAAGACTCTGACGTCCCAGTGTAGGGGCCCAGGTTTGATACTTGGTTGGGGAACTAGATCCCACATGCTGCAAATAAGAGTTCATATTCCACAACTAAAGATCCCTCATGGTGCAACTAAAAATTTCCACATGCTGCAGCAAAGATCAAAGATCCTTCATGCTGCAACTAAAACCCAGTGCAGCCAAATTAATAAATATTAAAAAAAAGAAAGAAGAAGAGGTCAAGTCCTAAGAAGGAAAATGAAGTAGGAGAAGGGTTTGGGGAGGATGAGGATGGGAGTAGGGGATGCAAGTTATTTATTTAAAAAATTGTATTGAAGTATAGTTGATTTACAATGTTGTGTTTAATTTCTGTTGTATAGCAAAGTGACTCAGTTATACATATGTATATTCTTTTTCATATTCTTTTCATTATGGCTTATCACAGGGGTTGCAATTTAAAAATAGGCTGGTCAGTGAATGTCTCACTAAAAAGGGAATATCTGATCAATATTAGAACAAAAACTTGAAGGACGTGAGAGAATGACCACGGTAGATATCTGAGGGAAGAAATTACCAGGAGGAGTTAACAGTGAATGTGAAGACTCTGAGGTGGGAGTATGCCTTGCATATTCAAGAAATAGCCAGTGTAACTGAATCAAGTTAGCAAGAGAGAAGACAGTAGGAGATGAAGTCAGATGAAGTCAGAGAGTTCATGGGAAGACCTTGCTGCAAAGTAGACTTTGGCTTTTATGCTAAAGGAGATGGGAAGCTACTGGAGTGTTATGATCTGATTTACGTCTTTAAGGGATCCGTCTGGATGCTCTGTTGAGAACAGTCAGCAGGGGGCAAAGGATGAAGCAAAGAGGAGGCCTTTATAATAACTCAGACCTGAGGTAATGGTGGCTTGTACCAATAAGGTTTGGTATGGGTTGGATATGGGATGAGAGGGACAAGAGCAGAAAATGACTCAAAGAATTTGGCTTGAGCCACAGGAAAGATGGAGTTGTCATTTATGAAATGTGGAAGACTGTGGGGAGAGTCAGCAGTGAGGGAATTAAGTATTGGACATGTTAAGTCTGAGATGTTGGTTGGACACCCAAATGGAGGAGTTAGGAAGGCAAGCGTGGAATTTAGGGGAATAAGTCCAGGTTGGAGGTTTAAATGCAGGAGTCATTTGCTTGCAGTTGGCCCTTCCAAAACCCTGTCTGAGTGGGCTGGAAACATGGTCACTGATTATGCCAGGGAGATCTTCTTCTGACAAAGCCTAACTCTTCCATCTTCCCCTCTGTCCCCCAAGGAGAGAAGATGGGGCTCTCCATCTTTGCCCTGTTGACCCTCACTGTGTTCCTGCTGCTGCTGGCAGACAAAGTACCTGAGACCTCCTTGTCTGTCCCCATCATTATCAAGTATCTCATGTTCACCATGGTCCTCGTCACCTTCTCAGTCATCCTTAGTGTTGTGGTCCTCAACTTGCACCATCGCTCACCCCACACCCACCAAATGCCCCTTTGGGTTCGTCAGGTAAGAAGACCTCCTCCTTCAACCTGTGTTAACTCTCAATCCTAGTATTTGGATTTTTGTCCAGGTTTCGCTCCTCTCTCCCATCAGCTTCAACCTTCCCTTTCACAGACCCAAGGGAGACTACAACTTCAACTCCTGGTAGAGTGTCCGAGTGCCAGGGTCTTTGGGTGTTGAAATGTTGCACAATTAATTTTATCCTCACATTATTAACTCTGTGTGGATTCCAGACTCTTTTCATCAATACTGCCCTTTGTGGGGTGGGTCCCATGGAAGCATTCCAAGGGCTAGGTACTTACTATCAGGGTGGGAGCCCTTAGAACTTTTCTTTCCAGTCAGGATGTCTCCTAACCCACTTAAGAACTCTGGGCCCTGTGAGACTCAGGCAGGCTTGGCAGGAGTGGGCACGTACCAGGGGGGTGGGTTGTGGCTTCTCTTCTGGTCTCAAGGCCTGAGAACCCCCTCCAACATGCCTGTTCATCTACTCTGCAGATCTTTATCCACAAACTCCCTCTGTACCTGGGTCTGAAGAGGCCCAAACCTGAGAGAGACCAGATGCAGGAGCCACCTTCCATAGCTCCCAGGGATTCTCCAGGAAGTGGCTGGGGTCGGGGAACAGATGAATATTTCATCCGCAAGCCACCAAATGATTTTCTCTTCCCCAAACCCAACAGGTAATACCTACTCTCCATCGCCCACATAAAAGGGAGGGAGAACTACAATTCCCAGAAGACTGTGCGGTGCAGGCGGCCTAAGCTCCCGGAGGTTGTGGTTGAGCATCATGGGAGTTGTAGTATGCCATCTGTTGCCCACTTTGTGGAGAGGTGGGAACTAAAAAGCTTAAGAGGTTAGGAAAAATTGCAGAAGGTTAGAGAGGTCGCCGCCATCGGCGAGAACCGGAGGGGCCCTCTCAGGTTTTGAAACACGGAATTGCGTTGGAGGAGGGAATTGGGGCAGGGGCTAGAGCACCAGCCCAGGCTGTCTTTGCGCCTTGGGCGTGGCCAAACAGTCCCGCCTCTTCCAGGTTCCAGCCTGAACTGTCTGCTCCAGACCTGCGGCGATTTATCGATGGTCCAAACCGGGCTGTGGGTCTCCCTCCTGAGCTACGGGAGGTCGTTTCTTCGATCAGCTACATCGCTCGACAGCTGCAGGAACAGGAAGACCATGACGCGGTATGTCCACCAAGGGTGGACCAGGGCAAGGCCTGGGGGGCCTTGGCTCCACCCGCAAACAGGCTCCTCCCCCAGCACTCGGTGTTATTTTTATTTTTTAAATTATTTATTTGGCTACGTCGGGTCTTAGTTGTGGCATATCGGAGAAGGCAATGGCAACCCACTCCAGTACTCTTGCCTGGAAAATCGCATGGACGGAGGAGCCTGGCAGGCTGCAGTCCATGGGGTTGCTAAGAGTCGGACACGACTGAGTGACTTTCACTTTTCACTTTCCCGCATTGGAGAAGGAAATGGCAACCCACCCCAGTGTTCTTGCCTGGAGAATCCTAGGGACGGGGGAGCCTGGTGGGCTGCCGTCTATGGACTCGCACAGAGTCGGACACAACTGAAGCGACTTAGCAGCAGTTGTGGCATATGGGATCTTTGGTTGTGGCATGTGGGATTCAGTTCCCTGACCAGGGTTTGAACCCCGGCCCCTTGCATTGGGAGCGTGGTGTCCTAGCCACTGGACCACCAGGGAAGTCCCTTGGGTTTATTTCTGAGTGGAAGTTTGCCTCAATGGGTCCTGTCTTTACTTTCCTTCTTGTTCTTGATTCACATCCATCGCCTGTGGTGGCTCTCTGCTATACTGAGGCCGGCCCTTGTCTCAAAGCTGTGGTGGGAGGACCTGGATGGGGTACAGGGCCCTGGGGCAGCCGTTCCTGGGGGTCCGGACTCAGGAACAGTTTCCTCTGCCTAACCCCAGCTGAAGGAGGACTGGCAATTTGTGGCCATGGTAGTGGACCGCCTCTTCCTATGGACCTTCATCATCTTCACGAGCGTTGGGACCCTCGTCATCTTTCTGGATGCCACGTACCACTTGCCCCCCGCCGACCCTTTTCCTTGAGGCTGGGACGAAGGTGGAGATCCAGATCCTTGGCCAGGTGAATTGAGAGTTTGGCAGGGCTCTTAAGCCCTGTACCTTTCTGCATCTTAACTCCATCACTAGGAGTCCAGTTCTCTCATCATTTCATTTCTAAGGAGGGAGCCTAAATGGGACTAGGCATTTGGGGGACTTGGGCCCACCTGAAATGCACTGACAGTTTATTATTCTTTGGCTTCTTGAGGAAGCTCCGTTGGATGTTAACACCTATGCTGGCAATGAATGGAACAAACGACAAGAACTAGACTGTATGCCTTCTAAGGGCAGAAACTCTGTCTTGTTCACTGTAATATCCCGGGCACCTAGCACAGATCCTAACCTATATAGCAGTTACCTCTGGTTGAATTAATAGGGATTTTTTTTTTTTTTCTGTGAGGAAATACACTAAGTAGTAGTGCTGAAGTTTGCATGTTGGTACTAGTGATCATTTTTTGTTTTTGCCTTTCTGCAGTTTATCATATTTTGTAATATGTAATATCTTTAGGATTAAAAAAGAAAAGGTTATTTCTAAAAAGATGCATTTGTAAAGAGGATAAAAAGCACACTTTTAAAACTTCAAGTTCCAGCTTTGGTGCTCAAACTTTGGACAAGCTACTAAACTGCTCTATGCCTCAGTTTCCCCATCTGTAAAATGAAGCTAATATTAACAGTATTTAGAATCTGGCCCCTAGACTGAGCATCATATAAGAAAACAAAAACATTATACATCAGAGTTACACACTGATATGTTTTGTTTGGCTCATGTTGTTGGCCAAAATTTTAAATCTGGTTTGCTACTTTTAAAATGTAAAACAAACAAAAAAAGACTCTCCTTTGGGGTCGTCCTGCCTTCACACCTCAAGGGTGTACTGTCCTTTGTTGACCGAATAAAACTCTGAGCTGTAAAAAAATTATAAATAAATTAAAATGTGGATATTTCACAGAGAAATTTGGATTTCTGGCTTCTCTTGAAAATTTTTTAAGGTCTACAGTAACCCAGATCTGATTCCCCTGTTGGCAGCAACCTGCTAGAGCCGATTTGTGGCCGCCCACTCCAGTCAAGGTATTTGTATCAGAATTCCTCAAAGCCCCCACCCACCTAACCATTCTTTTACCTTGCTCATTCCTGAGTAACGCTAGACAAAATACAGCGGAAGGACAGGGGATGAGGAGTTGAAGCTCGTGGAAGGCCAGGAGTGGAACAAGAAAAGTGTCGCTTATGGCCGTCACACATTTTGTGCCTCAGTTTCCTTTCAGTTTGGAGAAAAGGCTGTACCTGGTTGGAGGCATGGCCCTTCTGGGACATGAAGATCATGTGCCCAGCAGGCTGTGTGAACTGGACTGTGTTAATGTTTCTGCCTGGAGGTCAGAGCAAAGTCAGTTTGAGCCCAGTGGCTGCAGCAATTACAGTGAAGGACCTAGGGTCAACAGGCACTCACACCTACTCAGTTGCTGCAAGTTCTTGTCCTAAAGAGGGAAAACAGGGCTAACCTCGTAGGGATCCCTGTGAGATGAGGTTAGCATGTCCCTGTCCAGCCAGACCCACCAGCCACGCCAATAATTGCACCTGGCATCCCACTGCAGAGCACGATTCGTTTGTCTTGTTGGTTTATTGGCCTAGAGAGTTGGACACACACACAAATGCGGAGATAAATATTGGTCAGTTTCTCTAAATCTGGGTCCTCACTACATATAGAGCTAGAGTCTGTAGAATTCTAAATCTTGCGTGCTGTGGCACAGAACCAGTGGCCTTCCCACTCCACCGTCACCCTTCTTCCCAGGGAACATGGGGAAAGAGGGCACAAACTGACAAGACTTGATAATTTTCAAAAGACGAAATTGCAAAATCCCAAATTTCCAACATCTGAAATTCACAAGGTTCAAGTTCCCCAGCTCAGATACATGTATTTTAATCTCCATTTCGCCACAATCTCCTTTGTTGCCCAGAACCACCAAATTCTGGAAACTATTTTCCTAAATCAGATTAAAAAAACAAAAAAACAAAATAAATGTCTACAGTCTCAGTTCTCCCAAAATGTCCATGGTTTTAGAATTTTGACCTGTTGTGAAATTCAATTCCCTGGTCCATCCTCAACCCCTTCCATCTCCTGTGCCGTTCTGCCTCAGAGGAGTGCAGGTTAAGGTTATAGGGGCACTGCCGTTGCACCCGCCCCCTGCCTCCAAGGCCTTCCTCAGTCTCTCTTGTGGTTCCGCTGTGTATATATATATATATTTATATATATAATTTGTGTGTAGATATATATATATGTATTCTTTATTATGTACTTTTTTTTTCGCAGTTTTTCTAAAGTGCCAGAAACAAGATTTGTGGGAATTTTTTAGTGATTTTTTTTTTTTTTCATTTTTCCCTGTTTTAAACTTTTCTCCCCCTTAAAAATTGGAACTCAGTACATTCAGTAGGAAACTCTTCACTCGGACTGCGGCCAAGACCAAGAAAAGTGCAAAGAGACGGAGGAGGAGTGAAGGAGCGACACTCCTCCATGGTTAACATTCAGGGAGCCTGTCGAAAACCTCCCTTTCCGTTTGCTGGGAGGGTGTGAGGAGGCAGGAGGCTGCTCCTGTCCCTCCCGCCAAACCACCTCCCTCCAAAAGCCATGATCTTGCCCTTTCAGCATCAGTTGAGAGGGCAGCCATCTCGGCCCCAAAAAACAGTAGCTGGGAAAAGGACTGCCATTTTGATGATGGCAACTTTTCCCCTTTTTAAACTGC
>NW_011494821.1:52918-55614 GCF_000754665.1 Bison bison bison | reverse complement strand
ACCAGGGTTAACTAGTGCAAATTAGGGATTAGGGACTTACAAGGTCCCTGTACCCCATCCCTAGGTTGGGATCTTTGGGTGTGGGAAACTGAGTCAAAGATGGGGTGTAAGGTGCTATTTTGGAGGGAAAGTTGGTGGGGATACCCCAAAGCCCACCAGGGGAGTAGGATGGTTCCCCAAAAACCATCTGGAGTAATTGGTGAGGGAAGTGATACTGGGGGGAAAGAGGGCTAAGGTAAGGATGGGAGGTCGTGTGCAAATCTCGGGCTTACCTACCCATCCAACCCCCATCATTTTTCTGGCTATTTGGTCTAGTCTGGGAGAAACCATTGGGAAAAAAAACAAGGAGGAAGTAGGACCCCTCCCCCATCCTATATAGAGCTTCTCCTTCCTGGCCCCCAAATCTGGCTTAGCCCAGATGAGGCCATATGCAGAGGCAGGAAGAGGTGCAATCCGCTCACCTCTTTCGCCGTGAAGAGTCTGGGGCTTACTAGATTTGAGGGTCAAAGCAGGGCTGAGATTGGTGCTGCCTGGGCTGGGAAAGAACTCAGCCAAGGAACAGATAGGTAGCCCTCCCTCCCACCCCGCTCTTTGACCAGGATGGGAGAGCCATCTCCACAGTCTTGGAGTAGGAGGAGGAATATGGAAGATCCAAAGGCGTAGAAGCCAAGGAAGGCATGGCGTCTTAACGTGAAGGGACAGGGACACGAACCCACCCTTGGGAAGAATGGCATCTGAAGCCCACTCCCAGGTGGGTAAGTGTTGGGTATCACAATGGTCTGGTCCAGGCCCTGGGCCACAAAAGGATGGAATGTGCTAGGAAGCATCTGGGCAAGGGCTTAGAGAAAGCTTCAAGATGCAGGGTGGGGAACATTCGGGGAGAAAGATGGTTTCCCCCTAAGTTTAGGAATCAGGGGGCGGGTTAGACATTCAGAGCTGGTGGGGGCCGTGAGTAGAGATTCATGGAAGTATATTGCTCAGTTGCCCCAAGGGCTTGAGGAGGGATGAGCTGGCCCTGCCCCTCACGGAGGCCATTCCCTGGAGGAGAACTGAGAGGGGAACCACCGAAGACCCCTTCCCAGGTGGTGGGAAAACTACAATCTCACACAAAGCAGCCTGACCCCTGAGCTCCAGAGGCCCCCAGGTCCCTGCACAGGAGTGTGGAGGGGCTCCCAAGGGGCAGGGAGGCCGGGGAGCTGGTAGTGGCGGGGGTTCAGGGAGGGTGGCATCTGGTGAAAGGGGGGATCCGGGTCCAGAGCTCACCCCACATCTCCCTTCTGGGTTCTTTCAACCCCTGCCCTCTCCCCTTCTCCCTTGGGGGCAACCGGTGGAGGAAGAGTTGGGGGTGGTGGGGTTGGGGGGGTAGGGGCTGCTGCTTGAGGATTGACTGCGTAGCCAAAGACCCCTGGTAGGAAGGGAAGGGCCCCCCCACCCTTCTCATCAGGTAGGACCATGTTAAGAGCGACCGGGAGAGCGGCCAGGTTGCTGAAGTTGTAAGGGTAGGCGGCGAGGAGCTGGGGACCATAGACGAGTGGGTAGGGCTCAGGGTAGAAGGTGACTTTGGCAGCCCCCATCGCCTCCATCCGGTCTCCCCCGCCAGCCCCACCTGGCCCCTCACTCCCACCTTTTCCCCTGCCACTGCCTGATTCCCGGCCGCTCCCAATCAGAGCCAGTGGAAATTCCTGCACAGGTGGGTATGCATAGGTGGCCCCTCCTGCCCCCACGGAGGGTTCCTCCCCTCCTGAGATGACAGGGTCCTGGAGCGAGGCAGGCTCAGAAGCTTCCTCAGCAGGAGCACTCCCGCCTCCACCACCTGCCTCCCCGCTGGAGGAAGAGACCTGCATCTCTTGGGGGGCCTCCTCCTTAATCTCCCCAGCTCTGGCACCAGTGCTGCCCTTTGAGTAGGCAATGACAGGCGTGGGGGTGCCCCCGGGTCGCTCGGCGGCGTGCCTCTGCCCATGGCGGCTCAGGGCAGCGGCCGTCTTGCACACCTTGGCGCAGTGAGGGCAGGTGAGGCGGGGGGAGGGCTTCCGTCCAGACCGGGAGCTGTGGGGGCCCCCGCTGTGGGATTCCTGGTGCTTGCGCAGCTTCCTCAGGCTGGCGAATGTCTGGGCACAGTCCTCACAGCGGTGTCTCCTCTCGCCACGGGCACGCACCGTGGGGCCGTCGGCTGCTGGGGTCTCCTCCCAGCTCCTCCGTTCCAGCTTCTGTTTCCAGCGAGGTGGCCGGCGGCTTCTGGGCATCCCGCTGCCCCCGCTGCTAGCCGGGGCCACGGCTCCAGCCTTGCGCTTGGGCTTGTAGGAGTAGTAAGGCCTCCAGAGCTGGTCCTCCCCGCCAGCCTTGGACTCCCCCTGCCCCTCCTCCTCCTCCTCCTCTTCCTCTTCCTCATCCCCCTCCTCCTCCTCGCTCTCCTCCATCTCCTCGCCGCTTAGCTCCCCGGGACGCAGGTCTGTTTCTGAGATGCGGCGCTTGACAATCGCCTCCTCACCGATTCGCACAGTGATCTGACACAGTGGCGGTGGAGCCTGGGGCTGGGAGGGGCCCCGGCCAGGCCCTGCAGGGGGACCCGCGCCCCCACCAATCCCGCCAGCTGGCTTGGCCGTGTAGGTCAGAGTCCTCGTGGCCCGTGGGTTCCGGCCCTTGGCCTCCTCCATGGCTGTGGCGGGCCCTGCGGCTGTGGCTGGGCTGCCTGCTGT
>NW_011494821.1:41674-49174 GCF_000754665.1 Bison bison bison | reverse complement strand
TCATGACAGGTGGGGCCTGTTCACAGAGCCAGGCCTGCTGATCTGAGGGCAGAGCTCTCAGCCCCTCTTGTCCACCCTCCACAAAGCCTGGGGGGCCTCCCCTTCCACACGCCCGGGGTCACACATGACCTCCAAGGTGTCCTGCGTCAGGAGTTTCTCATGCAATTCCCACCCCACCCCCCAAAAATGCTCTCTTCCTATTTATTACTCATACTGTCTGGACTAAGACGCCTTCTCTCTTCAGCCAAAAGGCGGCCCTCAGTCCTCTCCTGGAGGAGGAGGTAAACAGGGATGAGATTCAAAGTTTCTAATAGCCCCGAGTGCCAGGCACACACCTAAGTCGAGTGCTACCCCATCAGTTGATGGACTGCAGGTGGGTCAGGAATCCAGGGGAAGGATTCCTGGGCTGGTGTTCACATCTGTTTGCAAAATGGGGAAAGAGAACAAAGTCTCTTCCTCCCTTTTGTGACAACCACCAGCCAACAGGGACCCCCAAGAGTCAGTGCTTCACTGGTATTACCTCATTTGCTCCTCATCACCACCCTAAAATGTAGCAGTTAGCTTCACTTTAAGTGACAGGCAGGGATTTCCCTGGTGGGGCAGTGGATGGGAATCCGCCTGCCAACACAGGGGACACACGTTCAATCTCTGGTTTGGGAAGACCTCACATGCCAAGGAGCAATTAAGCCCAAACACCCTAGAGCCTGTGCTCTACAAGAGAAGCCACCGCAACGAGAAGCCCGTGCACCGTAAGGAAAAGTAGCCCCCGCTTGCCGCAACTAGAGATATATGAGATCAGTTAGTCGCAGGGCTGGGATCTGTTTGGCTCCAAAGCCTTCATTCTTGATTATACCACATCAGGATGAAAGAGATGTTTACGGCTGTGATTCTGTGATATAATAAGAAATTTAAAAAAAAAATTAGAAAAAAAAAAAAAAAGAAATTAAGTTGACCCTCGAACAACACGGGTTTGAACGGCGTAGGTCCACTTCTATGTGGATTTTTTTTTCAATAGTAAATACTACAGTACTACAAGATCTGAGATTGGTTGAATCTGAGCACGCACAAGAACCTTGGATATGGAAGGCTGACTGTAAGGCTATACTTAGATTTTCCACTGGGTAGAGTGTCCGTGCCCCTAACCCCTACATTGTTTAAGGGTCAGGTATAATATATTTGGTCCTGGTCTCCATTCTTTTTATTAAAAAATATATATATATTTGGCTTTGCTGGGTCTTAGTTGCGGCATTTGGAATCTTTTAGGTGCAGTTTGTGGGATCTAGTTCCCTAACCAGGGATCAAACCTGGGTCCCCTGCACTGAGAGTGTGAAATCTTAGTCACTGGACCGCCAGGAAGTCCCCTCTGTTCCCATTCTTGACACAGAGCTCCTAAAACTCGTGTAATTTCCCAAGTAATAGGAGCATTGTTGTTTAGTTGCTCAGTTGTATCTCTTTGTGACCCCATGAACTGTAGCCCGCCAGGCTCCTCTGTTCATGGGATTTTCCAGGCAAGGATACTAGACTGCCATTTCCTTCTCCAGATGGGGGTGCTAGGGGCATCTTATTCTAACATTTGACCTCAGTTCCTAACATCAAGCTCCTAAACTAAACCCCTTGGAATTTCCTGGGTGACAGGAGTGTCTCTTGTTCTAAAGAGGTGACTCTCCATGGAGTCCTGGATGGGGGCTGGTCACCGGAAAGGCCAAGCCATGATGAGAAGTTTGGAACTTTCAGCCCCAGCTCCCATTGCCTCTGGGGAGAGGAGAGGGCCTGGAGACTGATCGTGCCTATGTGATGAGGCCTTCATAAAAACCCCTCAACTATGGGGTTCAGAGAGCTTCCAGTTCCTAAACACATCTCCATGGTAAGAGGGTGGCACAGCCTAGCTTTGTGGAGACAGAAGCTCCTGCACTCAGGACTCATCCAGACCTCTTCATCTGGCTATTATCATATCCTTTATTATATGATAAACCAATAAACACAAGTATTTCCCTCAGTTCTATAAGCCATCCTAGCAAATTATCAAAGCTGAGGAGGCAGGTTGTGAGAAAGTCTGATTCTTGCTGGTCAGTCAGAAGTACAGGAGGTTTGGGGAATTCCCTGGTGGTCCAGTGGTTAGGACTCTGAGCTTCCACTGCAGCGGACATGGGTTCAATCCCTGGTCTGGAAACTAAGATCCCACACACAGCGTGGTGTGGCCAAAAAAAAGTTAATAAAAATTTTAAAAAGCTGTAAAAAAAAAAAAAAGTACAGGAGGTCTGGGCTTACAAACTGCTATCTGAAGTGGGGGCAGTCTTGTGGAACTGAGCCCTTAACCTGTGGAATCTGATGCTATCTCCAGGCAGATAATATCAGAATTGAACTGAATTTTAGGACACACAGCTAGTGTCAGAGAATTGGCCAGTGTGGGGGAAGAAACTCCACACGTTTGGTGTCAGAAGTGTTGTGAGTAGAGTGTATGGGATAACAGTTCTGTTTTTCTTGAAACAGAACCCACTAGGGCTCCCCACCAGCCCATCTAGGATCTTTGCAAAAATTAGAGGAAGGGGAAAAAATAGAGGAAAGGCCTCTTCAAGGTAGCAGCTCTGCACAGGTGAGCAAAGAAAAGGTTTGATTCCAGCTCCTACTCACCCTTTGGCCAGGCCTGGCCACTTGCACAACCATATGGGCTTGGTTTCTACCCAGGCGTGGCTGTGTGCTGACTGCCAAGATATATGCACAAGGCCTATCCAGGCTTTTTCAGAACCACAGCGGTCCAAGGCTGTCCTGGCCCTTGGAGATCACCTAGAACCATCAACGTCATGATACTTGGAGCTGCCGTTGAGATAAACATTGTGTCAAATCTGGCACTAAGCATTTTATCTGCATCATCTCATTTCAGCACTCAAAAGGACCACAGGGAGGCAGGGGCTAGTATCAACCCCATTGTACATATGAGGAAACGGAGGCTTTAAATACTCTAGATGCCACACTTGCAGGCAGAGAGAATGTAGTGGTGGGGTGACTTGTCCCTGGACTCTCTACTAACCAAACGGGGTCTGGATCTGGCTCTCCTGAGTTCAACTGCCCCACCACTGGCCGCTGCCCTGCCGGGGTTATACGAGGTGGAACAGACGACACTGGTTATGGGACCCTGGGCAAATTATTTCACCTCTCGGTATGTCGGTTTCCTTGTCTATAAGCTGGGGATAATGAAGTAAGCCCATTACGTAGAGCTGTAGAGAATAAACAAGCTGATGACCGGCTGTACCTAGAAGAGTGCTGGGCACGCAGCAGATGCTCAGGAAGTGCTAGCTCTTATTATCATCTTGGAACTCAGTCCCGGAAAATGGTGGGGGGAAGTGGTGAAGAAAAGGGGCAGAAATCAGGCTTCATGGTAGGTCTGATGGCTCTGTGGTTTTAGTTTTTTTATTTGTTTTTACCGTTTCTCTACTCTTAACTGGTTGTGTGATCTTAGAGGTGTGACTGAGGTGGGGATGTGAGCACCACCACCAGATACCTTCCACCTCCAGCTGTTACCTGTGCCTGGAACATTCTCTCCTCAGGCAGCCTCACGCCTTGCTATCCCACCTCCTTTCAGCTTTGACTCAAAAGTCACCCCCAAGGCCCTCCCTGGCTGCCCTGTACCTCCCCAAGCTTCCTATCCCCCTTCCCTACTTTATTTTCCTTCTTGGCATTTACTAAGACTACTGCTCTTTCATCTCAAGAAGGCAAGCTCCAGGGGATGGATGGATTTTTGTCTGCTTTGTCCGCTGCTCCGTCCAGTACTTAGAACATTGCCTGATACATGGTAGGAGGATTCAAAACATTTTGGGTAAATGAATGAACCTGCTTTCTTAAAGCTTGCCTGGACTGTGCCCACCTTTAGGAAGGACACCATCCTCAGGCCAGGACTGAGTTGGCCAGGAGCTGGGGTGGCGAGTGTAACTTGACCGCTTCGGGGGCACTCGTGTTCTGCCTAATACACCTCCAGGGCTTTATTTTTGATTTATCTATGTTTTTTACTCCCAGGGCTTTACATGCATTGCCTCATTTAATGGTTTCCTCAGCCACTCCAAGTTGGCATTTACATTATCCCAGTTTTACATGTGAGGAAACTGAGGCTCATAGAGGGATTTACCTTGCTCAAGGTCAAACAGCTTGTGAACAGCAGGGTCAGAATTCACATCCAGGCCCATGTGAACCCAGATGCTGGGTCCTCCCCTCTGCCACACTACCATGTCCTGCCTTAAGAGGGCTAGGGCCAGCTAGCAGGCTGCCAGAACCATCACACACACACACACACACACACACACACACACACACACACACACACAGGAGCTCATGTGCTAAAGGCTAACTGTGTCAAGTCTGACTCCTCCCTTGCCCTTGCTCCCCACGTCTAGCCGTCACTGAGTCTGGTCAGATCTGCGGCCTAGCTTGGGAATGGCTCTGGAAGCTTTCCCTCTACCCACCTCTGGCCCCCAAACTAGCTCAAGGCCTTGTTAACAGTCTCATGGTTCAAGGCCAGGGCTTGCAGCTAGTCCCCTGCTTCCGGTCTTAGCATCTACCATCCAGGCTTCCTCTCACTGAGAATCAACAGCCCCGAAGCAGCTCAGGCATTGTCACTTCTGGGCTCTGAACCCCTCTCTAGCCTCCACTCCATAATAAAGCTCAAATTCAGCAGCTGGGCATTCAAGTGTCCAGTCCCCATCTTCCTCTCTCCTCTTGCCTGGAGTGAATCTCCCCTCCAGTTTCTGGTGTGCTCTCCAGCCTCAGCACTCCCACACCTCCAGGCTTCTGCCTATGCTGGTTCTCCTGCCAGAAATAAAAACTTTGCCCAGCCTCTTCTCCAAATACCTCCAAAATGTTGAAATTGACCTCAAATGCCACCTCTGTCTTGGTCCTCCCTGACTCTCAGAACAAGGACAATCTCTCCTTCACCCACTTCATCAACATTTTGTGCCCGTGTGGCCAGTACCCAGCAGCAGATGCTAAGTTCTCCCTCCCAGGCAGGGACTCCCTGAATCACTGTTGAAACATACCAGTCTTCTGAAATGAATTATTGCAGGTGTTAAGTTCTGCAGAAATTGGGCAGAAGTGTGTGTATGTATGTGGAGGGGGATGCATGGAGAAGCCCACCACAAGCAGCAGGGGACAGCATATAAGAGCCCAGGATCTGGAGTCAGATTGCCTGGGTTCAAATCCAGCTTTACCTCTTACTAGCTAAATGGCTTTGCGCATATGACTTCTCTGGACCTCGGCTGTCTCATCTGAGAAAGGGAAGTAATTAGAACTCCCACTTTCATCCAGCATTGGAAAAACTACATGAGTGATCATATGTAAAAGCATTAAGAACAGTGCCTAGTACACAGTAAGTGTTCAATAGGTGTTTCCTGCTGTTATTATTAACCAAGCCCCAAGAAGGGGCTCAGTGCTGGCAGAGGGCTGACAGTGGCTGGCATGGGCATAGTCCCCAAAGTGTAGCTACTTTCCAGGTATGCTTCCCAATGTGCTACGTACCTACAGCCCTGTTGGAAGACAGACAGGGAAGGTGATTAGCCCCATTTTACAGATGAGGAACTGAGGGTCACTTAGGGAAAGTGCTGGCGAGGAAGTGGTAGGGCCTGAACTCCTCTGTTCTCATCTAGGCCTCCTTCCCCTCCACCAGGCCATGGTGCACCTGTTGTGCAGGCCTGACACAGCAGCCAGCACGCCCCCGGGCAGGGGGCCTAGCCATAGCGTCCACCCAGCCCCCACACACATGCCCCCTCCAAGCCAGGCCAGGCCAGACCACAGGGTGTGCACACTTGGAACAAACAGACACACATACACACGCCCCTACAGAAGGGCCAGGGCCCCAAAGGTGAGGAAAACCTGTTCTGAGGAATCTGCCTAGCGAGCAAATTCTGTTTCCAGACCCTTCCACAGTCGCAGGAGTGGCCTAATGTGCGTCACAGAAGAGATGGAAAAGCAGAGATACCAGCAAGGGGGACAGAGAGAGGGTGAAGCAGGAGGAGGAGACTGAAAACTTCGTGTTTCTTTTTTCCATTTCAGTGACAAGAGTCACACCCGGCCTTTACGTAAACATGGCCAAGGAGCCACTCTGTCCAAACTGAGTTTCCTTGCAGCCGCCAGGCCTCTCCTCCTGGTGACCCTGACACGCTGGGCGGGCCGGCAAGGGGCAAGCACGCAGACCCTGCACGGACTAGCCGGGCCACCCGACAACACCCAGGCCTCCCGCCTGCTGCCCTTGCTCTGCCCCATATTTATCTCCCCGCCTTCTTCATAACACATACCCAGAGCGGCCCCACACAGCCACTTCAACACGCAGGAGCAGGCACGCACACACAGCTCGCGGTTGATCTCCAGAGTCTGAGGCCCACATTGCCCTTGTCACGCCACCTCCCTCCCCACAACTGTTTTCTGACCAGCTTGCCTCCCGGCCCAACAGCACGAAAGGCTCCCACAAACAACGTCACAAAAGAATCCCGTAGGGAATGTTGCAAACACACAACCTTCCCCTCGCTCGGCTGCCCATGATCCCATAAACACAACCTGCACATTCCACCCAGAACCCCAGACACCAGTACCAGCTGCCCCACGGGTACCTGAGACACACCCTGGGGGTTCTCATTTCCCATGGGGCCTGCAGGACCCGAGTTCTAGATATGCACCCCCCCCTTCCATGCCACCCGATCGTCACACGGACCCACAAACCCATCCAGTAGGCCATCTTCGCCAAGACTGGACCACACCTCAGCAGGGCCGCAGAAACCGGACCGGACCCAACACCTTCTGACTCAAGGGTACACAACTGCCCCCTCCAACTGAGCACACACACCCAGCACTTGGGTGCCCTCCACAGCACTTACCCGTCACCAGCTCTGCAGAAAACAACAGTTCACAAATAGTTCATGTGTGCAGGACCAGACACATATGTGCAAGAAAACACACCCCGATATGAAACATACCTAAAACCCCACGCCTAACAAACTCCGCAGGTATTGTGCGCAGCTTCAAATGCGGACCTGTCACCCAGAGCCACAGGGCCACATCTTGTCATTCTGCCTCCCAACACTGGATACCCTTCCATCTGGCTTTGTGTCCCCATGGCCTGGGAGGGCCCTGCTGGACCCCTGGCTACCAGACCAGCAAACAGTGGTGATCAGGAGAGGTTTACCTTGCCCCACAACACAGCAGGAGACACACAAGCTCCAGGACTCGCAGCCACAACCCTGCCCCGACGGCGCAGCGGCTCCCGGGCCCCTGTTCGCCCTGCGCACCCCGCACACCCCAACTCTGGGGCGCTCGGCGGCCCACCCCTCCCCCCTTCTGCCTGGCTCCTACGCCATCGCCCTCCCAGCAGCTTGCAGCGCCGGCCCGGGCTCACACCAGCCCCACCCCACCCCCAACCTGCCCCACGGGGGGAGGGGGACACCGGGCTGCAGAATTAACCCTTCAAGTGAGGAGTGAGCGCGGCCCTTTCCACGGCCCCAGGCGATCGCACCCCCCGCCTCC
>NW_011494821.1:38646-41262 GCF_000754665.1 Bison bison bison | reverse complement strand
CCCAGCGCCCGGCCCCGGCCCGTCCCCGCCGCCGCCGCCGCCGCTGACATCATCGGCTCCCCCCGCCCCGGTCCTACCCCACCCCCACCCCCGGAAACCACGTACCCCCCCACGCGCCGCCGCCGCTGCTGCTGAGAGGAGGCCGGCGCAGCGCAGCCGGCACAGACACCAGGCTCCTGGCTCGGGCTTGGGGCGCCAGCACGCCCGACGGCCTGCGCCCGGTCGATCCTGGGAAGGGACCGGGGCCACGCAAGGCCGCCGGACTAGTGGGCACCAAACCGGGCTGCGGGACTGACTATACTGTGGGAAGGGGCTTACCCTCCCCTCCCGCCCCCCTGCGGCGCTTCACTCAGTGGTGCACACAGCCTAGAACATGCACACCCTCTCCGCAGGCACACAACGTGGCAGGCTCACAATCAGGCCCAGTGGGACCCGCAGACCCAGCTCAACATACTCACAGGGACAGCCCTGGAAAAACACCCACACCCGCTCCCTCTCCAGAAATGCCCAGGGACCCCCGCCAGACCTACAGAACAGGTACACCTAAATGACTACCAGTGCAGACAAACACACCCGCTTGCTATTTTGTTCCCAGAGACTGAAACACCACATCCATGTACTCTGTAAATGCAGGGGCCTTGGTGTGGACCTCCCGAGGACAGCACCAACAACCCCAGGTGGAAGCACACAGAGAAGAAACACATTCCTGAAACTCCAGAGGGACAGTCCCGAAGACTCCTCCCTGCTGTTCAAAAATTCCAAACTCAGGAGACAGGAGCTGACCCTCAGAGGTGCTGTCCATAAAAGCTTTCTGAAACAGGGCAAGACAAATTAACTAAAAACCAAAGATGTCTCATCACAGACATGGTTGAAAAGAGGAAAAAAGGAACCAGACAGACTTTAGAGTCACAGAGAAATAAAGCAGAATTGGAAACAAAATTGGCCCACTCCCACCTGACGGAGGTTCCAGGGAAGAACCTCCACCCCCACCTCAGGAAGGTTCTAGGGAAGAACCCCTCCAACCAGGTCACAATGGCTGGAGCTCTGAAGGGCCCAGGGTCCCTGAGTCAGGAGGAGAGGAGGAAGTCCAAGGAAAGATGGTGAGTGTTGGGGGCAGGGGAACAGAGCCCCCCTTCCCTGTAGCTCCTGGCTGCTTCCTTTCCCCTCTTTCTCTGAGACTGCACAGCTTTCCTAGATGCCCACAAGTGAAATTCATCACGGTGTTCCTAGATGTCCCTGGAACCCGTGACATCACACAGACACACAGCACCTGAGGCTGCCTCCCCTTCCTCAAACCGACAGAGCATCCCTGGGTCCTCTTTTTCTCCAACCAGGAACAACTTACCCTGAGAAACACGATGCTCCAGGACTGCTCACTCCCCGCTTCCTGCTTTAGTGACTCAAGGCCCACACTGTACCACCTCATCCATCTTTTAGGCCCTGACTAGTTCCCAAGAGTTCCTCAGCAAGACAGCCTACCCCTCTACTGTCCCACAGGGTCCCAGAGCTCAGCCTGGCATGTGCCCTGCCCCATGTCCCCTGGGTTATGGCTGCCCTAATGCCCGAGCTCCTTTCTCCCTAACAGGCTGGCAGTCACCCCTACTTCAACCTGCCTGATTTCACGCAGCCATCACCGCCCTCCACTCCGCCCAGTCTCTCATCGCACCAGCGCTGCCGGCCCTCCGATGCCACCAAGGGCCTGCTCGTGGCCCTGCTGGGTGGGGGCCTACCTGCTGGCTTCGTGGGCCCCTTCTCCCGTATGGCTTACCAGGCTTCCCACTTTCCCTCGCTGGAGCTGCTCATCTGTCGATGCCTCTTCCACCTCCCCATTGCCCTGCTACTTAAACTTCGTGGTGACCCCCTCTTAGGACCTCCCGAAGTCCGGGGCCGGGCCTGCCTTCACGCCCTGCTCAACGTCCTCAGCATCGGATGTGCCTACAGTGCAGTTCAGGTGGTGCCTGCGGGCAACGCTGCCACCGTCCGCAAAGGTTCTTCCACTGTCTGCTCTGCTCTCCTCGCCCTCTGCCTCGAGAGCCAGCGTCTCAGCGGCTATGACTGGTGTGGCTTGTTGGGCAGCACTCTGGGACTCATCATCATTGTGGGACCTGGACTAGGGACCCTGCAGGAGGGGACCACGGGCCTCTACACTGCCCTAGGCTATGTGCTTGCTTTCCTAGGTGGCCTGGCACTGTCACTGGGGCTCCTGGTATATCGCTCCCTGGACTTTCCCTCCTGCCTACCAACAGTGGCCTTCCTGTTTGGTTTGGTGGGGCTGGTGGGCTCTGTGCCAGGCCTCTTTATGCTGCAGACCCCCGTGCTGCCCAAGGATCCTCTGAGTTGGAGCTGTGTGGGGGCAGTGGGGATCCTTGCCCTGGTCTCCTTTGTGTGTGTGAGTTATGCGGTCACTAAGGCCCACCCCGCCCTGGTGTGTGCCGTCCTGCACTCTGAGGTGGTGGTGGCCTTGATGCTGCAGTACTATGTGCTCTATGAGACCGTGGCACCTTCTGACATCATGGGGGCAGGGGTCGTTCTGGGCAGCATTGCCATTATCACTGCCCAGAACCTCAGCTGTGAGAGGGAAGGGCAGGTGGAGGAGTGAGATCCAACTTGAGAGCC